>NC_137966.1:9772020-10071216 GCF_963924665.1 Micromys minutus | reverse complement strand
AAGGCCTCAGAAAGCACCCGAGTGTGGACGGGTCAGCTGCCGAGTGCTACCAGGTACTTTAACAAAGCCAGAGAGGAGACAGCTTCCAGGAGAGGGGCTTTCTTCAGTCAACACCTGTCTCCTGAGCCAGTGCAAGGCCCTCAGACAGCATTTTGATCTAAGGTCCTCAGGACATGGGCCAGAGCAGATCGGAGCAAATTGCCTGTCAGTGGGATACTTAATGTGTGAGAAATAGTGAACCTCGAGGTAGCTAAAATGTGCATGGATGTAAGTACCCTTGGGTAAGGGATGGAGGGTGGTTTTAGATAGGGCAGTTAAGGAAGGGCCACACAAGGTGGTGACTCTGCTGACTTGGGGAAGCTGAGGCAAGCAACCATGTCGACAGCCAAGGAAAGAGCAATATGCAGGAACGGGTGAGTCTGAGAGTGACTTGGTGAATCAATGAAGGAATCCACACAGTGGGGCTGGAATATAGACGGGGTGTGATTGAAATAAACCAGAAGCATTTAGGATGAAACCTGCAGCTAGGTGTCTTTAACCTCAGCAGAGTGTGTAATGAAGTCGCTGTCACTTTCTGATTCCTGACAGGTCACTCCCCACACACACTCACACGCTTCTTTCCTTCTTCCTTCTTTCTCCCGAAAGGTTATCTCCTGCTCAGCATAGGAACCTACTCTCTGCACCGCCTTCCTTAATACTTAAAGTATGGAGGGAAGGGCTTGATCGCACCTGTTTGAAAGGTGGCAGAAGTGAATGGAGCTGACACAATAGCCAGCCCCTGGTGGCCCAACTGGCTGGGTTGGGCCTCAGAGACCATAGTGCAGCATCTGATATGACGTGCACAGTGAGCCCGAGTCTATGTATCTCCCCCATGTCTAGCTTTGGGGTGTCGTAACAAACGGGTGGCCATGCATGGAAACACGGGAGACAGAGCCCTTAGCTGGTTTGTGGTTTAACTGAAGTAGACAGCTGGCCACTAAGCCGGGATCTGCTGGTCCTGAAACAGGCATGCTGGATCCCGAAAACTATAGCCACATTCCATCAGGGAAGGCTGCTGGCTGGGCCCCAGCAAGACTGAGTCCTATGGTCAACACATAGGGAATGTGAAGCAGCCAAGGTCACTTAGTGCTATATACTTTGGGTCTGAGTAGGAGTGTACCCCAAGGGCCTTGGGGGAAGTTGGTACCTCAGACAACTGGACAAAAAACTGGGACCTAGGATATTGCTGCTCTTGCTGGTGAAGACGCCATGGTCCCCTGCCATACCCTGCTGTTTGAGCTTGGAAGGCAAGCTTGCTCTAAGGGAGCTGAACTCAAAGGAAATGCTTTCATCCCATCTTCTCCGAAGTACAACAACTCAGTACAGTTACGGTCTCAGTGGGGAGTCTGAGGGTGGCATTTAGAGGCCTTCCACAAAAATTCTAAAACAATAAGCTAGACTCACAAATATGCGGTCTGTTTAGATGTCTGAGGTTGCTTTCTCCCCCGCTTTGAAGGAGAACATCCCAAGCATCTTGATTTGCTAAAAAGTAATCTTGCCAGAGTATAAATTATTGGGACACGGGTGGGTTCGGGGCTGTAAGGGATCACTGGAGATGGGCCTAGTGCCTTCTCCCATGATTCCTTGCACTCTCCCCTTTGCCTCTTACCTTCTAGGTCCCCAGGCATTGTTTCTACCTAAACTGAGGGATGAATTGACAGGGCAAAATTGTCAGAGGCTCTACAGGAATGTTAGCCTGAAAGTGACAAGACCGAGAGGTGACCGTGTCCTCCGGGGCTCAGAAGACTAATACCTATGTCGTATCCCCATTGTGTGGATAAGGATAAAGGACCACATCCAACCTTTCTACCCAGCTCTGAGCCAAAGGCTCATGCTATTTCACCCTAGGCTGATAGCTCATCTTTTTCATGCATTCACTTTGATGCAGTCTTGGGCCTCCAGAGCAGTAGGGAACTATGGGAAAATCATCAGATTAATATTTTTTAGCTGCCCCCTCCCTATATGTGAATTCTGAGGAGAAAGGTTTGCAGAGCCTGGCATCAGAAGCCTACATCTGGGATGGGGTTAGATCTTCGACGCTGAGTTTCCTAGTTTGAGACTAGTCTTTTGTGCCTAGTAGATATCCTATAGATAAAGTCGATTTGGTTTGCTAAGTATCAGCTGGGAGTACCTGATAATTTCCTTTTCTAGCCATCTGTAGCAGTCTGTTTTTCCTTTCTCACATCCCTTATCTTCTGATAATTTCCCTGCGTTTAAGTATCATTGCTATCCTCTCTGGCTTCCTCCTTCGTCTTTCTTATGATGAGATATCATTTGGTGCGCATTCTGACCCTACCCGCTAAGTCCTGTGTCTCTACCTACAAGGCCATGGCTCTGACTTGATTTCATTCTCAGAGCAGTTGCGGAGATGAGGGAAGCCAGGCTCAGTGAGAGTGACTTCACTGAGTTCATTTGCAGAGATATGGGCCCAGCTTCATTTGACCTGAAGCCTCTGGGTCTTGGTGTGTTTTGACTTCCAGGGTGGTCTGTGCCTTAGGTAACTGTGTCTGTACTTGGCTTTTCTATACAGTTCAGGGATGTGCTCCTCCACAGTAGACGTTCCCATGACATCCAGCACCGAACAGCTTATCCAGATCCACCCAACCTGGCTGTGGCCCTACAGCTTATGCTTTGCATAATGACCTTGGGGCAGGAAGGAAGGGACCTTGTTTCTCCTGCTCAGATGGGAACATAGTGATCTAGGGCACATCTTAAATATCCCACCTCCCAGTCTCTTGGAGGACTTGTCACAACAAATCGCTGGATTCACTCCCAGAATGGCTGAGTCAGGAGGTCTGGGTGGAGCTGGGGGACTGGAATTTCTTTCCACTTTCCAAGGTAGTCAGGGGCCCCAGGCTGATACCCACTGTGGTTATAGGAGGCTAAGTAGCATCAGATCCTATCCTGGTAGCTAAGTATTGTCTGTGGGAAACTCTGTAAGACTCTCAAGGCGTCAGGAGCATCCTTGGCAAAGAATGCAGAGTAATGTTACCCGGTCGTGAAAATTTACAGAATATCACATTTGCATATCTATGCTGAATACCCCATTTATAGCGTTTCTTTTCCGAGCACCGCAACAGCACTCTCCAAGTGCTAGGCACTGCTTTGCAGATATACACAGTTCCCATAACAGGCCTGTGTGGCAGTCCTCTCCCCCCCCCCCCCCGATTTTCTTCATTGTACAGAGATGGAGGTTAAAGCCCAGAGACATTCTATAAATTACCTGGGATCACCCAGCTAGTAAGTTCGTGTAGCTGAGCAGCCACCCAGGCAACCTGGCTCCTGGTCACCACATTCAAGTGGCACCTAGCTTGTCACCAGCAAAACTTTCCCATTCCCAGGTAAGCTAAGAAAATGCCTGCAGAAGAGCAAGGAAACCTTTCCTAGTCCCTAGGCAAATTAACCATAAATAACACCGATGCAGGTTTTATGACCACCCCTTGGAAATCCCATGCTTGGCCAACCCCTCCCATACCAGTCTGGGTTAGCCCAGAGCGGCTGCTTTCTCTTTCCGCCCCTCTGGCATCAAAGTTTATCATTGCTCAAGAGGAGGGTGCTTGAAAGAGACATGCTGGCTGTAGGAGTCCAAGAGGTGGGTTTCGGGTCAATAATAAAAGCAGAGCGACTTTTGTTGCTCTCCCATGCAGAGCCTTGAGAGTCTATCCAGCGGGTGGTAAGGAGGCTTGGCCTGAGGAAGGACAGTGATGGACAGGGTGGGAGGGGGACAAATATTTTCAGCCTGGCCGAGTAACTGAAGCTAGAAGGACAGGCAGTGAGAGCTTTCCAGCTGTGTCATGGGAAATGGCTATGACCAGGGCTCTGATTAGCTGTCAACCACAGATCCCCTGGGACCCTGCCAGGGGTCAGGAGACTGGGGCGCCCCTCGAATGCCAAACGGTTTGCTTTATTTTATTGTCAAAGAGGAAGGAGGCGATTTTTTTGTGCGTTATCCCCGGATGTCCTTCACTGGCACTGCCAGGAGCTGAAAGATGGTTAGGGATGTGGGAGGGAGAGAGAAGCTAGAAAAATCCACTTTTCTGTCCAGGGAACAGAGAGAGAAAAACCAGTCCATGCCACTGGGTCTTGGCATGATCTCAAAGCTGCTCCGAAGCATTCTGCCCTTTCTCTTTTCCTTTCTGCAAGGTGAGACATCAAAGTCTCCACCTCATGAAAGCCCTAAAGGGGGAAACATTGACCTAGATCCCTCACAGTTGAGGTGGCATGGAACAATGGGGCTTTGAGAGGACAGCTGTCACAGGTCCCCCATGGTTTGCTTGCTTGACTACTTTGGCCCAAAATGGAGCCATGACATGTGGAAACATCGACTATGATGATAAATGAACCAAATGTCATCCCACACTGTGGCCCCTGGGAAGGATGAGGTGGTGTCACTTCAACCCATGCCTCTAGCTTTAAGCTTTTAGAAATGTTTCATTGAGGAAATGAAGGGACAGATTGACTATTTGATTAATTATGTCTAGAAGGAGGAGAGATGAAAATCAAAGCTCTTCAGGGCTATTTGGTGAATAAAAGCCTTTCTGATAGCCTTTTATTTCATGGTCCCTCAGTAGGAAGAAAGCTTTCTGCTAGTTTAGTGATCACAAAGGGTAGTAGTTCAGGCCTTAGGGTTAGATGAGTCAGATGTGCAGTGGGTCGATGAAATGTGTGCACGTGGACAGATGCTTTTTCCAAGTTGTAGTTTTATTATCACCACATAATGAGGGTAACCATTATGGGTTTTAGTTCCTTCCACTCAGGATAACAATAATCCCTGTGCAGTGTTAGCCCGATGATAGACACACTAGAAGAATGTAATATTTAGGAGCTGGTGATGTTTAGGTTCAACCTCAAAGAAGATACTGCAAAAACAGAATGCATGCAAGATGAAGGTTTATTTTCTCTGAACTGCTCAGTGGTAGATAGGAAGACTAGAGCACACATGGCAGATGCTCCAACACCCAAGCTAGTGTTTAGTACTGCCATGCTTCCCGGTTGCTTAATCCATCTAAGTTAAGTTTGAAACTATCACATACATTTACCAAAACTGCATGGAAGAAAAAGTAAAGGGGGAAGAAAGGTCATATGACTGTATCATTTGAGGGTGGTAACCACATAATGTTCTGCTTATTTCACATAAGCTTAGAGTTTGTGCTGGTTTTCCTAAGCTACCATCTCTGCCTTTTAATTGGTGTATTTAGACCATTCGCATTTAATGTAATTATTGTTATGTTAAGCCTGTCATTTTAGTTTTACTTTGCTGTTATTTTTCTCCTTCTGCTTCCTTTTCTTTGTCTTCTTATGGGTTACTCAGGCATATTCTACAATTATATTTTTGTTCATTTATGGTGTCTAGGGATGCCTCTCTTTGCACAGCACTTTTAGTGGTCCTTCTAGACATTACATTATGTGTGCACCATATTCTATTGGTATCAACACTTTACCAGTTCAAGAGAAAGTTGAGGACTGCACTTTCCTTTACAGCCCTTTACTCACTTCCACTTGAATACAGTCTTAAGTACTTCCTGTAAATATTCCAGGAACCACACCAGTTTCATTGTTTCTGTGTCCGGTGTAAGCATAATTGGTATAATCTAATAAGGAGGCACATTTACACACAGCTGTACTCTGGCCATTGTTTTTTTCCTTTGTCTCTGTCCTAAACTTCTCTTATTCTTTGTTTAGAGAGTTTGTCATTTTAATGTTGTGTCTTACTGTGACAAATTCTCTTATTTTCCAATATCTCAAAATTTCTCAATCCTTTGGCTTTATTCTACAGGATATTTTGCGTTGTGTGTTTTGAACTAACAATTCTTTTCTCATAGCTCCCCAAAGTAAAATAAAATAATAAAAAAGATTTAATGTGTTGCTTCTCTCATGGTCTCTAATGAGAAACCTGAAGTCGTTTGAATTATTTTCCCTTGTAGGTAGGGAATGTGTTTCCCTTCTACTATTTTTTTTTTTTATTTTAGTTTTCAGAAATTTGACTGTGACATTTCTTGGCCTAGATTTCTGTCAGTTCATTGTATTTCTGATCTGTTTTCCTTTGAATCTGTAGATTTTTGTCATTTTTCCATTTCGTAATTTCCATTGCTTAGTCTTTCCATTGCTTTCTCAGCCACCCCCCCCAACCATGTTCTTTCCTCTCCCTCCCCTTTCCCCTCCTTCCTCCCCTTTCCCCCCTCCCTCTTTCTCTCTCCCTCCCCCTGGTCTGGTTAAGGGATCTCTCTCTCTCTTTCTCTCTCCCCCTCCTCCTCCCTCCTTCTCCCCCTCCCTCTCCCCCCCCCATACCTGTTGACATGGATGCTGGACCTCTAAGGCTCTGCTCATTTATATTCATTCTGTTTTCTCTTCTTTGTTCAGACTGGGTAGCTTATTGTCCTTATTCCCATTGCAGAGCCTATTTACTGCATCCTTAATTTGGACTGTATTTTTTAGTTACCAAGTTCCCACTATGACACTCTCTTAAATCTTGTTTCTTTGCTAAGACTTTAGCATTTCGGTTTGTAGAAAACATGGTTTTAGGGCTAGAGAGAGGGCTCAACAGTTATGAGCAATAACTCCTGTTACAGAGGAACCAGGTTCAGTTCCCAGCACTCAAGTGGTAGCCAAACTACCTGTAACTCCAGATAAAGGGATGTGATGCCTTCTTCTCAACCTCCAGGGCATCTACATGCATAATGCATATTAATTCATGTAGACACATAAAACAAACAAACATACATATATAAAAATACATAAAACAAAGAGGATATGCTTTTGTAAAAGCCTTTTGGCACAACTCCTTGAAAATCCACATTTGATTGCTTTTACAGACTTCTTCACATTAGGATGAGTGATTTATTATTATTATTATTATTATTATTATTATTATTATTATTATTATTATTATTAAAGTTGAACATTTTAGCTATTATGTTAAATAACTCTAGATCTTCCTTTCTGTTGGCTTCTAACCCTATTCTGGTCTCTACTGATCCCTGGGATATTAGGACTCTCTATTCTTGCCAAAGGTGTGGGGATTTCAACCCTCCACTAGGTACCAGGGGTATTGCTAGCAGGTGATGGCTTGTTACAATTCCCACATAGTCTCTTCAGGAAGGAGGAAGCTTCTTCACTGCTAAGTAGTGCCTCCCATCTTCCCGACTCATCCCAAAGGTGATGTCACTGGAAGGGAGTTCCTTGTCACCCACTCAGCTGCCTATATATGGTCTTCATGACACATGCCATGCCACGAGGCGATTCTGTTACAGCTTAGGAGGCGTTAGTCCTCTCCCCCAGCCTGGCCTCCTGTGGTTTTACTCAGTGAGGACTCGCGCACATTGTCACGGGCAGGAGAGGGCGGAAGCAAGGGCTCCATATTTGCTCTGTTTGGGTAGAATTGTAGTCATATGTATTTTTGTAGTGTTCCAAGAGTTCAGTGTATATTGCCAGAAGCTGTTTGTTTACTAGGGCTGCCTCTTCCCTACTTCTTTTAATAGCAGCTAGGAACTTCTCTTATGTATCTGTTCGTGCCTGTTGCATCAGCAGAGTGCTGGGCTGTTTTTGTTTCTCAGCTCTCCTCTAGAGGATGTGATACAGAAAGGGAGCCAAGAAACTACCATGCCTCACCCCAGGCCCCACAAGTCAGCTCGCCTTCTGTTTTATCCTGTTAGGCTTCTGACCCTTACTTTCATGTAGTCCCATGATTTTACTGGAACTTGGCAAAACTGTTAAGCTAAAAAAATCTCTGTCACCTGCCTGGGAAGGAATTGCCTCTGATGGGTTTTCCAGCATGTCACCAGGTAACCCTGATTGCGCTAGCAAGGTGAATGAGAACCTGGGTGCTTTGCATATTTAAGTCTACTTACTGAGTGTTGTTCACGAGTCTACTGAAGCTTGGTGTTCTGTATACCATCGCTGGAGGAGTGGGAGAGATGCTCCCGCTCTCGCACTGTTGGTGAAAGTTACTACAAATGGAGGGAAGCAGCCCGTGACACAGTGGAAGGTCGGGACGGATTACCATCCACCATCATAATCAGGGACTTTCTCTCCTAAAGATTCGAGGACTACATGGTGGGGTCAGGACTGTTATAAATAGGATGTCTTGTAGCTGTTGGGGAGGGGAATTAGTCAGGGTCATTAAATGGGCTATCTCTCTCTCTTTGTGTGTGTGTGTGTGTGTGTGTGTGTGTGTGTGTGTGTGTGTGTTTACATGATCACACAAGCCTGCCTGCATGTATGTGCTATGCAGCCAAGTACATATGCCTGCAAGCTCACTGTGGTCCTCTGTAGACTCTCTATCTGTCTTAGATGCTTATGTTTTCAGAGGTTTCCCTTTACCATCCTATTGATATGTGAGTGGGAATAAGAGGTAATGACATACATTGGTTTTCCTTTAACCATCAGAAGAAAGACCCCGGCAGCTCATAATGTTGAACCTGACATTCCTCTACTAAGTTTCCCAAAGCTTCTACGGGGTTACCACATTAGTAAGGTTCCGTGGTTAAAGATGTGTGAGAGACGCAGAGTTAAAATAAGTAACTCAGCTTCTTTAGGAGGATACCTAAGAACCTTTACAATGCTGCATATCTTGTCTGTCTATTCTATGGTGAAGACTTCCCGAAGCCTGGGTTCACCGTGTTATCAGGAGCATACTCCCTGCCTGGTGTCTTTAAGGGACATCCGGTGGGAAACATGGCTGTGGACAAGTTTGACCATTTCACAACTCCTTCGAACCAAGCCATGGTACCTCCTGTTGCCACTGTACCTACTTTGAATTTCAGGAAATCTGTGTCACTTTGTGTCTGTCACTGCCTTAGATTCAATGCCCCACAAAGCTTATTCTGAAAGGAGGGGGGATGGTCTTAGAATGCTGTCTTGAGTTTTCCCCACCAAAAGCCAAATAGCCGTGGCTCCCCAGAGGCAAACACTCACTGCAGTCTTGGAAGATTCACTATCTTCTGCATTCATCCCAGCCCTCCGCACTAAGGTCTCTGCCCATGTAGCAACTGTTCACATGGCGCAAGTTGATGTGACCTGGAACAAAGGCATTCGTGTTTACCAGCCCGTGGAGCATGAGATATGCCGGTCAGTTTGTTTTAGATCCAAATTGTTGGTGTCTTTGCACTACTGCATCACGAACTCACGCGAGTCCGGCCAGAGAAAGGCTCCGATTGCTATTGGGTGCAGACACTGTGGTGTTTGACAGTGGTGGGAACAGCCGTGCTTTGTTTGGGTAGGAATGTAACTTCTGAAAGCCGACTGTGTTGACGAGAACACATTATCCTCTTGTGGAAGCAATGTGTGGATGTGCTTGGTAAATGGACCTTTATCTGTCTCAAAGACCGCAGGGTTGCTCTCTCAAATACCGCGGATGCTAGCTCCCCGAAAACTGCAACCGCTGAGCCTGTTGTCATTTCTTTGATCAGTTGCTGAGCGAGTAGGCCACTGTGACTGCCTTTACTCTGGTCACCTAAGAGCTGATTTCTTAGAGGACTCTTTTGTGCCTGCTCAAGAGGAAATTTCCATTTCCCATAAAATGTAGTCAAAGCGTCAGAACACTGTTGCTAATGAGGAACCCTAGCAAGAAAGAGAGCTCCTGCCCTTCTCTCAGCCTGGGCATAGTCAACTCAACTTGACTCAGGATAAGCCCCCAAAGCAGCCTGCAAGCAGCCTCTTCCTACACCCAGCATGTTCTAGGCCAAAAGAGAAAACTCGGGCCTGGATATTAAAAAAATAAATAAATAAATAAATAAAGTCAGGTGTTCAAATAGTGTGTGACGGTCTGTTAGTAAAGATAGAAAAGAATGTAAGCTTGGGTTTTATGATAACCACCTCTGGTACTCACAACCATAAAACAGGGTCCTGCTGTTCCACATTATGTATGGGCTGTCATATTTGTCAAGATCTACACAGGGCCGCGTAAGCTACATGATAGAATCCTGTGGCTTCAGAAAGGCTCAAAGTCAGATACTGGGTTTGAGGTCTGCAGGAGTTATTCTGGGAAGGAAAACATCACAGTTACTTGGTCAAAATTTTTTTGGTCAACATTTGCCAGAGTTCCAAGTCAGAGTAGCAGAGGAATGAGGTTGGGGTGTTGTTTACCCTACTGGGGGACCCAAATGAAATGAGGGGGGGAGCAGAGACACTGCTTTGAAGTAACTTGTCAACATCTCCCTGTGAGCTTTGACCTGACCTTTGTCAGCAGGAGTGACATTGCTTCCATACTCACCCCAGGAAGTAGAGCTGGGCTGAAGTCAGAGCAGAGATGGCCCTAGTCTTCCACAGGTATTTTTGGAATGCTTTTAATCTGAACAAGTGCCATCTGTCCTGGGACTGTGGCTGTGAATGGTTCACAGCAAACCCATGCTAATGTGGGAGTGGCCCTCTTTGGATCCTCTCAGGGATCGGTGGTAGTGCCCTTTTATTTTCTGAGAATGTGGTACTTGAGGGATGGAGGGAACCAAGGCCCCTCCCACTGCCTTCCTGAAACCCAAGACTCAGACACTCACAATATCAGAGGGAGAAATGATAACATTTTATGCTTGTGAATATGGCACATAAAACAAAGCATTATATATTTGACTATATAGTCAAAATCACCTCCCCTCAATATAGTCATCCCCAAGAGCTGTATCCAGAGAACAGGCCCTACAGGATGTCTTCATTAGACACCACTCACAAAAGTCACATCTCTTTCAGAAGTCAATCTTTTTCCTCCCTCCCTCCCTTCTTCTTTCCTTTCTGAAGTGTTTCGATCTTCAGCTTGCTGTGGTGTACAGAAGGGAAGAGCCTATGGGAGCTGAAGTAGTCACGTGCATTGACAGGTAGAGCCCCTCCCCCACACTCAGCAGGCATTTGCTCTCTGAGCCATGAGGAAGGCGGCTCTTGCCTCTGTTAATATCATTATTCATTTGAGTGATGACTTCACACAATTGCAGTGTATTAGCAGGCACTGGAGCAAAGGTTTCCTGAGTTCAACACAGGGTTCTTTCTACCATAAGCTCTCGGCCTCCCTTGGCTTGACTTGCGGGGGCTGCCATTATGTTTGTCACTGCAAGAACTGGGATCTCATCTTCCCTTAAGCTTTACATGTGCTTTTCCTCCATTACTTTTCAGACGCCATCTGGAGAGCTGGTTGAAGTGTATGCATGTGGTCCCAGACCTCAGAAGGCCGAGGCAGGAAGGTTGACATGAATCAGAGGCAGCCTAGCCTTCATGGCACATACCAAGGTAGCTAGGACTAAGGCATATGAGCCTGCCTCCAAAGCAAAAGCAAAACTTCTCAGTGTGTCTGCTTTCTCGGTCTCCGTTCAGGAAGCCGAGTTATAGAAATCTAGAATAAGGTCACTAGGGCTTGTTTGAGGCAGGGGTATGGTGTGAGTTCAGTGCTAGGTACCTACAGAGTGACCTGTTAACCACTTTGCCCTATCAGGCCTCTCCTGAGAACCACTCACACTGTGGTAGGCAGAGCATCCCCCAGACACCAGGCAGAACAGCCCGGCGACTTTACCTGAACGCTATCTTGCTTTGTTCATGACCCTGGGAAGCCAGTAGCAAATGGCCCTGACATCTGACTAAATAAAGTTCCCAAGAAAGTGACACCGTTGCCTGATGCCAAGTTAATGGGCAGCCAGTGCTGACCAGGCGCTCAGATCCTGAACACCAGATCATTTGGGTCCCCGGCTGGAAGGTTGTCCCATTGTCCATTTTTCCTTTTGTAAGAGCTGTTTGCAGAGGCTGGCTGTGAAAGCAACTCGCTCTCTCTGATCATTCCCCTTAGGGGGCTGGGCCCTCAGAACCCTGTCCTCACAAAGCTCCACAGCTGAGGGACGACTCGGGAGAGAGAGCTGGGGGTGCTCCCAGAGAAAGGGGACCCACTCAGGCTGGAGGGAAGCCCACTCTGGGCTCTGATGGACTGCAAACAATGCGGTTAATGACTAGACAGCAAGAGAGCTAAGAGTGGAGCCTTGGTTAGTAGAAAGCAAGGAGTTATTGTTGCTTCTGTCTAAGCATCGACCCCAGTGTCCTTTACACTTAGCCTCTCTCCCTCGCTCCATTCCTGACCTGCCACCTGGCTTCCAAGCCTAGAGTTTTGGTGTTGTGGGATCACTCTGATCCAGACGCCCAGCTGCAGAGAGCTTAGGAATCTCTCCCGGGAGACAGAAAGAGGTAGACTTTTTGTTCTCTCTGGATGGCTGAGGAGTCGGTTTCAGACGATGCTCCCAGCACCTGGGGCATGAGTTCGGTTCTCTGACTCCCAAAGTTACACGCAAAGTAGTCCTTTACATCACCGAGCCAGGGTTAGATGCTCTTCGCCGTGTGCAGACGGTAATGGGGCTGATCCTGGAGAGAGGGGCTTTCTTTGGTGTTCCCCAGAACAGGGCCAGGCTACCTGACTGCTAAGTCAGCCCTTTCATTTCCCAAACCCCATGGTTTCACAGGCAAAGGGGAGTTGGAGTATTTAGGAGAGATGCTGCTACTCCATTCCAGGTCCGGTCATCCCTCTCTGAGGCGGTGGGTTGGAGAGCACTCATGCCTCTGGATGGGGAACTGTTCCTTGACTCCCTTTTGAGGCTGGAACCATTTTCTTTTCCTTATTTAGAACTCTGTTTAGACCCGAGTGTCATCTGCTTGTCTCCGAGAACCTGCACAGCATCACAGCTTTATCCTTATCTTATTTTATATTTAACCTCATTAGCTATTTGTGGGCCAAGCCTGGACCAGATCATAATGGCAGGCTCACAAGGAGGGGAGCTCTGATGTTTATCTCTGCTGTGGAGTGTCTGGAATAGTAATTAACTTTGAGGTTCTGGATATGGGATGGTGGGGGTGCGAGAGTCAGAAGGGGAGAGAAAAAAATACTGGCTAATTTGCAGAAATCTTCCTGAAGTCAAAAGCAACAATGTGTGTGTTTGTGGCATTCATACCCCTCAAACGTGAACATCTGTACATAGTTACACATGGGCAGATGTTGCACAGCAGAGAGTTTAATTTGCTGTTGAGCTAACCAAGTAACCTGGGGCAAGCTACGTTATCATTTAGAGCTTCATCTGCACACGGGGATAAATGGGGATGAAACCCGGTACTCAGTCACAGCCCTTAGCACCGCCTCTAATGTTTAAGTCAAGGCACCACCCAAGTGGGGTCGGCCAGCAGGCTGTAATCTAGTTGGTGCTGGGCTGCCCACAGCTCAGATTCTTGGAGAGTCAGGGCTGCCTAACTTTGGTCACTCCTGGCTCTGCAGGGAGGAATGAGCTGGAACTTGATTGTCACGGACATTTCCCCAAGACTGCCCTAGTTCACGACACTATCATATAAATGGATGTGAAAAGCTGGTTTATGTAATCTGTGCCCTTAATCTCTCTGTCTTGTGGCATCAGACACCTTGTCTCTCTGGAATGGCTATGAGAGTCACCCACAAAAGGAGGTACTTAGTTGCCCCTTTCAGCACCTCATTTCTTTGACAGCCACTAGAGGGTGCATGGGGGGGGGTGTCTGGGGTCTGGGTCTCTTGGTGACAGATTTGAACAGCTCCAAGCCAATAATTGCAGGGCCCGCAGAAGGGCAGGAGTCTGAGTGCACTGCGGATCATGCAGACAACGGACGGAATTTGGGAGCTGGAATTAATCAAGGGGACGTAGCTCGGGAGGGCGAAATCCGTGCTGTATTCTTGCATAAGGTCAGACTGGATGCTTTTTGTCTGACGAGAGCACATACAATTGTTTTGCCCCCAAAACAATTACTGCCTACAGAACGCCTTTCTATAAGCAATCAAATAAAATTTGCTGGTATCATTTCCTCTTAATTTATCATGCAATTAGCATGTGATTAGAACTGCCCCAGCTGTGTTTCTTCTGTGTTGGACAGCCGGGAGTCATGAACTTTACAGTGAGAGAGGTCTACCTTCCAGGCCAGCTTCCTCCAGCTACCTCCATAGCTTCAGAAAAGTTACTTCTCTGACTTAGTTTCCTCTTCTGGGGGTTGGGGGGACTGATGCTACTCCTTTGCAGGGCTTCTGTGAGGGTTTGATATGCGCCGAGCGTCAGGTCTGGATATAATGGATTTTCAACAAATGGCAGATGTTGTAATTATTTTGAATTTTTTTTTTTTTTTTGTAAAGATGAAATTGCCAGTCACACACGCCATTACTTCTTAGAGAACAGCTTCCAACTTCCAGGTTATAATTAAATATGTCAGCTCTGTCGCTGCCACACTTTAAATTTTATCCACTGAGACTCCTTGTTAAACATTCATTAGGCTACTTTGCAAATACGCATTTTATAGGGAGCAGCAATGCCAAGTCACAGTTAGGAATGATTTTCATACCACACTTCACCAAGGTCGGGGACTGTGTGTGAGAGATGACAACATCTCCCAAACAATGTACAAGGCGAACGCTGCGCCTTCCCAGCCACCCCTAACATTTCAAACCAAGGTATTGTGTATAATTAATCTCCAGAAGGTCTCATCTCGAGCTTATTAAGCGCATTATTTTGTGGGAGCAAACAAACGCTCCCGCTTGCGACGCCAAGCGTGTTTATTCCAAATAGTTAATTAAACTGTGTCAGTTCCTGCCCTGGAGCTTTCAGGCTATTCTCTTTTTCCTACCCATGTGGACATTTTGTTATCATTCACTTTTATTTCCTCTCCGGCCTTTTAAAGAGAGGCACGGCCTAAGCATGCGCCAAGGAGCCAGAGTGTTTTGCAAAGTTAAATACGACTCCAGCGATGCTCCTGGGGCTGCCTCTGCTTTTTTTTTTTTTCCCCTAGAATCCACTAGGGTTTTTCAGCAACAAAACAGGCCCGAACCGTTCTGACCCTGAACATGAACAAGAGTGATCCCCAAGAGCCCTGTATCCTCCCGTCTTGGGACTGAGTGGAAGTGGGGTACAGCTGGAGCCAGGGTGCTTTCTTAAGCTGCTGCGCTCCCTTGACCTGCAGATCTAAACAGGAGTGTATTTATGGAAGCTCTTTCTGCAAGAAGCATGGGGGACTTCCTTTTAGCTTTAGAAGTGCTCGCCCTGCAGAAGACAGAAAGGGGATGGGGCCAGGGAAAGGCATTCTTCTCTACTTTCACAGCTTTGTAGATGCTGTGATAAAGGAGGGACTCTTCCGTTCTCAGAAATCCAAGGGCCAGGGATGCTGAGCACTTGGGGCAGATTGTACAAAACCCCCTCTTTCTAAGAGCAGGGGGTCATCTCTCAGCCTAGTAACCTTAGAAGGAGGTGAAAGGGCCAGGTACTCCGACTATGGTTGAAGTCGGTGTTGGTAATACTTAGCCATTAACCAAGCCATCTAGCTGCGGTTACACCACACAGTGTGCAAATTGTCACCAAATGTCTACGTAGGCAAAAGCTCTTTGCTTGACACACCTCCTACACACCAAACCTTCGGCCAGGCTTCCCTGCTGGGTGTTTGCAGCATGTCTGGCGAGTCCTACAGGTATATTTTGCCTTTAATATGGCCCTGAGCTGGGCCATCTGGGATGAAGCTCAGAAATGCACGGCAGAGCTGGCTTCTACAGAAGCTTCCCTGTGTCAGGTGATGGTGACAATAGACTTTTGTGAGTCGTCGGTGTTTGCTGGAAGTGGATCTCCAAAGGAAAGACAGGTCTGTCCATTTCACAGATTAGGAGACTGAGGTCCAAGCAGCTAACCCAGTCATCCGAGGTCACCAGCTAATAAATGACAGCACTGAGATTCTGCAATGTAGAAAGTTTGTTTAAAAAAAGAAAAAAGAAAAACTAGGGCATGATGGTGCATGCCTTTAATCCCAGCACTCAGGAGGCAGAGGCAGGTGGATCTCTGTGAGTTCCAACACAGCCTGGTCTACAAAGTGGACAGCCAGAGCTGTTACACAGAGGAACCTTGTCTCAGTAAACCAAAGTAAAAAAAGAAAAGGTACGTTCCTGGGATTACGATTTGGTCTTCATGCTTGTAAGTAGGGTGTTGACCTGCATGTTTGTAATTCCCTTAATGTCGGGGCAAAGACCAGAGAATTCACTGGCCAGACAGCCTAGGCCAGGTGGTGAACCCCAGATCCCAGTGAGAGACCTGGTGTCAGAAAACAAAGTGGACAGCCATGAGGCATAGCATCTGTGGTTGACCTCTGGCCTTGACTTACACACACACACACACACACACACACACACACACACACACACACACCCCTACCAGTGCTGTAGATTAAAAATATATGTATTAATGGCAGCTTGGTGAATCCCTGTAACAAAGAAAGCTTGAAAAATCTCAAGACTCTAGACCGGAGTGCAGGGAGATCGGAACTGCTATGGGAGCTGGGTAGGGCAATGACAGTAGGAGCCAGAGGACAGTCTGAGCAGGGGGACCGCAGAGAAGAGTATTTGGAAGGCAAGGGTAACAGCTATGGCCATTCGATACTGAACAACTTTGACCTTTAAGCCACTGAGATGAGATCAAACCAGGGAAGCTGAGGTGTTCTAACCCCATAGCTGATGGACTCCTTAGAGCAGGTAGACTCCCTTGGGGTGCTCAAGCACCCCCTTCCAAAGAGAGGAAGTGACACTAGTCAGCAGGATCCTGGCCCCAACGGTGTGTCATTGTTATTTGGCAGTGTCCCCAGATGCCGGAAAGGGAGAAAATATTTATGATCAAGAGCAAATGCCCTGCAGACTCTGGGCTTGTGCTCTGGTTCTGCTGTTAGCTGTGTGTCTTTAGGGAAATGGTGCGACCTCTCTGTGACTCCATTGCTCCTGGGCTTTAAAAGGGAGAGATGCATCCATCCCTTGCTAGCATCATCCGCTAAGTACGAGACATTGTCCCTGAGAGAGTTTCTTTCTGCAAGGAAGGGGCTTTATTCTAGAACCGCAAAGCTGAGAGGAGCCAGTGATCTAAGAACAAGATGCTTCATCTCCATGTTGAAACCTAGTAACATAGGTGGGCTTCCTTTAACACAGCCTCATTAAGCTGGGGTCTAGGGGCCCTGCTTCCAGCTTTAGACTTCTCGAACCTCTGCACATCTGTCCCCTGTGAGCACATCTGTACTGCACAGACTAGACTTGACCGGGTGACAGTGTGTTTTGTCCTTGTCCTTAGTGGACCTGGCGGGCACAGAGCAGTAATAAACTGTACTTCCCTCAAGTCCGGGAGACAGGAAGCTCCAAATTGGACTCTAATTAACTCTGGGGGAACAATGGCTTTCTGCAGAGCCTGGCAGCTCTGGCCAGGTCTAAGAAGGTGTCACACAGCCTTGGAAAATAATTACGACCAAAAAAAAAAAAAAAAAAAAAAAAAAAAAAAATCACGATGCCTTCAAAAGCCCGGCTCCTGGTGCTACACCTCCAACAAAAGTATTTCTCCTTCTCCACAAGGCTCACTGCCCTTAATTGCCACCTTGCTTCATTAAGGGACAATTAATTTTGCAACTTGGTTTTAAAAGGTGGTAATCATATGGGGGAGGGGGACAAAAGACCCACCGTTAAACAGAATTGGGCTGGATGTATAAAGGTGCTCTCCCTGGGAGATTTAAGAAGCCAACAGGCTGCATCCCAAACAGGCAGTATTGTGCCCCGTGGATTTTCCTTTCTCCAATTCACGTGAGTTTCTGCCATGGTAGGATGAAGCCCATTTCTTTCTGCCCAGATAGTAGGGTTTTGGTTTGGGGATCTCAGCCAGTGACTATGTTTTTTGCCATAGGATCATCCTGAAGGCCAAGATTGAGCCCAGAGACCTGGGGCCTTGAAAGGTCTTTCGGATATGACTTCCAAAGAGACCATCCTCATATAATCCCCCAGACCCCACGTGTTAGGGACACACAGTCTCTCTCTGTCATTCCAGATACACATTCCTTCTCCCGGCATCCACTGAACGCTAACTGAAAGTGTCCCCGGCTTAGTGTTAAACCCCTCTTGAGGTAAAAATTTGAGTGAAGGAGTGTGTCCCCTGCCTTTAGGCGTCTGTAGTCAGGAGAACTGGATGCTAAAGAGACAGGCATCCCAAGCTAGTTGTGGGAAGCGGCAAACTATGCGACTTCTCAGGAAGAAACAGTGCGGGGATGTGGGAGCAGAAAACAGGGCGGCCAGAAAGGTCAAAGAAGATGCCCTGGAAGGGGGCCTCCAAACTGATGGGAGGAGTCAGGCTCTGCCCTGAGGCCCCTGTGGGAATGAAGGGGGCATTCTGGTCCCAGGGAAGCGTGAATGCGCAGGCTCAGCCTCAGTGGCAAGCAATAGAAAATGGAGGTGAGGGTACTGTGGGCGAAAATGTCATGAGATGAAGGGGCAAGCACACGGAGCAATGGGCCTCGTTGCTTCCACCCCAAAAATCAAGATGGCCGTCCCTTGCGTGTTCCACGTCACGGAAAGCAGGTGAAGATGAGATGTACACGCGCATGTGCACGATCCACACGTGAGGTACGATGAATTCCTTCCACACACTTGGCTTTTTTCAGGAATGACCATCCAAGCCAGGCACTTAAGGACACTGTTCTGGGCAGTTTGAGACAGTAGGGTCTTCTCCTCTGAGCCTTCTGTCTTCTGTCCCTATTATTATTATTATTATTATTTATTATTATTATTATTATCGTTGTTATTATTATTATTACTATTACTATTATTACTATTATTATTACCATGTTTCTAATTCAGTCTCCCCATGCACACACACATGCATGCTCACACATTCAACTGCTGATGAGAGACAGAGATGGAGACCATGCTATAGTAATGTTGTGTGTGTCTGAGCATGGACCACGGTGTCAGACTGAGTTTTCTCTGTAGCTATCGGAGTTGCTATCCACACAACCTGGACAGAGGTTCTGAACCTCTTTAAGCCTCGGGATATGCCAACGCAAACTACATATCCTCCATAACAGAAGACTGCAATCTCGCAGTATTGGTGTTGGATGGTACGGCAGCACCCTGCTGCTTGACTCACTGGTGTTTGGGAACTGATGCTGTGGTTGATGATGACGTTGTGCTATTAAGGAAGGCTCCAAAGCCAGGAGACAGATTAATGACTCTCATTGGAGCAAGGTCTGTGGGGCATGAGGCCCATGGTTTTCTCCTCTTTCTGACTTTTCCTTATATTTCTTTAGTCTCTTTGCTGGGCCACATGGGCTTGGTGTAAACATGAGAGAGGTGTCCTCAGGCCGCTGCAAAATGAGTTCTTCACCCCCAACCAAGTTAGGAAGCTGCAGCGTTCCTTGGGAATCCCTGGTGACTGTGCTCAGATCGTTCCTCCACTGCAGGAGCCAACTGATGTGCCCCAGGTCGGAGTTGGAGTTGACAGGCAGCCCGGTACCATGGCAGGAGGCGGGAGCAGTGTTAGGAGAGCAAAGGTAGTTAGTTGCCCCGTGGAGGTTGGGGAGGGGGACAGATGTGGACACTGGGGAGAGCTCCCTTGTTAAGGCTCCATGCTGCTGACCCGTTTCTGCAGCCATGTGAGGCGCGCACACTGCGTAGGGTGGGGTACATACCTCACGTGACTCGAGAGCCTAGACACTCAGTCTTGGAGCTAATGAACCACTTTCCTATCTCTCTGTCTCGGGGCCGAATCCAGTGGGCAGTGACCCAACACCACCGTGATTTGTGGCCCTGCCGGAGGAGTAGAGAGGCCGATTATGGAGACAGCAATTACCCGGCCCAGGCCCCTGCCTGGCAGGGCCTTATCTTTATTTATAGCTGGCTCGGCCGCCCAGAGCCCCATTTTTGCCCTTGAGTGACTAGTGCCCTGCAGTGTCAGTTCATAAAACACTGTTTGTTTATAATACTTAACGGATTCTGTTTTATTAAGAGAGAAAAGCTTCATTGCTGGGTTTAAATAAAGTAACCGGTTAACGGTTTGGTTTGGATTCACAGCGAGTATGCAAGGGATGGGGACCCATGCCTGAATTCATCCGGAAAGGTCTCTCTCCAAGGTTCTCGGTGCTCGGCCTGAGCCATTTCCAATGAGGGGACTGAGTGGAGGCCAGAATAAGTCAGTGTAGCAGGCAGGGCATCGTCCGTGTTCAGTTCCGTGATTCGGAGGACGGGGTGCGGTTGTGTTAGATCTAGAAATGCTCCGGGGAGAGACAGTAAGCTGGTCTCCAAGGAGCAGAGGCGACTTTTGGGGGCAGGTGGGATGAAGGATGGGACGGATTTGCACAGTGTGGAGACTACACAGGACACAGAGTGGGGATCATGTACTGCTGCCAGGGAGGGCCAAATCCAAAGGGCTTTTGTCCTTGATTTGGAGCCAGAGGGGAAACATTGTTGACATGCAGACAGACAGATGAGAGAGGATAAATATATTAATATTAATGAATCTGTTGGGCCATGGCTGGAGCCACCACAGGACCACCTAATTCCTGCCATCTACTAGTTTTGTTCACCTACTACCAACTCTCCAAGCTTTCTTCCCTCCCAGCAGAGATGCTGAGCTGTGGAGAGCCACGTGTGGTCCCTGAAGTCTCGGGTGGTGGCCTCTGTGGGAAATATTGCTTGTGCCTGGGATCTAGACGTCTCCATGATGGCAGACAGCTACACGCCTTATCCAAGACATGCCTCATGCTTCTGTGACGTCTGTAAACATGCCCTGGGGATAGGACAGGTCTGCAGTGTCCTCCTACAGCGACCTTGCAGAGGGGTCTTGTAGTGACACACAGGCAGCAAGAGTCCAGGAGCTACCACTGCCTCTTGCATGCTCCCCCCCCCCCTTTCTGCATTCAGTGGGCTCCCATCGGGCTGTGCACAATCATAGAACAGCCTGGGAGAATCTACCAGGTTTACTTGAGACCCAGGGACCACAGAGTTCAGGAGCATCTACAGCATGAGCCATCAACATCCACAGGGGACTTCAAGGTAAGTGGCATATTTGTGGGTACTCCTCCCACGTGCCTATGGCTTAGCATCATGAATCAATTGCAGAACACTAGACAATGCCTCAGAATCACTCTTGCTCATGGTGCTGCAAGCAGCAGCTTCCACTCAGCCCTAGGAAGACTCTCCTACAGCCCCTGCCTGTCTGGCATCTTGGCACTTTGTTCATACTACACCATCCAACATGCCACAGGCCCACACATGTGCACCCTACCCACCGGCCTCTCTTCTTTACAGCCACCTAGTACTCTCTGTCCCCACTTGAGAGTTCAGCAGACAGACTGGCCACAGCTGGAAGGTGCCAGAATCATTTACTACATGGGATCTTGGCAGATTAGCTAACCTTCCTGGGAGTATCTCCTCGCCATTAAATTCGGAGTTTGGGTTAAGCAGTCTTGAGTCTCTTCCAGCCCTGCCATCTTCTAACGTAATCCACTAAATGTCACACTTTTAAATGTACAGAACTCAGTTCCACCCTCCTCTTCAGGGCTAGAGGGAACAACAGGAGGAGACAAAGAGATGAAATGGTTTCTGGTTTTTACTACTCTGTAAATATCAATAAGGGCAGGATCAGACTCGGCTCCATTAGACTTGTCAGCATCATAATCATGGCCCTAGAGCACCTTGTTCCCTGGGCTCTTTCTCTTGGCCTAATTGGCTCTGTATTTGACACAAGGATCGTGATGGCAGTCCCCAGAGCTCTTTATGGACAGACCTTGGTTCCATCTCCAGCCGCCCTTGCCACTTGCTTATCATCAGGAATACTTTTTAATATCCCCTGGACTCATGTCCTCTGGCTAGCCTCAGTTCAGAGGCCCTGCAGAGATCCCTCCACTGGGAAGAACAGCCCATTTCTGGCTCTGGGCTGAAGGGAGGTGGCCACAGGCCAGCCAACCCACTCCGTGCTGAGTGTTTGCTGCTCTTACAGTGTTTGAGCTGCGGTTAATATATCAATATTTGCTCAGGAGGCACAGAGCAGGTCCTCGGGACACTGGCAGATAGATTGGCTTCTCCTGAAGCATTCTTCATTTGAGGAGGGCAGGGATGAAGATGGTGTAGCTGCTGACAAGAGGCATAGAAAAGGCTCTCCTGCTTTTCCCAGAGGAGCCCCAGCCTCGCACTACACGATCCCGTCATTGTGTCAAGGTTGTCTCCATCACTAACTTCATTCCTGCTGTAGTAGAATTCTTCCATCCACACTTGACTTCGCTGGAAGCCCCAGGGGTCTCGCTAAGTGCTTGATCGAGTCAGCTTTAGCAGCTGGGAATGTGGAGCCAGGATCAGATAGCCGGGGGTGAAGCCTGTTCTCCCCAGCTAGCCGTGTGCATTGGACAAGCGCACTTACCTCCCAGGATTCCTTCTGAGACCTGAGGATGCCGAGAACAGAATCCCTGAAAGGAAGAGAGAGTGTCATATGTGCAAAATAATTTGCCAAGCATCTTCTGCCCAGAGAATGGCAGTAAATGCTCAGTCTTGTTCAATATCCATCTCATTGAACAAATGGCGACTCGTGGGCCCTTTAGGTTGTTTATTATTATTATTATTATTATTATTATTATTATTATTATTATTATTATTAGTGTACCAAGGACACTATGCCATGAATTTCTCTTTAACTAGCTTAGCACTAAGTACCCCAAAAAAAGACTGCCCGCAGCTTTAAGGTTTTAATAAAACTAGCCTATACCGAGCACCCAGGAAGAAAGCAAACATGAAGGACTTGTGGGAGAGGTTTGTTGGTACAAAATGAGAGGAGGAAAATTCTGTTCATAATGTCATTGGGAGGAAAAAAAAAAAAAGTCTGGCCTAGGAAAGTTCTGCAGGAAATGCTGGAGCGGCTGGTCCACAGGAGACAGTAGCTCTCCGCTGTGACAACTTGGACCACTGAGAAGCCCATCAGTCACTCTTTCTGATGCAGGACAAAGTCCCGAAAAGTAGCATCACTGGCGCCGTGTTCTCATTCTGAAGCAGCTTCTTGACATGCATGCCAAATACTGTAACAGCTTGGGTACCCAGAATCCACCGCGTTCCCAAGTGCGTTGTGCAAATGAGCATCGGAGAGCAAGAATGAAAGCCGGGGCTGGGACCCACACAGTTCTGTAGGACAAGCTGAGTCATAGAGGTTGGAACAGAGCACCCCTAGTCTGTGAGGACTCGTTGTGTGCTGCGCTGTTGTGAACAGTGTGTGTGTGTGTGTGTGTGTGTGTGTGTGTGTGTGTGTGTGTGTATCTGTCTGTCTGTCTGTCTTGTTTAATGGGCACATTAGTTCTCACCCACCCTAGACAGTACAGCCCGAGGATTCTGGTACAGGTGATGCTTGAGATAATGTTGAACTTTGAGAGAGAAGTTCTATGCATGTGGATGAGAAGGGAGCCAGGCACGAGAAGGGAGCCAGGCAGTGCTACTGCTTATTCTGCATTCTCCGGGCCTCACTATGAGCTGCCTGGGATCTGGCCTCAGTTCAGACAATTGGACTGGACTTTTTGTATCTCTCAATCACCTCCTGGGAGAGGCTGGGGGCCTGACTTTCTGTGTATATCTGGTTATGTTTCAGTAGCTAGACCTCACAGAGGTAGGGGATAATTTTACTGACCTTGTAAAGAGGAGCTCATTGAATCTCCTACTGACATCACAAGGCAGCGCCCATTTTCGGATGAGAAAACTGAGGCCTAGAATGTTTATGTCATTGGCCCAAGGGTACCTGGGATAGGAGATCACACCTAGGCATCCATCCTCAGAGACTCTCCTTGTCCTTTGCTCTCTGTTAAATCAAGGTCAAAGTTAGGGTTGTTATTGTGTGACTATACTGCCATGTCAGGAACAATCTCAGTTCTGACACTTAGATTCTTGAACCTTTGGAGGCCCCTTAGTATGGACAAAGGAGGGCAGTTGGTGGGTGGGGGAGCAAGGAGAGTCAGTGTGACACCAGCCAGTGTGACCTGGCAAGGCAGTTCAAGGGAAGCAGAGCTCTGATTCCCTCTGTTCCACAAGTTGCATTCCCTTCAGCCAGTGATTGCTTAGGGGATGTGGGTAAGGGGGACCGAGCCAGGAAAAGCCCAGGCAGGAGAGCATCCTGTAGGGGCTGAGCAGTCAGGGTGGTCTGAGATCCAGGGTGGGCACAGAGAGGCAAGGCTTGTTGGGATGGCTGATCCAAGGAGGCAAGTAAGTTACCAGCCCCCTGAGGCCTCCTCAGGGGGCTTGCCAGAAATAGATACCCTTCTCCTGCCTCCTGCTTTGAAGCAAGCTGTTTTGCTATGTGTGCCTGTGAGTGGGAGGGTGTGAGGGGAGGGGGGAGGGGTGTGGAGCGATTAAGACAGAGGAGAGGATGCCAGTCAGTGCTGATCCAATGAGAAGGTGTCCTTTCAAGTTCCTGCTGCAGCCATAGGCTGGGCAAGGTGAAATAGTCCACTGTGCTTCTGAAGACCTGCTGCTCTAAACCCAGGCCCAGCCAGGAAGCCCCTGCAGAAATCATGCCCTGTGGTGAAACTTTCTGGTTAGGATTCAAATGAATGGAGTAAGCTAAAGTCCAGGGGCCTCAGAGCAAAAAAAAAGGGTGCCAGGTACCAGGACTGAGCCTTTACTTTCGCATCTACACACATCCATGTATTCATATATATGTATATACACGTGTGTGTGTGTGTGTGTGTGTGTGTGTGTGTGTGTGTGAACACACATCACCTCTTTCCAGGCAGAATAACTGGCATTTTTTTTTCCCCTAGTAAGAAGGCTGAATCCTGTCCTAGACCCCAGGATTGGCTTTTTTTAGGAATTAAAAGGAAGACCGAACCATGGTTACCATGGTTTCACTGTAAGAGGGTCAAGGTAGCAGCTAGCCCTGTAGCACTGGTACCCGGTACTCAGCTGCCAAGTGGATCATCATTGCCGGCTATTCCAGGCCTGAGGATGGCCAAGGCAGCAGCATCCAAGGTCACAGGGCTGTTTATATTGAAATTCTAGCCAGCTCTACTCTAGTCAAATGCCTTGGTGGCACTGGGCTCGTGTAAGGGGGTGACCAGGGCTGCATGTAGGGTTGGGAGAGTATCTTGGGAAACATCTATCTTGGAAGGCAACAGCCCATTTAGTGTAAGAGATCCTAGGCCACCACTGAGGTCACCCTCTAATGTTCCATGCTGTCAACTTCCCAGATCAGGTAGCCTGCTATGAGGCCTGTTTTCAGAGAGGAGGGGAGCTGTGCTGCTACTAGACAGATTGGGTTTGACTGTGGGGCTGTCTTCATTCCCTAAGCCCCATTTGATCAGAAGGGTGAGAGTCCACTTCTTTCTGGGTCTCCCTTCTTGCTCTTACCACCCGTAAGTGAGGGTTTCGGGGGACTGTCCCCGGAGGTGATCAGCACTGGTAAAGAGGAGCTTGTTTTTCCCCATCTGGGGTGCACCAGAGGCAGGACAGAGGGTGGCAGCCTCTGTCGTGGCCCAAGGCTGTTTCCTAAATGTCTCTTTCTCAGCTCCAGTGTGGAGCGTGCCAGATGGATTTAGACCTGCCTCTCATCGCCCTGCTTGTGAGGTGAATGGAGGGGGAGGGGCTGCAGAATCCAAGGCTGCTGGGACCAAGCATAGATCTTAGAGATTGTCTATGTGAATCACTTTCCAGGTGTGTGTGCATGTGTGTGTGTACCTATGTGTGGGACATCACACCCACACCAGGGTTTTTTCATTGGTACTAGAGATTCAAACTAAGATATATGTTCTAGTAAAACAGCATTCTTGCCACTGATTCATTTCCCCAGCATCAATTTCTATAGTTTTATAACTTTTCAGCATCCATGATATAAATTGTGAAGACTGTATCATGACCAGGAAACAAGTACATACACACACATACACACTCACTCTCACACATAGACACATACACACTCACACACATACACAGACACAGACACACACAGACACACACATACAGACACACACACACTCACTCACACATACACAGACACACACACATACTCATACACAGACACATACGCATACACAGACACACACACACTCACATACACAGACACACACACTCACACACATACACACACACACGCACACGCACACGCATCCTCAGAGAGTTTCATGAGATACTTACCCTAAGTACCTGTGATCGGAGACTGACTATCATTTCTATGTGTCTAGTAGTTTCTTTGGCATTTCATGCCTTGGAATTATTAGTCTTGATGGCTGTTGAGCGGTTCTCATGGATCTGAGAAGAGGAGAAAGTCCACAGGTTAAGGAAATACCGACTCATTCCACCCTTATTTGTAGAGGAGAAAATCGACACATGGCAAAGGGAAACATGCTTGCTGCCATCACAGAGGAGAACACGTGTGTGGTTATCACTTAGTATGTTCCAGGAATGGCCCCGATTGCATATACAGCAGTGGTCAAAGCAAGTGTAGTCTCTTCCTCATGAGGTTTAGAGATGGCGGGAACAGTACACCATTAGCAAACAGTAGACCATAGTTTACACACAATTATGTAAAGTACAAGGAACAAGCTGTGAACTCTAGTAGAGATAGAATTGGATGGGTGGGGACACTTCTTATGGGTCACCTGGAAAAGTACCCCTGAGGATTTCAGTCAAAGCCCTACAGAGAGAATAAGGGGGTGGAAGAGGATTTGTGGGAGCAGGAGATGTGTACTTGAGATTGGGGAGCAGTGTGCATTAAAGCCTTGGGTCACTCAAAGACGAACCAGACACGGAGAAAGCCTAGAGTGTATGTACTGGGGAGATGCCGGGGTGGGGGGATGCAGAGACACTGTGGTGTCCACTTTTCAAGGTTGTCTGGACTCTGTTCTGGTCAGTGAGCAGCCACTGAGAAGGCTTAAAGCAAGTGTTACAGTCAGTGTTCATTGTCAGCTTCACTGTGTAGAATCACCAGAGAGTCTCAGTGAGGGATGTCTACACTAGGTTGTCATGTCTGAGGGAGGTTCTCTTAATTAATCCAGAAAGACATGTCTCATTGTGGGATGTAGCATTTCCTAGGCGAGGGGGTCCTGAAATGTTTTCGAATGAAGACAAGGAACTGAGCACAAGCCAGCAATCTAATGAGCGTTCGTTTTTTGTTTGTGTGTGTGTGTGTTTTATTTTTTGTTTTGTTTGTTTGTTTTCTGCTTTCTTGATCGTTGAGGAGATGTGACTAACTAACAGGTTGAAGTTCACGCCCCCTTGGCTTTCCTATCACTTGGAACCGTGACAGTCGAAAGAGACTCTTCCTCCATCAAGTTGTTTTCTTCAGGGCGGTTTTTGTCACAGACACTAAGACGGCATGTATGTGACACGAACCAATGGGTAGCTGTAGATTGTACTGTCCACCAATGGGCAACGAATAGCACGTGACCTCACTTCTGTGGAATGTACACAAGTGGATCTCATAGAGGCTGAAAGATGAGCAGGGGGTTGTCAGTGGCGCTGGAGGGGTTGGTCAGAGGGTCAGAGGGTACTAAGTCAGAGCAAAGTCATCACGTGTGACCTTGTACAGTGAATACAGACACCAGCATGGTTGGGTGACTACAGATAAAACAGCTTATTGTGCATGTCAAACACTTGCAAGAAAGAACTGATAGATATTTGAAGACAGGTACATTACCCAGAATTCAACAGTACACAATAAACACTTGTATGGAACCTCTCGCAGCCTGCTATAAATACACGTAACCTTCATGGGGTGATTTTTAGAAATCAGTAATAAAAGCTCTTTTAAAACTATGATAAAAGAGATGAACCATAAATGAGATAAAACGTGAGTGAAAATGAGCTCTGTTGCTATTGTTAATCTTAAAAAAAAAAAAAACTTTAAAATTTTTAAATAAAATATTCGTTGGCCTCGGAGATCCCCTGGAGGAGAGGAAGGAGGGGCTCAGCGTGTCAGGATGCTCACCCATGGACCAGCTGGTCCTTGTGTACAGGTTCTAGAGGGAGGCGGTCTGCCTGAGTGGTGGCCCAGAGCTTTGCACATTTAGAGCGGCCGCATTATTAATGAAACATTTGCATCTTAGGAAATGATAAAACAGGCTGCTACATGTAAAAATTAAGTAACTCAATTTGTTTTAACAGCTTGTGCTGCAGAACAGCAATTTGTTTTGGCATATACACGGGACTCCATCAGAACGGCAATTATGCCGTGCTAATCATTTTACAACATTGTGAGCATCTGACATTTAATTACGGGAGAGCACGTGAAGGGGAGATTGTCTTCCTCCCTCTCCCTGCCTGACAGGTAATTTTGGGTGCTGTGCCTTCTCTGCACCTACATTGTCTTCACGCCAACTTCTCATCTGCGATGGAATCGTGTTTCCATGACAGCTGTGCTCAGCCATGTTGCCTGCAAGTTTCAGACAATCACCAAAATAAACAGTTGGCACAGATGTTTTTCTTAGCCTCCCCCATCCCACACTCTGCTTCCCCCCCCCCCCCCCCCGTCTAGTGCCCATGACAAGGATTTTCTTTTATCTTCCTTCCCCTTTGAGAAGGACAGTAATCCCTGCCAGCCCTGAGCATCCTTTGGTTCATCAACGTATATATCTCTTGGTGGTTTCTCCTGTCACCTCTGCCCTTCTCCATAGAGACGGTTAGCACACCCATTTGCATGTCTGTCTGTAGAGAAGACACAGCTCACAGGCTACGGGCTATGGACCAGCAGTTCCAGGTTGTGTTTCCCAGGGAGATAGCAAGCGTGGACTCAAGACTATACTAGCTTAGCCCAAGGCTGAAGCAGCCTTTTTGTTGGGTACAGTGACAAGAACCTCAGAGGTAGACTAAGAGGAGGAAAAGCAGGACAGGAAACCCGAGTGCCTCTTACTGCTGGACTGGTATAACAAGCTCTCTACAAATGGGAAAAGGTTGTGTGGGTCCACCTGTTGGAAGGAGGTAATTAAAACGTGAAAGGAAGGCTGGAGACATGGTTCAGTAGATTAGAGCACTGTCTGCTCTTGTAGAGAAACTTGGGTTCTGTTCCGAGCTTCCACATGGCAATTCATAACTGTCTGTGACTCCTGTTCCAGGGGACCTGACGCCCCTTTCTGGCATCTGTTGGCACTGTACACACACACACACACACACACACACACACACAAATAAATCTTAAAAAAGTAATTTGAGAGAGGGAGAGGTGGGGAGAGGGGAATCATGGAAGCAGAGTAAGGGATGAGAGAATGGCTTCAGAGTGAAAACTACTAAAATTGAGAAATAAAACTTAAGTGAAAATAAAAGGCTTGTCCCTGGGACTCTGGGACATACAGCAGCTGCTCCTGGAAGCACCCACAGCATCCCGTTCCAGGTTTAAAAGTACAGAGATTAGCAATGAGGAGCCTTCCCAGGGCTAAAGCCAGAGGTATTCTTCCTTCTCTGTGTTCCTCGTATTCCCTTCTGTGCTTGGTGTTAGCCAAGAAACTTGGTGCACCGTAGGGAAATAAGGAAAAGACACATAAAGACCTTCGGCCTGGTACAGAGTGTGCACTCCAAGCAGTGCTGGTTCCTGCTCAGGTCAGGCAATTTCAGATTCTTATCTTTTCATTTTGCATTTGGCTGGTCCAGACCTAAGGAAGCTGCAAGCCCTTGGGCCAGGAATTTGCAGAAGTCAGCGTTGCCCACGGGAACCAGGCAGACCTCTCTTTGCTCAAAAGACGTTTTTTTTGATGGCACGGGGATGGGGGGCAGTGAAAAAATTTTAACCATCGTGTATTGGTTTTAATGTGCATTAAATATGTCTGAGCTGTGCTTCAAACCTGTGTTTTAATGGCTGTAATAAAGTTTCTTGTGTAAATGCAGGTTTGGCAAGCCTTCTTCTGCCTCTCTTCCCAGCCTTTTCCTCCCATTATAAATGTGCTCAGGACTCATTCAGGCACCCCCAGGACTTGGACTTGGCTGCCTTCAATGCTGTTGTCTTCACCGAGACTTCTGCTTCCTTCTGGTTATCAACTCCCTACATTCCTTGGGGCCTACCGTGGCTGAGCATGCCGGGGACCAAGGAGACTGGATATGCCCAGCCTCAGTATCAGGCAAGAGCCGAAACCTTCAGACTGCGAGACCTGACGAAACGGCATGGTGAGCCCGTCGTCCAAGAGCACCTTGAATCTGCCCTTGGGGACCTGCATCTGTACCCCATGACTCTCAGCTTCCTGGTTACGGGAATGCCACCCGGAAGGAGACTTTATATTACGGAAGCGCCACAGAGAGCTTCTCTCTCTGTCCAGACTGCTTCCTACACATGTGCCAAGCAGCCCCAGAGGTGGAGAAAGTCAAGGAGAACCGAGTGATGGGTGATTTGGGGGTAGCAGCTAGGCCTCCTCGGTCAAGCAAAGAGGGGCAGCATGAGCCGCGCAGATGGTGACCTCGGGTTGTCCTTTCTCTAAGTAGAAAAAGAAGGGGCGGGATATATTTAAAGTCTTAAAGGTGGTGGACTCTGTTGGGAATGAATTTGGACCTGGGGCATAGTTAATGGAACGAAGAATCGAAGGCAGAGATAAAAGGGACTGACTCAAGGCTAAGTATGGAAGGAGCTGCAGCTGCACCTCTGGCCAGCCCCATTTAGAGCTCAGCATTCAGCAGGTCCTAAGGTGGCCAGAGAGTTGACATTTGCAAGTTCCCAGATGATTGTGCTGCCGGCTGCCACTTGGTCTGGGAGACCCCCACTCAGTCAGCCTCTGTGCTAATGAGCTGCCAATGTGCAATTTACAACCAGCAATCTGGTACCAGATTTTCCTAAATTATGCAATTTTAGTTTACCCTTCCTCGTGTGTTCTTTAACAGCTAAATAACAGAGTAGCAGATAATCCATGGGGAGAAAGGGCCAGGAAGGCTCAGGGAGTCAGTGGTGGCCCTGTTGTTCTGAAGCCGGGGAAGTTTTGTTCCTGTCCCTGGACAAGTCTCAGGATGGACTGGGCGTGTCCACAGACCCTTCCCTAGAGATGATAACCACACAAGCTGATACACAGCGCTCCAGCGACACACACTTTGAACACCAACGGACCCCCATAAGTGGAAGATTCCACCCTGTGAAAACGTGTTCCGTGCGCAAAATTATTAAAAATGTTTTACGAAGTTACTGTCAAGTTAATTTGATAATAAACGTACACGTGTATGAAATACAAATGAAGTCCCTGCTTAGACTTAGGTCCTAGCCCCCAAGATATCTCATTATGCATAAACAAATAATTCCTAAAGAAACTAAAACCTAAAACTCTCTGGTCACACAATTCAAATGAGGCTAATTAACCTGGTCTCCTGCTTCAGTGAACCTTTGTAGCCCATGTTTCTCACTATCTAACTACATTACCTATTCCGTCAAATGTATCCCAGGGCCTTATACATATTTCCCCTTATTTTTTGTAGCATCATACCACATGGATCGTCTTCCTACACTTGATTCTCTCACCATCATGTTGGGCTCTGTCGCACCAGAACACATCTGCAAAGTTCATTTAGCTGCATTTAACTCTGTAGTATTCTGTGGTCATATACCAGGAAGCACCCCCCACTCCTTCCATAGACCTACCAAGGCTTTGATGACAGCAGTCAGGTACCATTTGGAGCTGCTGCATGAATAGATACGGGGATTCATCCATGTAGCAAACATGTGTCTGGTTTGCGCCAGCACTGGACCAGTTATTTGAGTACCTAGGTATTCAGCAAGCATCAGACAAAGCTGTCTCTCCTCTCCTCCTTCGGGGTACCCATTCATAAGACATTTGCTACAATGGGTGGCGGTGTTCACAGACCAAGAAATGCAACTCCTATGATGCCAAACAACTTACCTGGGCTCTCAGTGAAGAGAGAGAGAGAGTTTAGAAGCCAGCCATCTCATCCAGGCCCAACTTTCTGCTGTTCTACTAAGATTTCCAATGAGCCAAATAATCGTTGATATTCATTATCTTCTCCAATCTCTTCTCCAGAGGCCTTGATCTTTTTTAAAATACATATTTTAGTTAGAAGTCATTTTAGCAAACATGCTTCAGAGTTAACCTGGGAAGTGCCCAATATGTATGTGGGTGTGTGCATCTGTATGCAGGTGGGGAGGACAGGGAAGTACAGGGAAGTGGCCTCTTCTGCCACGTCTCTCCAACACAGGGATGACAGCATGCCCCTCTGTGCTTGGCATTTTTAATGTAGGTTTGGGGAGAACTGAACTTAGATTCTGATATTTGAAAGGCACTTGACCGACCAAGTGTTCTCCCTGCTCCTGTATTTTATGTTACTACGCGATGCTTTTCACTAAACTAACACACTGATGCTTGTATATTAGCGCTTACTAAGCTCAAGAACAAGATGCTCAGTCAGTTTTTCCCATTAATGCCCTGTCTGTGTGCTCCAGGACCTGGCCCAAGGTACCACATTTTTGTCTTCTCGTCTTCTTTTTGTCGTCTTTGAATTTTTCTCAATCTTTCTTATTTCCCATGACGTAATACCATCACGTTCACCTTATTCCAAATGCTTAATAAGATATGATCAAATATAGAATTACACTTACCTGCAGGAGGGCTGGGATTTACGTCCTTGCTGATATCATCACTGCTAACCAGATACCAAGATAACGAGCAAGGGCATAATATTTGTGGCTAAAAGGCCAGGGTCTCATGGAGTAGAACATCGGTTTCAGCTAATAAGCAGCTTCACAAAGAATTGTATTCAACTTAACTACTGATATCCCTGACCACCTCTGCCCTTCCTTATGAGTATGTGTACCTCCTAAAAGTCAGTCCCAGGGGCCTAGAGAGTTGGCTCAGTGGTTAAGGGCACTAGTTGCAAAGGACCAGGATTGATTCCCAGCACCCACACAGAGGCTTACCACCTCCTCAAGCACTGGCCTGTGTTTTGTACAGACATACATGAAGGCAAAACATTCGTAAATATAATATAATAAAAATAAATCTTAAAAAATGTCAGTCCCAAGGCCAGGGAGATGCTTAGTGGTGAAGAAGTTGCCAAATAAGTCTGATGGCCTGATTTTGATCCCTAGAACCCAGAACTGATTCCACAAAGCTTTACACACATGCATGGGCACACGTGTGCACACAAACACACACACACACACACACACACACACACAGACACTTCCTCTTCATCGTCATCTTCTTCCTCTTCCTCCTCCTCTTCCTCTTCTTCCTCTTTCTCTTCCTCTTTCTCTTCCTCTTCTTCTTCGTCACTGTCTTCAGTTCAGACACACCAGAAGAGGGCATAGGATCCCATTACAGACGGTTGTGAGCCACCATGTGATTGCTGGGATTTGAACTCAGAACCTCTGGAAGAGCAGTCAGTGCTCTTAACCGCTGAGCCATCTCTCTAGCCCCCACACTATTCCTTTAAAAACAAAAATGCTTTAGAATTACATCTTATTTAAAAGTTTAGTTCCTTAGCTAGATGGTAGTAGTGTATGCCTTTAATCTCAGAACTTAAGAGACAGAGGCATGAGAACCTTACTTGGTCTACAGTGTGAGTTTCAGGACAGCTGAGGCTACACAGAGAAACCCTGTCTCGGAAAACAAAAAACAAGCAAACAAAAAACCAAACAAAAGAAGTCATAAATTCTCACAACTCTCCATTCAAAGAATGGGCATGAACTGCAATCTCCAGCCCCTGTGGCACCTTCTGCAGTCAGTTTCACAGTTACATTTTGCCAGCCGAGAACACTTTGTAACAACGTCCGAGTTGTTGGTTGAAGGAGTTAGTGTGATACAGGAAGCAGATTCCCAAAGAGAATTCATTCTTAGAACTCACCTACTACCCACCTGTTTTCTCAGTCCTCCCTCACCTCCGTCTTCTATATATTCTTCAGGGTGGGATTTCAGAAAATAACACCTGTAGGATGTCCCTGACCTGCTTCCCAAAGAAGGTTACTGATGGTGGCTCACCTGTCTTTTCAGGCGGTCTAACATCCATTTGCATGGTTTCCTTCAAACCCTGGTGAACATTGTTTCTATTTTTTCAAATAACTTTAGTAACTCCGTCCACAACAGTGTTCTGTTTACATACCATTTGCTCACTGGATTATTCTATGGCACATTAGGTAAAAGTTCAAGGCTGTGAAAATTCTTTCAGAAGTAGAGTTTCCACCCACATTCATTAGATTGTGTCTACAAAACAGTTCCCTAAAGAAGGGATTCTTGGGTGAAAGATGAGAAAATTTTAGGGTTTTTTCATACACTTTGGGGTCAAGGAGAAAAAAAAAGTTTTCTTAGAGGTCTGAAGGCACCAAGTAATAGTGTTAAGTTTAAGTGATTTCTTGCTTAAAGGATCTTAGATGTGACAGAAAACAAATTCCCCCACTCAAACCTTCATTCAATCATGCATCCATCCATCCAAGTCTGATACCAGCCCCTGCCCAGTACGGAGCACATTCAGAGCCCCACCCTCCTGTCTAGAACTGGACTTCGGAAGACCCTGATTGGAGAGAAAGGCCTCAGATATGCCACCCACACCTCTGCAAACTGCCTTCATCTTAGGCCTGGTGGCCTGACTTCTTGTTTCTCTAAGGAAGTTGTTGCAATTTTTATAAGAAAGAAGTCTACTTCACACTGTATTCAGAGCCATTTGAAGCCCAGGAGACCGAAACAAAGCATTTCCCCCGGTGCCTGGGCAAATTTGTATGTTGGGAGGTGGAGGGGACCGATGTTACTACCCCCATCAAACTACTGACAGGTACTCATTTCTGAGAATTAAAAATACCATCTGAGGGTTTCTGCAGTGGTTTGAAAGCAGTACCTGCCAGTTCTTGCTGTGGTTTGACTGGGATTGGTCCAGCAGGGACTGGGCTGTGATTGGCCCAGCAGGGACTTGGATGTGATTGGTCCAGCAGGGACTGGGCTGTGATTGGCCCAGAAGGGACTTGACTGTGATTGGCTTCAGCAGGGACTTGACGGTGATTGGCTCAGCATGGATTTTTATACTGGAAACTGAGAGGTGAGGCCTCATGGGATGTTTTTTAAGCCACTGCACATATGCCCACTGTAAACAGTATTTCAGTTTCTTCCAGGACTCCAGTATTTCTGGAAACTTCCAGGAGTTTCTCTCTGGATTCTGGCTTCCCATGTGATTGCTCATACATCTTTCCTCTTTGATACTGTTGTCACTTCATCCAAGGAAACTGTCACCAGGGTCTGAACTAAAGGAACTGATACCTTTGCTTAGCTTCCAAAGGTATGAGTTACTCAAACCTCTTTTCTTTATACAGTCGCCAACCTCGGGCATTTTGTTATAGCAATGAAAGGAAGCAGAATAACACAACTGTTCTCCACATTGGAAAGTATAGCCCTTGTTTTTAAGACTCCATCCTCCCACCCTTCCTTTCAGTCTTCTGCCTTCTTCTAAGTCTGGTGGTACTTTTTTTTCCTTTCCATAATGGTAAGTGAGTGTGAGAGGCATCATCTTGAAATGGATTTCCAACAGGACGGGAGGAACAAATTACCTGCTTTTTAACACTCTGTTACTGAGGTCAGGATTAGACTGGCTTGCTGCAAATGAAGCCGCGGTATGTTATCTGGGGAATATTCCCGAGTGTCTGAATTGCTTGCATCTCTAAAGTGAATGTAGGTTTTTTATTGTGATGTGTGGCTTGTGGACACCCGATGAGTCCCAGTGGGCTGCAGTCAAGAGTGACTAATGGGTCATGGACTCATTTGCTTAAATCTCGGAGAATAATGGGGGCCACCAAGGGCAAGTGTGAGATGCGTTCATCTGCGGCCAGGCCTCTAGCAAATTATGGTGGTTCCTGTCATCAGAGGCTGTGAGTCACCTGGTCAGCATCACCAGCACGATTGGAAAGACCCGCACAGACAGTCTGGCAGGCTCACACATCTCCTGGCCACTTGTGTGCCATGCCGCCAGTGGCCGATGTTGTGTCGAGAGAGCAGAGTTTGTGTCTGGGGGTGAGGCGGATGATGGAGTGCTCTAAAAGGCACTGTCTGTGTCAGCCATGATGTCACCCACCCACATTGTGCTTCAGATGAAGTCACTGCTCAAGTCACTTGGCTCTGAATCACAGTCGCTTCTGTCAAAGCTGCTTTAGTTCATTAGGAGAATGAGAGGAAGGGCTTCAGGGCATTACTGAGTATTTTTTTCTTTACAGTCTTATGCTGTGAAGGGCGAGGTGTGGCTTTCACATACTGCCCTCTGCCTCCTTTACGTATCTGCTTTGGCTTTTGAAATTTCTCGGTTACAGTGCCTGAGAGCATTGGTAGAACACGCAAAGTCTGTGACTCTCGGAGTGAAAATTTGTCCTGCACGGGGAGGTGTTCCTTGAGGACTCTCGTGCTTTAACAGTGGTCGCTGGCATGCGGGGATGGGGTGGGAGGTCTTCCTGGATGAATGTGTGTTTCTCGCTGTGATCTCTTGAGTCCCTCTCTCTCTCTGAGGATCTCAGTGCAACTCATGAAGTGTCCTGGGAGAGCAAGCAGTTCCAAAATGAAGTCCCCGAGGACTGTGACCTCTGGTTGTGGATCTCTTCCCCCAGGCAAGGAGCGGGTTTCATCTTTTACCAGCTGGTTTCATCTCCACCTGAGGCAAGATAGAGAACCCTGCTCGGGAAATATGAGCCCCTGTCCCCAGACCTCTCCCCTCCCCAGCTGATAGACAGGCATGGCAGGAATGCATTTGTTGGCAGGAATCAGTGCCTGGGTACAAAGGGAGTCACATTTTTACCCGCGTACTCTCTCTGCTCACTGCGGTATGTAGGGTGTGATCTGCAGGGAGATCGGTGCAGGCCGACCTGTCAGAGCTCTGGCCGGCTGCCTTGACAAAGGATCGCAGCGAAAGGATGTGGTGAAAGCCGGGCAGGCAATGGGGATGGGACCAGGAGCTCCTTGGATGAGTTCTCCATAAAAGAATGTTCCTCAGCCTTGTGCTCTTCATGGGCCTCTGCCCTACCCCTGCTGTGAGGTCTAGGACGGAGGGGGTCCTTGGCTTCTGTTGCCCCCTGAAGGCTTTCACGCCAAGCGCACGAGTAAGATAGAGCTTATAAGGTGCAGCTGAGTAAAACCCAACTCACGGGGTTCTGTGTGCTGTGGTCCAGGAGTGTTCCGGCCAGAGTCTCTCAGGTGGCCCTTGAGAACGGGTATGGTAAAGATTCTTTGAGAGCACTGGCTTTGGATTCTGTCATATCTCTTCAGCATCCTGACTGCACCACACTTCTAGCCAAATGTTTGGGCGAGTTCGGACCTCTCTAAGGTGGGCCTCCTCGTTGTTTTGTGTGTAACGTGTGGTTAGGAAAAGTCAAAGAGATCCCCTCCCCCCCTTGGAAGGCCTTAGAAAAATGGAAGCCTGGATTCTAACAGAGGATCTTAACATGGATCATGGCAAAATATGAGGCTGAGACTCGGCTAGTGGAGACCTGTGAGGAGGATGCTGGGATGTGGGCATGGCAGGTAGGTAAGCCCAACCCTAGCAGATGGAACAGAACGACTCTCCTTTAGGTGTGCTGAGTGGGGAGAAGAGGCACCTGCAGTGAGCGTAGGGTGGAGTCCCGGATCGGGTGCTGCGTCAGGTTCTTCTGCAGATGTGACACGTCACCAGTGGGACAGGCAGGGTCACACAAGCAGTGTCTTAGAATTCTGCAGCTTCGAGTCTGAAATGGATTGTTGGAGTCAACCTACCGGCAGGGCCACACCTCTAAAGAGCAAGAGAGAGTCTGTTCTTGCCCTCTTCGGATCTAGGGAGCATCTAGAGTCCCCGGTTAGTGACCTCTTCCGTCTTCAGACAGCGTCTTCACACTCACCCTCTGCTCTCCTCTTGGACCACAGGCGGAAAAAAGTCTGATGACTGGCACCCGGCAGAAATCACCTCACACTGATAGCGATCCCCAAAGCAGGGTCCCCCGGAGCTACTCTGAGGAATATGGAGGGAGCCCCAGCAAATCAGGTCTCTCTTTCTTCTCCAGACCGATGCTATCCACTCCGAGCTGAGCCCTCTCACTACATGGAGGCCAAGTGTGCTTTCTGAAAGATCAAATTAAGTCTAATTTTACAGGGGCAGAAAGATAGCTGTCTTTACAGTCTCTTAAGTAGATAACGTCCTTGCTTCTGCTCTGGTTCCTTTTAGACATGGAAGAGTCATTTAAAGAGGCTGGTTTTGAAAGCTGAGGAACCTGGCTCCGAGTACTTTCTGATGAAAGGGCTTTTACTGGCCTCCTGTCAGTGCCCCCTCCCCTGTTTGTTAAATAATATGACAAATGAGCGTTGTGATACAGTCATCTTTAGTGTGGCTTCATGAGTTGGCATAGTTAAGAGCCATTTCTACTTGGCAGTGTTTCGGGAAAACCATCCAAGTCAGATGCACGAGGAAATGAATTACCTCACAGCTCAGGTGAGCTCTTGCTCTGGAGAAAGACGTTAAGTTGGAAGGAGAGATGGGAGGTCACAGACCAGAAGCATAGCTGGACCGGTGGTTCAGGCCCAGACAGGGTTCCTTGTCCCTTTCCTCCTGACTCCACATGCTTGGAGAATGTATACCTGAAATCAGATATGGGCCCGCTCCGCACTGAGGCTGCCCACTTGCTGGACAAAAGCAATGATATCAAGGCAAAATGATTGTGTCTCTCCTTCCCTCCAGTTCTCATGAAATAAACATCACCTGGCAGTTCCTTTCAGAGTGATTAGGCATTATTTCATTGCATTTGGTCCTTCCTGCTGGGTTAATCATTGTTCTGAACAAGGACTGCATTAATCAGCATGCTAACAGTCTCTAGTCATTAACAACATAATAGTTTCAGTGCCTAGAGAGACCCCTTTATCAAACCACCACCAAGCTCAGAACTCAGTCTATGGCCAGTGCTGTTTCCTAGGAGAACCATGGGGCCCAAGCTACTGAAAGTTTCCTTTGGGCAATTTAGTATTGGATAGCTTCCAGGGGTCATCTTCAAGGCCAGGCCCAAGAACTCTGTTTGGGTGGAATTTCAAGACTTTGGCTCAGGGTCAGCAGAGCCTTTGACTTCTGTGCATTTTGGCTTTGATGCTTTCCAAAGCTGTGGAGACTGTCTGTGTGTACCATTGGTTTAGAACACAGGCTTTGGGGCCAGTATACCAGACAAGCCATTTGTAAGACTTGGGGATGAATTGAATGCTTGGGAGTAAGAGTAGTTGACTGTGTCGAATTCATTTTCCAAAGTCAATTACTTGGGATGAGGATGAAGCTTGGTTGGCAGAGTTCTACAGCTGATGTGAAGCCCTGGGTTGGATCCCCAGCAAGGCATAAAGCTGGGTGTGGTGGCACATACCTGTGTTGTCGGCACTTGGGAGGTGAAAGCAGGAGGGTTACAAACTCCAAGTCAACCTTGATTGCCTAGACAATTCTAGGCCAAGTTCAGTCAGAATGAGACCCTGGCTTTCTGTTTGTTTTTTTCAATTAAAAAAAAATGAAAATCAAAAGTTTTAAGATCAGTATTATCTTAAGATGAGGACTTTTTTTGTTTTGGAGGATTTTGTGTGGTTGATTTTTGTGTTTTTTTTTTTTTTGTTTGTTTGTTTGTTTGTTTTTTTAATCCTGAGGTTCTGTCCTAAAGTCTGAGGGTTTAGCAGAATCAGAAGAACCCAAGAAAAAAACAAAAGGTGTCTGGAGTGACAAGTATACAGATTACAGGTTTCTGCAAAATCCTTTTATCAGCTGTGTCTTTTACCCCAAGTGATACGAAGTTCTGAAATCCCCCAAACATGTAGGTTGCCCCAAGTGCCTGATGTCCCTCTTCAGCCTAGCATAGTACTCCTCTTAGGCCCCCTCCTCCTGGGTCACAGCTTGATATGCCTTGGGTCTACCTAAGAGTTAAAGTCAGAACTGAGCCATCAAAAGTCACGGAACCCTCCCAGGATGAGAAGGACACTTTCGGGGTGCTAGAGAGATGACTCAGAGGTTAGGGGCACTTGTTGCTCTTGCAGACGTCTGCCGTTGAGTGGCCAGCACAATGTGTCAGTGCATCTGTAACTCCAGACCCAGCAGATCTGACCATTACCTCAGTGGGCACCGGAAACACGTGTGATACTCAAACATACATGCAGGCAAAACAGTCAGTTATACACACAAAATAGTAAAATAAATAAATCTTTTTAAAAAAAATGGGGGGAAGGGCACCACCAGCCACTGTGACCAGGGAGCTCAATCCAAGAGGAAATCGCTGTGAAATGCTCCTGTGTAGCAGACACCGGACTCTTCCGTTATGTTCAGTTATTCAGTACCGGGGACGTAAAGACTGCCGTCACACACCATGGAAAGACGGACATTTGTACATCAGGGATTCCCAAGAACTTCTTTGTCGCTGACAAAGCAGCGGCGTGACAACCACCAGGTTCTGTCCGTTTGGCCGTCGTGTGACAACTCATGCGTGGGAATCCCTGTGGCATGCGAAGGACACAGGACAGTCCAGTTTCATTTCAGTCTGTTCCATCATCTGCCCTCGAGGGCGGTAGTCAGAGCCCATCTTGAATGGGGGCACAAGGCTATTCTCTTCTGGGGAGAACACACTCCCTCCCTTGAGTGGCAAGGCAGATCATTTATCCCATGGAGCAGAGGGCCCTGGTGGCAGGTTCAGTAGCAATTGTAAGCAAACAGAACTCTGTTGAACACCTTCCCTCAGTCCCTTAGAAATCTCTACCTCTCCTCCCCACGTCAGGTTTGAGGTGAGGCTGGGGCTGGCAGCAGCTAGCATGGTCATTGTATCCAAGTTCCAGCACTTCTGTCCCGAATTTGCTTTTCCTGGCAGGCCTGAGCCAATTCCCAATGAAATATATCCACCGGCTTTCAGAATTATAGACCAAATCCGGTTGGCAAGAGGCACGGGTGGGGTGGGGGGGGAAGACTGGGGAGGAAGGACTACATTAATTATTACAGAAGGTCCAGTACTGCGGATCTGCCTGGAGGAAGTTATTCCACGTGGTCTCTGTTCACTCACTTCCTGTTTGGCTCTCCCGTCTCCCCAAGGCTGGGCACAGAGCCTCACTTTTTATAGACTGTAAGTCCATCATCAAGTTCTGTAGCCTGGTGGTTTGTCAAGTTGTGTTCTTTTGCTTTTTATGGGTGTGCTAGGATGGTGTATGCTCACGGTTGGTACCTTTTCCATATGATTAAATAGAAAGCATGGCTTCCCCAGCCCCTCATAGGAGATGTGACTGTAGACCAAGGCAGCCCCTGATTTGCTGTTTGTCCCTGGACAAGCACATCCCATGAGCAACTAGCCCCGTCCTGTGTTCTGAGGAACAAAGATGAAGCCTCTCCTCAAGGGTTTACGCAAATCTGGAAGTCACTCTGAACTTTGAGGCCAGCCCTGGGAAACCTCAACAAATCAACTGTCCCTGGAGTTTTAGTGGATCTTCTACAAACTGGACTGGGTTTGCCGTGGGCGCCCGAGGACAGGAGGCAGCGCCGGCCTCGGGACTTTGCCAGCTCTGGTTCTAAGCAGATGAAGCTTTTCTTGGAAGACAGTCTCAAAGGGCCTGGTTCTCCCACAGACCTCCAACCTCAGTTAAGGGGAAGACATACTGGTGTCAGATGGAAGCAGGAATAGTTACCAGAAAGCTTGTGCACTTGGACTGTCTTCAGCATGGCAGTGGTCAACGCTGCTTTCTCCTCAGCCGCCAGGGTCTTCCATTTTGGTCTTGGTGACATTCAGTCAGCTCCAGCAGCAGTGAGCTTGGGGTTCCAGTTGTTCCTCTCACCCATTCTGATCATCGTAACCACGTTGCTCATCCGGAAGCTGTGGGTTAAGATCCTTTGGGGGGGTCCAATGTCCCCTTCCAACAGGAGTCACCTAAAACTGTCAGGAAACGCAGACATTTTAGGTTACAAGTTATAATACTAGCAAAATTACACTTAGGACATAGCAACGGAAATCGTTTTATAGTTGGGGCAGGGGGAGTCACCATAGCATGAGGAGCTGTATTAAAGGGTCTCCGAATTAGGAAGGTCGAGGACCACTGCCCTAGAGCTGTATCTTGGCATGTTGGCTCAAATATTCACTAGCTCCCCACTCCCTTTGTTTTGAGGCATCCAGGTCCCCACACATTGTGCTGGTTTTCCACGCTTGTTGATTGGCTCCCGTCCAAGCCTTCAGTGAGAGTCAGAGCAGGGAGCTCTTGGACCCTCAGACACCCGCTGCCTCCCATCTTTGCTCTGTGATAATGAGCTAATGAGCTGACTAAGTCCTTTTCCCTCAGTCCTTGCCAGCTCTAAGCACATACATGGGCTGGCTGGTGGTGCACTGGCCTGTGGTGTGCTCTAGTACTCTCGTGTGGAAACTTTTTCTCCATCTCTGTCTCTCTCTGTATTTGTCTCTCCTTCCCACCTTCCTTCTTCCCCTCCCTCCTTCTCTCCCTCCATCCCTCTGTTCCCCTCCCCTGTTTTTTTCTCCCTGTCTCTCTCCCCATCTCTCCTTTCTCTCTTCATCTCTATCTTTCTCTCCCTGATTTTCCAGCATTGTGGTATATAACTAGTTCACATGATCTATGAAATATGAACCCCGAAAACAGACATAATCTCTGCCCCCTCAGAGAGCCATGCGCTGATGTTCAGATAGACCCTGTCCCAAGAAGAAGGTGCCTTGAATGGTGTGATCTGTGACACTGGCTCCGGCAGGGCTTGGGTCCCACCCACCACACTGGCCAGCCATAGGCAGGTTCTGCCGTTCCCAACCCCTGTTCCTCATCGGCAGTGTGGGCTGAGATGAGTCCGATTCTGCAGAAACGATTTTGACGATTAGACCTTCTTGGTTAGGAGCTTGGCACCATGCTCTGTGTGTTTTCTTTCCCGTTGAATAGATGTGGATCTGGAATTCTGGGTGTGAGATCCAGGCCTCCTCTTCTAAGGACCGTGTATTTGTCTTGGTCTCTTCGTTCGTGGCTTTTGAACATTCTTCGGCTTTTTGCTCTCTATGTGAAACCTGGAGACCCGCTTCCCCGGGTGGCTGTAGGAATGGCGTGTACTGGTGGATGTGGAACGACTATACACAGGGAGAATGGGTACATGAATGAGATGTGTCCAGGTGGCTGGGGCTCTGGGAATGGCTGTGAGTGAAGGGTCAGGTTTATGACCCACACACACCCCCACTTTCTCCGTGACCTTAGTTTCCCGTCTTTATGTCTAGTTGAGGTAGGAAAGACACCCTTCTTTCCAGACTTCACTATTCTGCCCCGCTCAGAAAGTTCTAGAATTTCAGGGGATGCATCATCTTCCTTGTCTTTGCAATGACACCTTTTGAGTGTCTGAGGTGAACTGGGTCAACTGTTTGCCCCCAAACAAGTTCCCTGCAGAACCTTGAACTCAGATCCATACCCCCACCCCCCCAACACACACACAGTATGCTCACTTGGCTGGAGGCCGAAATTCAGAACTATTAGCCTTTTCCCCCTCCAGCCTCCCCCTCCATTTCATCGGCTTCATCCTGGGGTGGATAATGTTTCTCTAACTGCCTAATTGGGAGAATTTAGCTGGAAAATTGCCATGGTGTTCTTTTAAAGGGTGCCAGGCGCCGGAGGCCGCCAGCAGTAATGTCAGTGGGTAATCCTGGCTTTACTGTCATGGAGCCATGGAGAAGCATCAGCCCCTGTCTCCTCTGGCTTTTGTCCCTCTCCCTAGCCTGTATCACTGGGGTATGCACTGCAGCAATGGGGGCGGCAACCCAGGCCATCTCTGCGGATTGTCGTCATTAACTGCACACACCCCAGCAGAGTGAGTTTGGGCTGAGGCTGGGGCACTTAGGGACAGATTGAATTGCCAAGGCTCATCCATCAGTAGAAGGGACAGTGTGCTGTTTGGAAATGTCAGTTTTCAGGGAAGACTTCAAGCTTAGGTCGACATCTAGCCTCTGCTGCTGCTTAGGCAAGTTAGTCCCCTCTCCTGGCTTCATCATCCCTAAGACCGTATGGAAACAACCACCACGAACCTCTGGACCACACGTAGGCTAATGAGCTAGCAGCTGCTGCTGTTGGCATGAGGCAGCCAGGATCTCTCTTTACAGTGCCCACCCACTTGAAGACAAGCTTGGACACTTGGGTGGGGCTGGTTTGTCTGGCTGAGCCCAGCAGGGCTAGTCCTATTGTATTTACTTTTGTGTTCTAGAATGCCATTACTTGGTGCCTGCCTGACAAGGCAGAGAGGGGTAGTTTAGCTGGGGATGAAGAGGGATCACTCCTCAGTCCGCCACACTCTGAAGTCTTCCTAATCACTGTAGATGATGCCTCCAGAGTCCTCGCCAGGCATCCGACACTGACGATTGTGTTAACTCGGCCATTACTCAACATGACGCAGGGCAGCAGGTGTGTATTAGGGACGGGGAGGGGACAGCACTTGGAATTCTCAAAAGGAGAATTAAAGAGAGTCCAACAGCATTTATATTGTGGCATGTGTAGCCCGCCAACTCGGGGATAAATGGACAACCAAAAACATGGCAGAGAGAAATAATGCAATATTCTTCATTTGTAAGAGGGAGGGAAATTCTGGCAGATGTGGCAATATTCGCCACTCACAAAAGCACAAGTGCTTTATGATCCTAGTTGTGAGAAACACTTCACCAGGGCAGCTGACAGAGGTGGGGGCGGCGGATGCACTTGATGACACCAAGTTGAATGTTTAAGGATAGTTCAAATGGTGAATTTTATATCATAAGTCATTGTAAACAATGTTTAAGGAAGAGGAAATATACAAAGATCCAAATGGGTTATAGGTGTAGGTATGTACATGTGATGGTTGAGTCCTGATGGAGGAGAAACCACAGGAAGTTCCACCCACCACCAAATGAACAGAGACCTCATTTAGTACATAGAATATATTATATACTATTTATATATACACACATATATATTATATACTATATATTCATATATATTATATATACATATGTTTTGTACTATATGTATACATAATATATAATATAAATATATACACTATAATGTGTTATATAGTGAATTTAGTGTATAGTAGCCCAACCTCAGCCCAGCAGAGACGTAGGCATGAATGATGCCAACTTTCCTCCATCCTGGTCTCTTCCTATCTGTGTCTCAGTGGCTACAAATGGCTGGAAGCCAGGGGTCACAGCTGCATTAGGAAGCTGGCCTGTAGTCTGTATAAGTCAACCTCTTGAGGGCTCTGGGAAGGCCAGAGTCTGAAGGGTGGACTTAGATGATGAGAAAATAGAGCTACTTCCATCTCTGACTTAGGGATTTGGAAACTAGGGGAAAACAGGATACAGCAGTACACCTGGGGTCACAGTCATCCAATGGGTCTAGAACAGTGGTTCTCTACCTCCCTAAGGCTGCGACCCTTTAATACTGTTACTCATGCTGTGCTGACCCCCAACCATAAAATTATTTTGTTACTACTTCATAACTGTACTTTATGTTACAAACCGTATTAACATTTACAGAGAATATAAAAATATCTGATATGTGACCACTGTGTAAAAGCCATTTGACCCCCAAGGGAATCTTGACCCACAGGCTGAGAACCACTTGTCTACCGGGAAGAGGCAAACGCAAAAATGTAACAAAGGTCCAGGATGTGTGACCTCTAGGTGTTCTCTTTTCAATGGTGACAGAGAACTTCGCTAAATAACTTGACCAATGTCATGCGACTGACAGACAGAAGACCCAGGATTTCAGACTCCAGCCCTGAGCTTTTTCCACGGCTGTGTGACCTTCAGGCTGAAAGTCCCTCCTTGTCACCACCATTATCACCAGCATCAGGAGGCGGGCACTGAGAAAGTGTTTTGTGCTGTGTGTTTGGACAAAGGGAACCACTATTCGTAGACACAGTGTGTCTCTCTCTGCCTCTAAACCTTCAGCCTGGGGCACAGACACACAGAAAATGCTGGACCTCCATTTCCCACTAGTCACAACAAGTGCCAGGACTGAAAAAGACATCTGACGTCTACCAAAGCTCCCAGTGCCTGGACCAGAAGGCCCTGGTAGTGCAGCAGGGTCAGACACAGCATCTACTCAGCCCTGGCATTAAGAACTCGGAGCTAGAAAGAGGTGGCTGTTTCCCCCTGGGATCTCAAACACTATCTCGATTCCCAGAATGCACTTTTGCCTTCTACATCCAGGCTCCAAAAGCTGTGGTCCTCTACCAAACCCAGCCCGCTGCTGCTTGAGTAACTAGGGTTTCAATGCTATGTAGTCACCTCTGTTTGTATTTTTCTTATGTTGGGTGGCATTTGAAAAGCAAAAACAAAAAACTAGAAATATATTGCCTCATAGTTCTGGACTAAGGAGTTGCAAAATGAAGATCTGGGCAGGGGTGAGTTCTGGGAGCGGCTAAGAGCAGCTGTTGCAGGCATCTCTTCTAAACCTTGCAGTTTTTGCAGCCTCCCTGAAGCTCTGTAACACATGCATGTGCGAGCTCACACTCGTGTGTGCATGCACACACACACACACACACACACACACACACAGACACACACACACACACACCACTCCCATCCCTGGTCCTTCTTACTGATGCCGTGATAGGAACTGACTCCTGCCTAACTTTAACTTCCATTGTAAGCACCCTCCTCTCAGAGAGACTTTCAGCATCTCACAGGCACTCACCCACAGCCACGGTGCTCTAGGTCCGTATGCGAATTGTACTGGGGTGTTTGCCTTCAGATTAGACTCTCCTCGAGGACAGGAACAGGGGGTGCCTCCATTTGCTTGTAGCCACTTCTCAGTTATCCGCCAGAGCTAAGAGCGGATGGGAAGACAGTTGAGGCCCTGTGCTTAAAGCGTGCTGGGGGAGGGGTCTGAGTGGGATTTCCATGCAAATAGAAAAGATTCCCCCAACATCCTCTGTGCAACCACGTAGCAGGCTTGCGTGTGGGCGGCAGGGTGTGGCGGGGTGTGGGTTACTGGATCACCTAAGGTGGGAGCACCAGACAGTCTTGGAAATGGTGGTACCTAGACTTAGCCTCACAAGCGTCCTTTTGCCCTTTCCTTCCACACAAGGGGGAGCAGTCATTGGAGACTCTGAGGCTACATTTGTTTAATTACAACTAATTTCAAAGCTTTCCACTATACATATTTTGCCTGACAGTTTTATTTGGGGCAGGAACTGGGCACAGCCGACCGGGTTTCTCAGCCCAGGATTGAGTGGACCACATTTTTATCTTGACTGGGGAAGCATCTCTTTCCACAAAAGGAGATCTGTCAGAAATACATAAATATACATAAATATACGTGTTCCTGTGGCTGTGTGACTAAAGGACTCGCATTCTGCTGCCTGTGGTCTGGATGTCACATTCATGTCGCAGCGGTCACTCGACATTCCTTGCTAAGTGGCTTTGTCAGTATTCCTTGCTGTATCCAATAGCAAGGAGACACCCCCACCCCCGGTACTTGAACACAGTCTAAAGCGAACAAATGAAATCACAGGGTTACGTGTTTGCTGGGCAACGGGATCACAGAAATGGCAAAACTCTTACCACCTCTACCTACGCAATGAAAAGACGTGTGGTCACCTCGCCATACTATTACCGGACTTGGGGTCACTGAAGGGGGAGGAAGTTATACAAGCACAGAGCCTGGAGGACACAGAAGTATGTTGGGTGCCTACCATAGACATGGAAAACCATATATATGCCTGAGGATGCTAACCACTCCTTCTGCCACATAGCTCCCCTCTATACAAGACACTGTTGTTGATACTGGTAACAGGGGAGGATAAGTCAGACAAAGCAACTACCATGCTGGAATGTCTCCACTACCACTGAGAGTGGCCTGAGAGGATCTTCCATCTGAGGACATGACAAATAGAGGGTCTTCCATCACAAAATTCCACTTCCTCCTACATAGGTGCCAGGAGGGCCCAGGGACTAAGCCATGCAGAATTCCAACCTTCGAAGTCAATGTTATGAAGGAGAAGAGAAGCTGACCTGCCTGCCGTGTTTAGAAGAGGGCCTTTAGGAAGTTCTAGGTTTAGTCAAGACCATCGGTATAGAGCCTGGTGATTGAGTCATGGTGGTGCTGTAAAGACAGAGATGCAGATGTAGACATGGGATATGTTTGTACTTACTACAGGAGGACTGCCAACAAGAAGGCAATTATGGTCTCTAGACCCGTAACCCTGGATATGCCCCACCCCCTTCACCTCTCATTTGTAAAGTTAATCTGCCTCGGGTATTTTGTTACAGGAATGAAAAGTGGACGGATAGGCTATGGGTCTCAGAGACCTTGGGGTTACAAATGTACAGTTGAAGATGCCATTTTTTTTCAGTCTTATAATAAACAAACTAGCTCATCTTTTCCATCTGTCATAATTCCCACCTGGCATCTTCCATAGCTTGGGAAAAAAAAATCCCTCTGGACTCCATACCAGTAGTAGTAGGCTTCCTGTAGCCCTTGGGGCATGCTGGGTGTGTGAATCCACCAAGGTTTTTTTGTCAAGTGTTATGGTTCCTACGTCCTAATGTCGTAGGAGAGACTTGAGCACAGGCTGCCTGTCCCTGAAGGTTCTTGTCTTCCACGTAGCCTTCTATCTTAGAGCACAGCTCTTGTCCTCAGCCTGGAGAACTTGTCCCATTTACGCCACAGAGGTCTGTTGTGTGGTTACTGGGTACCACACGCTAAGGTAACAGAACATGACCGTAGTGAATGTGGTGGGAGAGAAAGGGGTTTGAGGAGGGGACTGCAGCTAGTTTAAACCAGAAGGGTGAGTGAGGTGCAAGGACCCAGAGCTGCCTTTGGGCTGGCCAACAAGGACAGGGAAGGAGGAATACATGAGCTGAGAGGAGGAGGGGAAAGGGAGCCAGCTAAGACCACACTGGGAGGCAGTTGGCACAGGAATCCAGGCAGAGGACACGGTGAGAGCCAAGGCCTGAAGTAGGAGACTTGGGAGGAATTAAAATCTCATTGGTGGTAGAGATGAGAGCCAGGTGGCGATTCTTCCTGCATCTGTGGCCAGACCCAAACAGAGAAGATGGCTCTAATCCCATTGTGTTCCCAGGCTCCTGTTATCCAAGATGTGGCTGGAGGCCTGTGTTTGTCATTCTGTGGAGTCCTGCAGTGGCCTCTTTCCTGGGGCTGCCACCCCACAGGATTGGTTATCACCAGACAGAAATCTAAGCATTTCCCTTGTCATACTCAAGGTCCACAGCTTGGAATAGTAATAGTTCTCTCTAGGGTTTCAGAAATGTCAAGCTCATGTCTCCATCTACTTGGAATGAAAGACCAGGGTTCTAGCTCTAAGTGACAGGAAACTATGCCCTGCCACAGCTCTTAGGAACTTCAGTAAAGCCGAGAAGTACAGTTAGGTCAGGAAAACATGGGAGGGAAGCTGAGTTTTCTGCTCTGTCCTTTTCCAATACTCCGAGGTTCTAGAGTATAGTTGTTCCTTAGGATACAGAGGGTCAGGCTGTAAGGAGCATCCTCTTCCGGCAGATATCAGAACCTATGCACTCTCCACCCTCTTGTATTTAAATGCTATACCATTTGCATTTAATTTCTGTGCATCCTCTCATATACCCTAAATCATCTCTAGGCTAAACATGTCAAATGTGACATTACATAACTAGTCTCTGTCTACCCCATTGGTTAGGGAAATCGTGACCAAAAGTAAAGGGCTGGGCCTTTGTGTGGAGATAAAATTCTTTTCTGAATGTTGTTCAGTTCAAGGTTAGTTGACTCTGGATGCGGAGCCCATGGATATACAGGGCAGGCTTGAGCTGGGAGGGAAATGAACCGCATGGCTGATCTGTGAAGAAAAGAAAGGAGACAGACAGGCTCACTCGTCTTCCCTGCCAGCCGTGAGGGGCAGGGTCCAGCCATATGGGCAGCCAAGAGGAGGCAGGGACTGTGGCGCTTGCTCAGCACTAATTAAGAGCAAACCAGGGCCTGGCTGGAGCGTCTGCAAGGACACCCAGCAGAGACCATTTCCTGCACAGGGCAGGCAGCCCTGGATTAGGGGCGGCAGGTGCTGCCTCCTCTGACACTTTTGGCATCATTGTACCCACTCCTATTGCTTGTCCCTAGATGCAGGTGACCTTGGAAATGTTCAGGGAAGCGGAGCTTGGCTGAAGGGTCTAGAGGAAACCATCTTCCTAGCGCTCTGCAGAGAGAACAGGGGCTGGAGGACTGAGCTCTTGTGGAACTTCAGTGCCTAGATGGGTGGGTGGCGTCTCGGGACAGCTCTTCCAATGGGGACTGGAAAGCAAGCAAAAAAAACTGTCGGTGTTTAACATGGCATGCCTTAGCATACTGTGAGGAGGCAGGGAGGGGCTTTGGGGTGTGGATAAGAGCATTAAAAATGGGGGTGAAGAGGAGATGGCAAAGAGTCAGGGTTTCATAATGACTGCATTCGTTATTGGTGGGCTGGTTTGGGATTTTTGCTGTTGTTTCGTGGGTTTGATATGTGTTTTGTTTGTTTGTCTGGAGTATTGATTGTGTATGCTGAGCCAATAATTTCGAGACCAGAATGACTGTCCACTTGGCTTCCTCTAAATGACCCAGCTTGCATTAGAAGTACTGAAGAAGCTCCTGTCAGAAATCTCCACGGAGCCTCTCTCTTTTCCCCATCCGTACCTGAAGCACAGACCTCAGCATTGTCTCTCATAGTCTTATGCACATCCCTGCACCCAAGTGCTCCACCATCTGTTCCCCATACTGTGGCTTCTACGTTCCGACCGTGATCCCTGAATCTCGGTCTTTTTGCTTCTCTTTGCTCTGGAGCTTGTTGGTTTATATAATAATGACCCCCCGGGTTATTTTTTTAAGGAAAAGAAAAACTATTATCATGTAATAGGCAAGGCAGGCCTACTTTGTAAAAAGAAGAGGTTTATTCACCTCACATGTCTAGGGGTCAACGTGGGTTTTTTGTTGTTGTTATTGTTGTTGTTGTTGTTTTGTTTTGTTTTGTCTTGTTGTTGGGGTTTTTTTTTTGGTTTTTTTTTTTGTTTTTGGTTTTTTGTTTTGTATTACAGGAGTCCCCTGGCACACCACTTCATAGTGGATGATAAGGGCAGGGTGGAGGTCACACACTATGAAATCGGTAGCCAGGGACTGAGGTCTTGCATTCCCTATTAAGGGCACACTATAAATGACTTTACATCACTCTACCAACTCCATTCCTCAAGGATTTTACCAATTCCTGTATCACCCCACTGGAGACCAAACTCGCATGCACTTTGTGAGGACCCTTTACAGTGTGACCGTGTCATACTCCTCTTGAAGACATCTTCAATACTCATAGCAGTGATGTTTGTGGAAAGTCTGTTTGCCACAGAGTCAGGCATGGCTCTTCTGCTGGCCTTTGCTGGAAACAGCCCTGCTCATAGAAATCAGCCAGTAAGCCGGACCCCAACTATTTCTATGGTTTAGAAAGGGAAATGGGGGGAGGACTGCTTAATCAGTGTGAGCATGTACATCTATGTGCATTAGGACCATTAATGGCTCTTTGGAGAGAGGTTAAATTTATGTGCGGTTTAACCAAACGATGCGTCTCTTGGGGGAGGGAGAGGGGAAAGCCGTCTCCCTTCCCTATTAAACAGTATTTGTGACTCATGGAAAAAAAAAAAAAAAGAAAGGAACCCTGAACTCCACTAGCGTGAGAAACAAAGGGGAAATCGGAATTGCAGATCTGCCAGAAACCTGCCATTCACCGAGCCCACAAATCACAGGAAAACAAAGAGAAATGGAAAGTTTCGGTATTAAAAACCCATTCTCCAATGAACCCGTGCCAGCACCCATAAAACAATTACATACAGTCGTACTCCACGCTTCTCTGAAACACTGATTCTTCTCTCGACCATCTGAGGTTGTGCTTGTTTCTTTCAAAATGCTGTACCCCATAAGGAAGGGCACGTGATTAGAAGGGTGAACCCAGAACACTGGGCAGGCCAGCTTTGCCTCCAAACATGGGAACCTCTGTAGGCTTCTTCCTATTGTTTTTAAAGTTTCCTTTGAGCTGCTGGTTTTCGACTGGGGCTATGACAACCTTGTCTGCCTTCCAGATGGATCTTCTTGTTGTCACCAAGGAACCAGACAGGGGAGGCAGAGTTGGTCTGCCAAGTAAACCCCTCCAAACTAAGAGAAAAGCTCTCTGGAGCTCCCTATCAGAAGAAGATGGTAAGGATGGAAGCTGGGCCCAAACTGGGATGAATGCCTATAATCAGCTCCTGGGAAAACCGATCCTTCAGTCCGTATGTGGACGGGACGTTCATCGCTCCTTCAATGGCTCTTTGATTTAGGGTTAAATGAGACCCCTATGTGAAGTTGGCTGTTGGGTCTAAAGCCTTCGCATTTTGACAGGTGAAACCCTCGTCAGAGTTACCCTATGCTGAGATGTCAGGGAAAATATACAAGAGGAAATTGGAAAATATAATTGAGCTTGAGTGTGAGCTTCCTCTCCCGAGGGGTTCTCTCCCGGGTTAGCTTGTTTCCTACTGTTGGCCCTCAGGATGCTTTCCTTCATAGAGGATTGGATGTAGAAGCTCACAGAAGGCAGGCAATTATATATATACACTCGCTCCCTGTGGACACGGCTTTGTGGATGTACCTTGTTTAGATCCAATGGGAGGGTCCTTAGTAACAGGGCTGTGAGGGGTAGGGCCCAGAGTTGGAGAGGCAAGAAGAAAAATAGGCGAATTAAGTGAGAAGCATGTTACAGGCCAATTTAATCAGGGCTAATATATCAAGCCTGGTATTGTTTTTGGAACTGGATTTCAGAGTAACAGGATCCCTGACAAGTTGTGACCGGCCCCAGTAATGGATGTCTCCAGGGTTCACAGGCCTGTCTAGAGAAAACTCCAGTACAGAAAACAGCAAGCGGCAGGCCTACTCCGGTGGCAGGGCCAGGCACAGGGCCAGCCAGGACTCACTCTGTCCCTAATCTCACTGCCTTTGCCATCAGGTGCCACAGTGCCAGAGGCTTGTGGCCGGCCTCCTGTTGCCTAGATGAGAGAAAGTTGACAACCTGTATTTTTGGAAGATCTCTGTACCTCAGGCCACAAGCAGTTGCAGCCTGGCCTTGGAAGATGGTGTAGACCCTCACGTCTTGAACTGTGGTCATGGCCTACAGAGGCCCCGGACTTAGAGACATATAGTCCCTTTAGTTTGCTACCAGGAGAGACCTGGCCCAAGGGAATGAATCTACTGACTTCTTGCTTTTGGAACTCACCATGAACAATCAGCTCCCCCCACCCTCATACTGGATTGTAAGTCCTCAAGAGTGATTTTCCCCCAGCTCACAGCTTTAGAAGTTTCTTTTTAGAAGCCACAATTCCAGGGTACAGGAAGTAGCCTGAGCTTCTGACAGTCATTGTGCCTCATTTTTGTGCCCTGGCTCTGTCCTGTGGGTGACGCCATCAAGGACTCAGTAGTGATGTTGGTGTCATCAGACTTGATATATTAGCCCTGATTAAATTGAGTTTTCTGGGTTCAATTCTGTGGAGACCACCATAGGTCTCATTGTTTCTTGGCACTTTTTCTTTTCTTACATGGTGACAGCATTTCCTCTACTCCTTAAAGAAAACCGCTACATTTAACCATCTATGGGATTCGGGTTGAGCCCAAGTTATCAATATTAAGTTGGCATTTGTAAAAAACAAACATAACCGGACAGGTGGCAGTAGCAGATGCCTTCAGCACTCAAAAGGCAGAGGCAGGTGGATATCTGTGAGTTCCAGGATAACCAAGGCTATGTGGAGAAACCCAGTCTCAAAGAAATAAAGCTAAACAAACAACAAAACAACAACTCAAGACCAGTTAGCCAGAATGAGCTCCTGCAAGCAAAGAGGCATTTGGAGGCGTGGCAGCTAGCCTGTTCCTACCAGCAGGCACTACTGGCAAATGGAATTTACCTTGTTAGCTTGTCGCTAACCAATGAGTGTGGAAACCCTGTTTGAGTCGAATTCTCTTCACACTCGCAGTATCAATGGAGGGACTTGGGACAGGTCACGGGACCAGGGAAGACAGACGGAGTTAGCGCTGTTTGGCATGAGGTTGGAGGGTAGGGCAGATGGTTGGGATGCAGGCTGCAGATGCTGGGTCTGGTATGCTCTCCCCATCCTTCTATCCTTGGGGTCTGTCAGGATGGCTGTAAGGAAGGAACTCCATGGGGAGATCTCTGTACCTCTGTTGGGCCTCGTGTTTCTCTGTTCTGCCTACTGAGAATGTGAGCTGATGTCCTTGACTCCCTGTCTTGATAGGATTCCCTTCTCTGCTTTATTACCATTCATTGCTTTGTGTCCAGAAGAACCCAATGCCAAGTACACTACTTCCCCCTTCGATTAACATACTAAGACGGGCTCATCTAATGTCTTGGCGGTGTTTCTATTACTGAACGCCACAGACTGGTTAGTTTACAAAGAACAGAAGTTACCTAGTTCTTGTCTTCGGGGCCAAAGAAACCCAAGTGCATGGTACTGGTGTCTGGGAGGGGTTTCTTGCTCCATCTAAGCATACTATAGGGTGCCACTTCGTGGGACAGAGCAAGCGACTTGATTATTCAACTTCCCCTGTCCCTTTCTCAAGCCACTGATAACCTGATGTTGCGCTAACCCTTACTGGCTCATCTAACCTACAGTATCTCCCAAAATTATCTCCTTCTACGGAGATCATTAAAACAGTAGACTTGAGACTAAGTCTTAAGCACAAGGGCTCCAGGGGAGACAGATTGAGACACTAGCATCTTGTCTGAAGAGCCTGAGGTCTCGAGTCTCTCATCTGATGGAGCCAGAACTGAAGCTGATTGGCAAGCCTGCTCTCTTCCCTATCCAACTCCTAGTACTCCATCACTGACATTGTAGGTCTAGAGTTCTCAACCTCCCTAATGCTGTAACCCTTTAATGCAGTCTCCTCGTGTTGTGGTGACCCCCCCCCCACACACACCATAAGATTATTATTATTATTATTATTGTTATTTTGCTATTTCATAACTGTAATTGTTCTGTTTTGAATCATGATATAGATGTCTGTGTTTTCTGATGATCCTAGGGGACTCCCATCAAAGGGTAGTCTGACAACCCTGAGGGGTCATGACCCACAGGTTGAGAAACCACTGGCCCAGATGCTACACAACTGTTTTTCTCCCTTCGTTCTTCTTACACTGGACTCGGCTGGTGCTGGCAAGCATAACCTGTTCTGTGATGATCTCTAGGTCGTCAGCGTTAGCGTGGCCAAGGGAAGTTCTGTAGGTGACTCTGTAAGAGGCTGGCAGTGAAGCAGGGCAGGTGACAAGGTAAAGGTTCGAAGTCTTTGACATTTGCTCATCTGGGAAGCGGCTCCTTCACAGGCCGAGCAGGCAGACCCAGCCCTTCCTTTATTAAGTGGCAGATGTCCTCCTTCCCTTGGTGATTCGCCTTCTGTGTCATATCATCCTTGTGAGTCCTTTGGCAGGTGAGCTGTCTCTCCCATCCAGAACATTCACTTCTGCAGGGCCGTTTTACACAGTCTTACCTATAGACCTTTACATCCCCTTACCTATAGGCCTTGCTCAGCACACACTGTACACACTGAAATGGACCCCAGTGTATCCCGGTTGGCCTCCGCTGTGGTTGGGCATAGGATGTGAACCCAGACTGCCTGTGTTTCAATCCAGCCTCCCACTAAAGAGCTGCATGAGCACAGAGAGGCTCAGTTGTTCCGCCTGTCAAACATGGCCAAGAATCATTTCCAGTTCAAAGGTAACGAACACGATGGAAAGATACCACTGAGCGCCGCGGAGAGCACAGAGTAGGTGCTCGAACATGAGTTGCTCTGTTTGCATCTGCGGTGTCCGTCTGATCAATGCATACAGAGGAGGTTACAGGAGTGGTTCTCAGTGTCTGGGTTACAACCCCTTTTGGGGGTCCAATGATCCTCTCACAGGGGCCGAATATCAGATATTTACATTATGATTCATAACGACAGCAAAACTGCAGTTATGAAGAAACAATAAAAATAATTTGATGGCTGGGGGGCCGGGGGGGGAGGGTTCACCACAACATGAGGAACTGTATTAAAGGGCCGCAGCATTAGGAGGGTTGAGAAGCACATGGGTTAGGGGGAAAGCAGATGAAGCGTGGGTTGATGGAACAAAGCTGTGATGAGTGACTGCGTGGCTGATGAGCAGGTGAACAGGTCAAGCACACACGGAAATCAGAGCAGGCCCCAGAAATGCCCTACATTATTTTGCGTGCGGCTTGATTTTGCACGGTCTCATCTTGGGGCTGGTGGGGGAGGGGGTCTGTTCCTGTAAAGGACCTATTTTGGGCACAGACAAGCAGTGATTTGAGAGGTGTATTCCACACCGAGGGTATGCTTTTCGTGGGCAGTTGTTCCTCCAGAAATAAGGTACCGATGAGCAGATGAAAAGTAGGAAGGCAGAGAACCAGAGGAGGTGGGGTGGGAAAGAGGCTCACGAAGCCCTCCAGGCCCTTTCCTGAAGAGGGAGCAACAGTCGGTTTATGAAATGGGTCGCTGGCCTCCAAGAGCAGCCTGAGACTCCATGCTGATTGCAGGGCAGGTATCTGCCATCTGACCTTGGAGCATAATGTTCTGCGTCCCTGTCTGCCCAGGTGTGTGACCCTCCTACCCCCTGGAATGTGGCCCACCAGAGATACAATCAGCAGAATTCCCCCTGGCTCCCCCAAGAAATGCCCCTTTGGGAGAGAAACGTCTAAACAAGCTGGAAAAAAAAAAAAAAAGTGAACCAGGCCGCTTTGGCCTGAACAATTGTCCCGTTATTAGGACCTCGTCCAGTAAGGAGGATGAGGTATCAGATAACACACGTGCCAGAAGCTACCCTGATTAACCTTCACATTGTCGGACACATCTGAGGTGGGCCTGTCAGCATCCTCAGCTCCAGCTGCTTGGGCTTTTGTCCCTCTGTGTTGGGTTATATCACATCTAGTAAACTGGGTGCGGCGCCTCCCTTTTCTTAGAACTGTCAGGGTTGAAAATAAGCAGCTCGGTGTGGGGAATAGGTAGAGAGCCCGTGCCGAAAGGGGACCCACAACGCACACCAGGATTTATTCAGCTTCTGGCTCGATGCCGTAAAATCATCTCCCATGATGCATCTATTAGGAGAGGATTCACACCTGATTCTGTGCACAGGCATTTGGGGTCTGAGCAGAAGGTGCCCCTGTTTAAAAAGATGGGGTACTTTCTACACAGATAGAAACTTAGCCATCTGGCTCTATGGGTGTCCATGTACGGAGAAGGTAACTCTCCAAAACAAACAAAGCCAGCCCAGGCGCTAGCATTGCCCGCGGAATGCCGAGTTCCTTTCGCCCGGCTCACTCCTCTGAAGGGTTCTCTCGAATGAGGAGAGAACACCTGTCAAGTATATTTTTCTTTTAAGAAAAAAATAAATTTCAGAGCATTTTTGAACGGCTCTGGCTCAGGCCCCACAGGGTCCCACTTATAGTTTGTAAACATTCTGGCCTTGGCAGCCCTGGGCTTTTCAGCTGCCACGAAGCGGGGTGGAAAATATCCTTGATCCTCCAAGCTGTGACTAGGAGAAAAGGTTTGGACCAAGCAAAGTACAGCTGGGGGATCGTATCTGGGGAACGTTGAGAAGCTTCAGAGAAAGCTATAATGTGCCATTGTTATCCAACAGCCAACCCCAATACCAACTGTCCCACTACTTGAAATAACTTCCATTTTTTCAAAACAAAGGTTAATGTGTCTGATAAATTAAAAAATAATAATACATACACATGTCACAGTCCTGTTCCTTGTATTTCTTCCTTCCTTTCTTCTCCTTTTTCTTCTCTCTACCCTTATATTAGTCCCCAATCCATCCATCCACCCATCAGTTCATCTGTCACTTTATTCGTTTATGGACGAACTGCTCATACTTTAATAGCTCACCTCAAAAAGCTGGACCAAGGGTGGGACAAAAGTGAAGACAGAGCAGGCGCTAGGAGACAGTTCCTCGGCCTAATGCCCGGGACACAGGGCGCGTGCTCCAGGGAGAGATGCTAAGTTCTGACTTTAGGTACCAAGCTTTAGTGGCCCCCGTGGAAGTGAGCTCAGTTGGATCAGCACCACAACCTTGCATGTTCTCTGGGAGAGAATCCTCCAGAACCATCAGATGTGTGGGGCACGAATGGTAGGCTAGGCTAGCCCTGTCTGACCTGTCTGCACTCTGACTCCTCTCACCTTCACTGTGGTACAGCATTATAGGGTAGTGGCAAAACCACACAAACCAAACGAAGCCAAAAACCCCACCGACTTGGAGTTCTGTTTTCCCAGTACAAATCACAGTTCTACCTAGGAGCAGCTAAAGAAATATTTAACGTGGACGTGATCAAAATGCTGGTTCTGCGGCTTCGCTAAATCCCTGAAGAGACTAATTGTAGTAGTCACGGAAGTGTGTGTGGAGCAGTGGGCGTGGTGAAGCTCTGGAAGCGTTCACGGCCTTTCCTTCTATGGCGGGAAGCCTAAGGAATATCCCAGAAGCAGCCGATGCTATGCTGCTTGGAAGGCAGGACACCAAGGGAGAGCACATCGTGGCTTCGAACAAAAGTCTGCCCAGTAGTTCTCTCTGTAAATAAAGGTGTATCAGGTTATAGCCACGCCCCCTCATTTGCATATCCGGACTGCTTTCCAGCCACTGTTGGACAACGAGTAGCAGACATGACAGTTTTCACCTGCTGGCCCGCGAAGCTGAAAACGTTTACTATCAGCACTTTATGGGAAAGCATTCGCCATTCCCTGATGCAAACGATTAGAAAACAAAATAGCATATTGCGCACTCCAGAGAAAGACCCTGCACGAGGAAGCGTTCATAGGATGTTTATTACATCATTACTTGCCTCACAAGTAGCTGGAAACCATCTAAATATTAATCAGAAGAGGAAAGCCGTGGCAGCAGCCAAGAGTACATTCTGTCTACAGGGAGTCGTGAAGAAAAGTCTCCAGTAGAAATGATTGCTGGGGGCGGGGGGGTAAAAATGTTTCTGTCTGTGTAAGACACGTAAAACATGCTGTATATCTCCTACCACGTCATGTGTAAATATGTTAATGCAGAAAAAGGACCCCGGGGTGGGGGGGGGGACATACTCAGAACATAGATAACACTGCTTGCCTCAAGGGGAGGAGGTCAGAGGATTTTTGCAGTGAACTCCAATCCTGTCTGTACTGGGTTCACCGCATGTGTTACCACCGGGAAAGTTCATTTGTATGTCTAGTTTCATCAAAGGCTGATTACAAAAGACATTTATATAAACCGTGGGATACCTGGACCGACTATTGAAGGGTAGTTCTCACAGTTGGGACGGGGGAGGAAGGAACAGGACAAAGCAGAAAGGCTGAAAGGCAGTCTGGTCCCAGCACAAGGAGGACTCAGATGGATGTAGCTGCCATGTAAAGACAATGCGAGTAGGCAAGTCATTGTCATTTATTACAGCTAGGAGGAATTAGTGTTATGTGTGATGATATCACAAGGGGACAGGCCTAAGAGAGGTAGCAAGTCAAAGTCACCCGGACTGGGAGAACCAGTCTACCTGCATGGTCATGGGGAAAGTGACCTTATTCTTTGCAGCTTCCTTGCAGCTTCTCTGCCCTTTAATATTTTAATTTCTTCCTATGGCACCCGGACAAAAGGATACCAGGAAACATGCGCCTCTCCTGGCTTCCAAAGCAGTTGGATTTAGTTTGGGATTTAGTGTCTAGCTTGAGGGGCAGGCGTGTTTTCAAAATCACACCCAAGGCAAGTGAGAGCACCGGTCAGATGTGCTCTGGGGCAGTATTCGTCAGCACTTGAGTTTTTAACATTAGGAAATGGATGAGAAGGAAAATGTACTTCCTAGTAGGATCAGCAGTCATACAATAAACACTAAGAAGTAAAGTGCTGTTTGAGATGGGTGGGCTCTGGGTGTGAACACTCAGCAGAAACAGGAAGGAGGGATGGTAAAGGCCAACCTGAGCTATTGAGTAAGCTCCAGGCCAGCTCACGGATACCCCGTCTAAAAAGCAGAGAAGTTCAGACTTCCGTAGGGGCTGAAGTAGGAAGATCACAAGTTTGAGGACCAACTGGACCATACAATGAGTTCAAGGCCAGCCTAAGCAACTTGGCAAAGATCGGGTCTCAAAAGTGCCTAGTATAAAATGCACAAGTGCACATGGGCCAGTGGTCAAATGTGTACGTAGCGTACACAGGGCCCTAGTTCAGGCCCTGTATTACAAAGTTAAGTTTGAAGCTGCAGAGAGTAGTTTTCCGGTCTTCATCTGTTCTATACCAGGTGGTGTTACTTCCGCCCCTCCCTAGGGTGATTCCTGTGGTTTAAATAACGGGACTAAGTCACTGTACCCATGGGTCCAGGGGTCTGTCGGCAAACTGTGGCCATGTGCACCAGATAGTACAGATTTGAGACTTTGCAGGTCATGTGGCCTCTCTCCCATTCTGCCGAGGGGACACCAACCCAGTCAACATTGGCACCGGTGGCTCTTTGCATCTAATTCCTACATCTTCTGATTCAGCCATCTTTGCATTGAAAAAAAATCTTAAAAATAAAACCTTATTTGAGCCTTCACCCCCACTGTCTAGTTGATGCATGATTAGTTAGACATGCAACACCTATGTACTGAGTCAGTACAAACTTTATCTTGCATGCTTGCATTTCAGTGTCTCTGGGGATCCGATATGTAAATTAGTAGACGTTGTATCATTCTGAGAAGACAGTACCAGGCTGGACTTAGTCCATAGGTTTGAAAACCTCTGTCCTAAAAGCAAAGATTCTGCCTACCCTGGCTGGTGTGTCAAGTTTCTTGACTCCAGATCTGCATAATGTTTGAGGTGGTATTGTGAGTGAGTGGTTAGGACAGTTGCTTTGAAAAACAGTTCCGTCTGGATTCTGACACAAAGCCAGGCCCTCTTACCTCACACAAGTGATTTAATGTCATGGGCCTCAAGATTTGTCCAATGACAAATTCATTTGTCCGATGACAGGAGAATCAGTACAACAGGTAATCAAGTTGAGATGAGGGCATTCAAACAGTAGACTCAGGTCCCAAGCACAGAAAACATGTCCCAGAAGTGTTGCCCCAGAAAGGACATGTGCTGCCATCTGCCTCCTCACAAAGTCTCCATACTGGCTAGCACTGATTTTCCAGTACTCAGGCTGGTGTGTCTGCTCAGCTGAGTCTAGGTCATGTGACTATTTCCTAGCTGCAAGGGAGGCTGGGAAAGTGCCCATTTAGTTTTTCATTTTCTAAAAAAAAATATTTTAAATCTCTCTCTCTCTCTCTCTCTCTCTCTCTCTCTCTCTCTCTCTCTCTCTGTGTGTGTGTGTGTGGGGGGGGGATGTAGGTAGGTAAATAGGTAGATGGGTAGATAGGTAGGTAGCATGTCCACAGGTAGCCATAGCAATCAGAGGCATTAGATTCTTCTGAAGCTAGAGTGAGCTGCCTGACATGGGCATTGGGAACCAAACTTGGGTCTTCTGTTAAGATCCTCCCTGGTCCCATTTTGGCTTATTTAGTGGCTTTTCTCTGGCGCTAAATAAAAATGATGGTAATGGGGCAGGTCAGGACAGAGCAGGGCAGGGCAGGATGGTCTATCTGGCCTATCCTACTGATGACAACATTTCTCATGACTCGTTCCCCTGGCCTTAGCAACTGCCTGAGGTTACCAGCCCCACCCACCGTGGAGTCACGTTTCTGCACCATTCATGGAACTCTCTGGAACATGTTACCAACCTGGGCTGTCAGCTCAGGCATTGTGCTTTCCGATAGGCCCTCAGTCTGTCCCACACCATCTGTGAGCAGCCTTCAAATTCAGCGTGCGTACTGAGCGATAACTAATTATCAGGCCAATCCAGCCTTGCCTTAGGCGTGGCCCACGTCTGCTCTACCCTGTGGAGAAGAGAACTAGGCAAGGCATAGTGCTGAGGGAGCCACAGCCCCCCCACCCCCATCAAGCCTGTCCTCCTTGTCACTTCCCTATGGTCTCCCTGGAAACTAATCCCATCCCTCTTGACCAGGCTGTCTGCCTTTGTGATTGTCAAGGTAGTTTATCCCCTCGTTAATTAACTGCTCAGGAAAATGCTGTAAGACACTGCGCTGTTTAGCTTCCAGCTTGTTAACACAGGGGACCATGGAAGAACTTTGACCTGGCTGGCCCATGGCTGCATGAGTTTTGTGGCTCCAGAGAAAAGCCAGATGGAAGAGGCCCTTTTGTTTTCTGCAGCTCACCATTCTTTCTAAAGGTCACAGGCTGAATGGAAGGGAAGAGTAGGGCCAGCAGTGCCACTGGGGGGCAGAGCGGAGGACATGTGTCCTCTGCGGAGCCTTGGCTAAGAGGCTGGTTTATAGAGTAGAAATGTGCAGGGTTAAGCTAATGGCTGAAAACGTTAAAAGCTGTTTGCATTTTTAGAAAAAAATTTATTTTATGTGTACTACGTGTCAGAATATGTGTGCACGATCGTGGATGTCTGCACAAAAATACAGTTGTATTTTTCAGAGAGGGACTTACAGAAGTGCATGAGCTACCTGAATGGATGACAAAGCCCAGTCTCTGGTCCTTTGCAAGAACAGTTAGCACTCCTACCTGCTGAGCCCTCTCCCCAGCCTTTTATTTGGACAACATCTGAAATGAAAGGTAAACTCTTGGCCAGTAGGTCTGCTGGGAGATGAGGAATTGTGTTCCCTAGATGCAGTCTCACTCTCTCTCTCTCTCTCTCTCTCTCTCTCTCTCTCTCTCTCTCTCTCTCTCTCTCTCTCTCTCTCTCGGAGGCCAGCAGTGGGACAGATAAGATAGCACATGGTTTGCCTCAGCTTTAAGGGACAGTGGGCCACTAGGAGATCACAGTGGAGGGCACTTTGCTTCTTATACAAACCTGTAGCTTACTCCTTCAAGCTGTGCACTCCCTCTGGAGTGTCTAGGAGAGAATTTGTTCCTCTCTTCTTTTAGGGTCTGGGGACCCGAGCATCACCTCATGGCTTGTAGCTGCATTGATTCAGTCTGTCTTGTTCTTGCTTCGGAACACCTCCCCCATATGTGTGCCTCTCTAACAAGTGCACGTAAAACAGCAGTTAGAATCTACCCAGAAACGCAGGGAGAGGCAGCTCCTCTTGGTCAGTTAACCCAGCAGTTCTCAATCTGTGAGTCAAGACCCCTATGGGGGGTCACATACCAGAGACCCCGAATATCAGATATTTACATTACAATTCATGACAGTAGCAAAATTACAGTTATGAAATAGCAACGGAAATAATTCTATGGCCAGTTGTGTATTAAAGGGTCACAGCATTAGGGAAGTAGAGAACCACTGTTCATGGTAATCACACCTTTTTATGAGCTAAGGTAAGTATCATTTACTCTTTGGTCAAGTAAGGTCCTATTCAGAGGTTCTGGTGATTAGGGGATACATATAATTTTAGGGGCCTTTTTCTATCTGAAAAGATCTCCAGCTCAACCTAAAAGTGCAGATAAGGAAAGCTTCCTGGAGGAACTGCCTGCTTACCTTCTCTTAGTCAACCTTCCACACACAGAAACTTCTAACTGACCGTACGCTGTTCCTCCATGTTTAGGCAACCCACCACCCAAGCAAATACAGGGCATCAAGCAATGGAAATGCACCTTTGGATGGCCAGTCCTGATGATGTCCCCTTTGAGGTAATAAGTTCAGGCAGGAGGTGTCTCTGTTCAGGCCTTTAACAGACAGCATGTGACATGGGCTGGAGTCTTAATGCAGGATGGAGTCCTCAAGTGCACACAGAGTCAGAGCAAGTGGGCGTGTGCAGACACTAAATGGGGAAAGAATTGAAGGCTGTTGTTTTCTTTCGAGCAGTGGGGAATATAACATGTCCTCAGCATATCATATATCTAGACCACAGGAGAGCAGTTATAAAGACCCACCCCCACTCACAACCTGGTGTGAGAAGCAAACAGCAAGGCTTCCCAGGAAATGATGGAGTTCACCAACATCAAGGCTATATGAGAGCAGTAGGAAAAGGTTTCTGGAAGTTTCTAGAAACTTCTAACACACGGGGATCTTTCATCGATCTTCCTTCCAAGGGGACCTCGAACCCAGAGGTGATCAGCCAGGAGGAAAATGGAGAAGACGTAGTGTGTGTGTGGGAAATGGCAACACACTTCTTCAGCCCTTATGACCACGCCAAGGTACAAGGTTGACTGAGCCACAACCTAGTCAGGCATGTTCCAAATGCTAGCCTGGCTTCACCCTGCAGATTCCCTTGGCATCTTGGAGGAAGGGTGTGGTATCTGTGTCCTCGGAGTGTCCTGGAGATGGTGGTGCATGGGCAGGCAGGTAGAGCAGGCAGGGAACACAGTCTGGATTTTTTTAAGGAAGTCTTGTTTGTTTTGGGGTTATTTTTTTTAATGTGATTATTGCCCCCCCCCCATCCCTCTGACAGGTCTTGCTCACTCTTGAGTGAGCTGGAAATTTCCAGTTGGGAAATGCTGTTGCCATGGAAAGGGGCTTTGTGCTGCAATTTCTTTGTCTTTATCTTTTGGTTTTATGATTACTGCCGTTTTATCTCTAAAAATAATTTCTCCTAGGAAGAAACTTGGACTCGGGGGAGAGTAGAGAGTATCACGACCTTTGACCTAAAGGGTTCTAGACAGCACATATCACATTTTATCTTCCTAAAACCTTACTTTGCCACATGCAGCTGGCAAAGATGGGTGAGCACGTGTGGGCAGGCTTGTCTTAGCTTTCATGGTAGATGCTGTCTGCCCCCAACCTCAGCACCTCACAGACTGGTCCCTGCCTTCTACAAGCAACACAACCATGTTTCCTGTATTACAGACTCAAGATGTCTGCCCATAAAATAGTAACACGGTCATAGTCATTAGTGTAGTCCTCTAGGGATTCCCTTGACCTTTGACCTCATAACTCCCACCTTTCCAAAGCAAGGGAAGCCCTGGCATACATATGTTCTAGACAGGACAGAGAGTAGGAACCCAGAACAGAATGAGAGGGCAGTTGGGTGGGATGTCAAAGTAGGAGTCGACATGCTGGTCTAGTGAAACAACACATTTCTTTTCTCCCATTCATAAATATTAAATTCTACTTGACTGTCAAGGGGTATATGATCTTCCATGTAATGTATTGCAAATCACAGAAAGCATAAAAGAAACTAGAAAGACAGTGTCTCGTGACATCATCAGTCATTGTCCAAATTGTGGTCCATTTCCATTTAGTTACTAGCTGCAATTTAATTCTATTATAAATACTTCAGTTGTTTTCTTTTCATCATATCAGCATTCATGGCGCTGTGTTACTTAAAATGTTTTGAAAATAGTGTGTTTGGTCTCATAGTATTCCCCAGGGTGACTACAGCTTACCTAACATCTCTTCCTACTGACTGGGCAGGCAGAGCCTGAATGTACAAGGTATCAAACCATCCAGGATACGCAGACACCCAGAGCAGGTACGTGACAGGCTTTAGGTCCTTTCCTTGGAGCCCCCTCCAGTGTCAGGTATTAGAGACTTGGCCCAGACTCCCTGGCCGGTACCCACGCAGAAAGTGAGGGCAGCTCTTGCAACCAAGCTGCAAACTCTAAGGACTTGTCAGTAAGCAGGTCAGCATCATTTTGGCTCTTACTCATCTACCCCCCAACTCCCCACCCGCCCTTTCCCCTAGCCAATCCACTTAGGGACTGTTTCTCAAACTCTGTGGGAAAGGGGCCATGCGTTTTGGTTTAGTTTGCTGCAAAAGACAAAACAGCATGCTTAGAGGGCGTGGGGTGTCAGACTAGTACATATTTATTCAATTTCCCAGCATTTGACTCTCACTGCTGGCTGAGAGCAGCTCATTCCAGTCTCATTTCTGGTCCACAGACCACAAACTGAGTGTGCTGACCTTCAGAGATTCCCTGGCACCGAACGGTCCCCCTGCCTGTGGCATCTTCTCCATCCACTGACCAAAGTCTCCTCTGGTTAGAGAGCAGTGAGCATACGTTGCCTGTGCACATCAATACCCCACGTTTGGAAACCCAAAATGTGAAACTTACCTGGTACCCATATGGACGATGGGCCGTTCTCGTATTTTTAGATTAAGGACACTCAGCTGATAATATGTTTGCAAGGGCTGTAAAATATATTTTAAAAACTTAAGAGTCTGAAACATGTCTGATTCCAAGCACTCCTCAAGAGCAATGGTTGGCTACTGGTGAGAAAATAAACTACACCGGGACCTTGATCTCTGTGGTGTTTGAAAATGCTTGGCCCAGGGAGTGGCATTCTTAGGGGGTGTGGCCTTGTTGGAGGAAGTGTGTCACTGTGGGTGTGGGCTTTAAGACCCTCATCCTAGCTGAATGGAAGCCAGTCTTCTAGTAGCCTTCAGAGAAAGATGTAGAACTCTGAGCTCCTCCTGCATTATGTCTGTTTAGACACTGCCGTGCTCCTGCCTTGATGATAATGGACTGAACCCCTGAACCTGTAAACCAGCCCCAATTAAATGGTGTCCTTGTAAGAGTTACTTTGGTCATGGTGTCTGTTCACAGCAGTCAAACCCCAAGTAAGATAATCTGTGTCCTTATTTCTGGTCAGAATGGGCATCCAGAAGGCAAATTAAGAATAAAAGACTTGGATGGGTGGCAAGGCTTTAATCTTAGCACTCAGAGGCAGAAGCAGGTGGATGTCTGAGTTCCAGGCCATCCTGGTCTACAGAGCAAGATCCAGGACAGTCAGGGCTATCCAGAGAAACTCTGTCTTGAAAAATCAAAGGGGAAAGAAATAAGAGAAGGTGGAGGAGGAGAGTCAGAGGAGGAGGATGATGAGTGGGGAGGAGGAATGGGAGGAGGAGGAAGAAGAAGAGGAAGGACTTGGCTATTCTTCAGGTCCTTGATACCAGTTAGCAAACCCCTTTCAGAAAGTTGATGCCAGTTTCGAATCTGACCAGCAGGCACTGAGAGGTCCAGCTTTATTGAACCCCTGACATCCACTGAATGACGTTTTCCATCTCTGTGCATGTCTCATTTGCATTTCTGGTCAGGCTGCGTATATGTCATCCGATCATTTAGGACAGGTTTTTTCAGGCTCGGTGGTTAACCAACAAAAAGACCCAGGGGGAAGCCCCTCACTGGTACCTTCATGGCCCTGTAGTCTGGGAGGAGTCTCTCTATAGAGCCATCTAAGAAGCTGACTCACTGGCAGATGTTAAGACCTTCACCTCATGACTGTCCTTCTGGGTCTTTGTCATCTGCCTCCTGCAAGTCAGTCAAATCTCTTTTTTCTTTTCATTTCTTGCATATGTGTGTGTGTGTTTAATTAAAAGTTTTTGATTGTTAAATATATTCCTGTCTCTGTATGCTCAGATGCATTCGCCTGTACATATATGGGAGCCAGAACCTAAGCTAAGAGGATGTCAATCCCTGCTGAGGTCACCAGTGTTTGCAGGGTACCCGACTAGTTATGTGGGTGCTGGGTGGGAACTCTAGTCCTCACCATTAAGTAGCAAGTTTAACCTTCATCTCATCTCTCTAGACCTTATCTTTGTTTCTGTATATTCAGTTGTTATTTATGGAACAAGGTTTTATTCCTTAGCCCAAGATGGGCTTAAACTTGTGGCAATCCTCCTGCCTCTGCCTCTTAAATGCTGGGTGGGATTACAGTATGACCTGCCACACCAGGCTTCTTTCATATTTTCTTTGTAGCAAAATGAGGTGCTTGGTCTGAGGAGCCTCCAAGTTTTTGTTCTGTGGCCTTAACCATTATGGGATGGGGGTGTGGGTGGGGGTGGGGTTAAACATTGATTATAGTAGAGACTTCAGCTATAGAAGGGCACCCTGTGGCTAAGGAACATACATGTCCTGTTTATGTTAGAGGAGGGTTAGCTCTGTCGTAGAGGAATCTAACCTCTGAGAAAACTTTGGGTTTCTTCTGGAAGTAGGGTCAAAATCCAAGGAGAAGATGTCCCCTTACTGGAACTGGGCAGACACATGCCTAGTCTTCTGGAGCTCCTTTAAGGATGTCATTGGCTTGTTGGAGTGGACAATAGTGATGGGTTTGATGCCAGGGAGTTCAGTCACAGAGGTAACCTTATCTCTGTATCATTGGATTTCTCTGAGGCTTAAAGTAAGGTCTGGATTGGAGGAGTTGTGGTGATCAGTACAATTAAAAGACCTTTATATTGTGCAGATTATCTTTCAGTGGTGTGAGACAAGAGAGAGGAAAGAGGAGAAGAAGAAGAAAAAACTTTTGCCCTGTTTGTTGATGTTACTTGAAGTGGTAATTTCAGATGGGATTAATTGACCATTGCAAACACTTGCATTTAATGGTCCAGGTCTCTTCTCACCCGTTGGGGTGAGAAGATGTTAAAGCACAAGCCCTGTAGAGGTGCAAACAACCTCAAAGGCGGTGAGCTTGCTCCACAGAGATGCTACACCAGGAAGCTCTTATTGCTCAGGAGTGCACTAAGCTGTGTGTGTTTTCAGGTGACCTGCTCCAGCTCCAGGTGACAACTGGTGTTTCCCCCAGGTTCCCAGGAAGCCTGGGTAGAAGCAGGAATAAAAAGAATCAAACTGGGCTCTCTGGAGAGCTGGCAGTGGGTGGCAATCTGGGAGAGGGGGTCTTTAAAGCCAAGAGAAATCCGATCTGTGTTGAGTTTGGAAACAGATCACAGCAGCCTGGAGTTGCCTGCTAGAGGTTAAGCTGCTTCTGCTAGGCACTCCAGTAACCCAAGTAGGTCCAGCTGGGCAGGGGGTAACCGAGAGAATTGGGCTCCTCCAACCAACAGGGAGCCTTTGTAAATACTAAGAGAAGGGGCCTTTCCACCCAGGGAGACCAACTTAGCTGGCTTCTATTCCAGTGCTTTGTGGCCTTTCTGAGGAGAACCTTAAAGAGACCAGATTCAGCGCCCTGGCCCCTGAGAGAGACGGCAGCTCTGTTCAGTCCAGAGCAAGTTGATCACGCAAATATGGAGACCCAGTGATAATACAGCTTCTGCCAATTTTGTAGAAGGGGTGTGTGTGTGTGTATGTGTGTGTGTGTGTGTGTGTGTGTGTGTTTAAGGGCTGTGGGCTTGTAGACTCTGACACTGGAAATATAAGAGTCTCACTTCACCTGAACAGGGGACTGAGGGTCCCAGGGCTCTAAGCTTACATTCCCATTTCTGAGAAGTATCAAATCTGGAAGATGGTCAGATATCCAGCTGATCTCTTTAAGGAAGGAAGAACTAACCATGAAGGGTGATTCTATACCTGGAAGGTATTTTAAGAGGTCATGAGCTTCCCCTATGTAATTGCCCACCAGACAGGAAGATTCTGGATCAGTCGGCCCCTGGGTGTCACCACTGGGGAAGAAGAGGATAGGCTGCAAAAGTCAGTGGCAATCCAAGCCCAGGGACTGTTATCCAGGCAGCATCTGCCCAGAGGCTTGTGGTAGCTGCAGCCTGTTTGCGCTTCCCTGCTGAGCCTGAATTGAGTGCATATAGAAGGCTCATTAAACTCTGAACTGACAAACACGCTTCCTGCAGAGGGGCCCTTTGAAGAGCCAGAGATCACAGGGACGATTTCCTGTTTGCCAGTTTGCAGCCTCAGATCTCATCTCTTCGGACCCTGTTAAAGTTTTACTGAGGCTGGCTGATGTACTCAGCACCCAGCACCTTTTGCTGCAAGTGCTAAGCCTACACAGGTGGCATTTCCTCTTTCTCAGCTACTTCACTTTTCAGGTGTGTGTGGGGGGTGGGGTGGGGGTGGGGAACATGGTAAGCAGTAAGGCCTGGGGATGGGTTGGGGTCCCAGCTAACCCACAATCTTTCCCTGTAGCTCCATCTGTTGAGAGTAGAGAGCTGTCTTTCTGTTTCTGTCTATGTGCTGTATATGTGCCAAGAATATTTGTCTGACGAATGCAGATACACCTAGATCTGGCCCTCCATGTCCTTGGGCTCTTCGTATTCATCAGCCATCTATGGGTTGCAGATACTGAGGGGGAAAACTGTACTGAACACGCTGCTCTTCGTATTTTTGCGGGCCATTGTTCCCCAAGCATGCAGCATACAGTTACTACTTACGGTGTAGTAGAAGTCATAAGTCACCCAGAGATCTGTGACAGTCTGCAGGAAGATGTCGGTGGGTTTCAGATATTGTATTGTTTCACAGAAGGAAGGTGAGTATCCTAGAACCAGTCACCCATGGATACGAAGGAAAGATTTGGAATTAGATGTGGAGAAAACCCTTTGGGTTGGTTTGGAACCCTTATCTGTCCTGTTCCTCAAAGTGGGTGACCCGTTGGGTCTCACATCGCACTGAAAGACAACACTTCTCAGGAATCTAGAGAAGTCAAGCTCTTACTTTAGGCATTCTGTATAGCAAGCGTTCAACACAGTCGATATATCTGATTCTCTGGTCCTTTTATTGGCTTCGGGATGTAAGAACAACTGCTAAATTCCAAATGTGCCTTTGCCCTGTGATGGGATGTGGGTGTGGCAGGAACTTCATTACTGAGAGAGCTACTAGAGTTAGTTCCTGATGTGAGGTGCTGTCCTAGTGAAAAACCGCCACCGCCTCTCTGTCACTGTTACACTTTTATTTCCTGGTTTTCAGGGTATATGCTGGACCAGGTTAACATCATTTCCCCCCCATCCTGCTACAGGGTTTTCTGTAGGCAGATAGGGGAAAGATGAGCAATTTTCTAAACTCCTGAGTGTTGGCAGGGTGGGTCAGATAGACACCCAAGCGTTTTGTAGGCATTTGCCTTGGGTAGAGAGATGGGTTTGCTGTTCTTCAGTGAACCGTCTCAGCTCTTTGAGAACTAAGAAAGGCTTGCAGAGCTACAGGACTGGTTACCGTGGGGCAGAGATGGCTCAGTGATAAAGAGCACTTGCTGTCTGGAGCCTGACTCTGAGAACCCATGCTGGCTCAAAAACTACCTTAAGTAGAGCTTAGAGGGATACAGGGCCCTCTTGTGGCCTTTGTGAACACACACACACACACACACACACACACACACACACACACACACACAAATAAATCTTCCAGACCGTGATCGCTTCAACACTTTTTTAAACTGGATGTTTAACAGAAACTTAAAGAACAAAGGAAAACAGGAAAGCTAGAAAACATGAGGGCTGAACACGGACTGTGGAAAACATTACTTCGTTTTGCTGTCATGGCAACAAGCTCCCGTACCATAGTGTGCCGTTGTAGCACGCATCCCTTTGCCTCTCCCAGCTTTGTTTTGCTCGTCTACACAATGAGCGCTGCTTATGTTCCGGAGGCAGTGGGTATCTGTTTCCTCTGCTGTCAGGTCAGTGGTACAGTGTATGGGGCCCTGGGTTCACACCTTGTGCCAGTGTGAGCTTCCTTGTTAGTGTTACTCTGAGAAGAACACTCAGCTCCTCTGAGCTCATTTCAATTTTCTCAAATGGACTGATAATGTTTCCTTGTTGTTACAAAGACTAAGACAGTGTATGACCAAGAGAAAAGAGTATGGCCTGTCCCCAAGTGAAAGCCCTCTATGCAAGGACATTCTTTTTTTTTTTTTAAAGATTTATTTATTTATTTTATGTATGGGAGTACACTGTTGCTGTCTTCAGACACACGAGAAGAGGGCATCAGAACTCATTGCGAATGGTGGTGAGCCACCATGTGGTTGCTGGGAATTGAACTCAGGGCCTCTGGAAGAGCATTGTTTGGACATTGTTCTAGCCAGAGCTCTACTAGCATCATGTGGCTTGCTTGCTGGAGAGTGTGGTGAACAGATCATTTAAACACTTGGGTCTTTCAACAACAGGATCTGAGTGTCGGGTCCCTCTCCTCCTAGAAGATGTATAAATGGCCCCAAGCTCCCAGCTGCTCCAACACCCACCACAAAAACCCCAGGTCAAGGGCCAGGTTAGCCATAGTGGAAGACACGTCACACATATGAGGACCCTGGATGATGCTTCCTACCAGTTCCCCAGGGCATGGCAGGTCGGCTGAATTAAAAGCTAGGGGTTCCTGTCAGTCAAATTGACCTAGCCAGGAGCAGAGATCCAGCAAAAGCCCCTGCCTTCACTGTCTGAAGCCCAGTTCCTTCCCCTCCCACCAACCACCAGGCCCTCCTATACTCTGCCCTTTCAAAAGAGAAAAACATAACACCCTTCTATGAAGACCCCAGAGCAAGGAACAGCAAGTCTCAGAAATTTCCTTTGTAGAACTGGCTTTGTCCCTTTACAACCAGAGAGCCTCCTGTTTCCCTTGTACTCCCAGGCCATACACAAGGCCCCCAGACAGGGGAAAGGGAAGCAAGGGTGGGATGGGGCTTCAGCAGTCCCTGAGCTGTCTGCATCTGGTTCCTGCCATAAACCCCAGGTTAGGGGCTATCCCACCAGTGCCTCCAGGGTAGCTGGCTTCTGCTGGTCTTTTTGTCTTCTCCCCCCACCCTCTTAAATCTATGAAATCTGATAAATGGCTGTACAGAGAACCCCGGCTCTGATTCTCTCTAGAGTGATGAGGCTTCATGAGTTAACGCGCTCGCAAATCAGCCTTGGACCTGAACATACCAGCAAAGCCCTACAGCACAGGGGTGATATTTAGAGACAGCTGGACTTAGCTGAAGCTTGAAGGATGGATGCTAGACACGAAGGGGGTCTTCCTAGCTACCAAAAGACGGGGAGATAAGGTTTGCTAGCATGTGCCTTTCAGCTTCCCCAGTGTATATGAACAGTTTGGGGACCCTGATGCAAGGAACCCACCCTCCACCAGGTACCTGTTTCCCAGGTAGAACCATTCTCCTCTGCAGCGGTGCTGCCTGGTGAATCGCATCTCCCATCATGCATCCTTTTGTTACAGGTTACATACTACATGTTACATGCAGTGATTGGCATGTGTACACTCCGTCACCTGGCTGGATGAAAACTCACCAGCTCCTTGGCCAGGCCCTCCTTAGCGCTCTCTGACCTTGGTCTCTGCCTGGCTGGGTTCAGTTTCTTCAAGAATCCTAAAGAGTGTGACTAATAGTTACCTGGGACCCTGCAACTCCATGTCTTTGTTTCTCCTTAGCAATTCTCCATCCAGTGAGTACTACCCCCACATCCACATTCCTTCTCCGTGTCCATAAAGCTCTGCCTGTTATGTGTGGATAGAGGTATAAAAATACCCATAATCCTCTTCTTCCTTCCTGCTCCCCCTTGTCTTCCCTCCTCCCTCTCCTCCCTTCCTTCTCCCCTCCCTCCTCCTCCTCTTCTTTTTTCTCTTCCTAGTCTTCCTCTCTTCATTTTCTTCCTCTGTTTCCCTCTCAGGATCTTATTTCTGCCTCTGCCAGTGTGGCCTGGGCAGCTGGAGTCTTGCTTTTAACTGAATAAATTGAAATTGTTTGACCTTCTGGAGAGTATGGGTGGAAGGGACCGCCTTCCTTGTTGAGCTCAAGGATGTGAAATCTGAAAACCAAACAGCAGGGGGGGGGCGGAAAGGAAGCAGGTGCAGGTGTGGAGAAGGTAGGGTCCCTGTCACTCTCTGGTTTACACAGCCATCCAGGCAAACACAGCTGAGCACATTGGGACCCAGGCAGCCATTACTTCCCTAAGGGGGAGAGTGATTCTGGAGTCTTGGGCCTGATTGCATTGGGACATAGAAGGACGGGCAGGGGGAGGGGCTCCCTGTTCTTCTGTCTGTCTGTCTTGGTGTAAGAAGCTAAGAGGGAAACATTGCTATTTGTTTTCCTCTTCCCCCAAATTCCATGCTGTTGGAAAGCCGAATCTAGAGTCAGAAGGGGCAGGGTACCAAAGAGGCTCTCTGACTTCTTGAAGCCTCCCCTTCAATCTCTTAGGCTTGGCCACCAACTTTATTTCTGTTTCCTTCTTTCCTGTTAGGTTCAGGATACCGATCCTGAAATTTTCTTCCCCAGATAAACATACTGAATATAAAACAAAGAAACAAAAACTTTCAGCAAGCTAGAGAGACGCACAGAGTACGGAAGAAGGGGAAACCAATTGAAAGAAGAGCAGAGAAAGAGAGAGACAAAGGCAGTGCGGCCGAGTTGTGCCCGCTGTAACACAAGGGCTTCATGAAGAACAGAGACTTATCTTCTGATAGGTCCAGAGGCTCTGAAGGCTGAAATCAAGATGGTGGAAGGTGTCAGTGATGGTTTCTCCTCTGCATTATCACATGGCAGAAGGGTGGAGAGTAAACTCTCCCATGAACTCTTTTATACCGGCATTAAAGCTGTCATGAAGGTTGAGCCCTCATTTCCCAACCACCTCTTGAAGCTTTCGAACCCTTTAAAAACAGGTGCATTTTATTGTTGGTGTTTTATTGGGGGGGGGTGTGAGTAAATGTCCAAAGAGGACAGAGGCATCAGATTCTCAGAGGTAGAGTCACTGGTGGTCGTGAGCCACCTAATTTAGGGGCTGGGGACCCAATTCCAGTTCTCTGCAAGAGCAGTAAGTGCCCTTAACTGCTGAGCCATCCCTCCAACTCCCAGGTCTGGGATCTCAGTATCATTGCATATCAGTTAAATTTCAAAAGGAACTCGGAAGAGAGCAGAGTCTCAAACCACACTGCCATGGCGGAAGGCAGCCAGAGCAACAGAAGGAAACAGTGTCGTTTCCCTAGTCAAAGCTCTCAGGAGTCACTTAGCTGACTAGTCACTGTGGAATGCTTGCTGTATGTTAGCTCTGGTTAATCATCATAGCTGACAGAATACATTCTGATCTCTTGTAAATCTGAAGAAAAATTCCTTAATGCTGCTGGCTTTGATAAGACGCCTCATAAACTACTGGGGAAGTACAGGGTTGCTTCTTTCCCATGATCCCTCAGTATCACAAGCCAACCAAGTTCAAGTGCTAGCAGCAACTATCGAATCAAGCCTCCTAGGGCTCTTGGGGAATCCCCCCAAGGAGAGGACATGGGCTAGCTTCTCACATGGTTAGAGAAACTGGGGAGTCCCATCCTGACCTTCTAAGATATAGACACCTCACTGGGATTTGTTGTGTTAAAGCCAATAGAGACAGACACCCCAGATCTAATCATTAGTCGATAAGCAGTCTATCTCTGTGGGAGGAGCACTAATTGAAATCACAAGGAAACAGCAAACCAAGCTCCTCAAAGCTCTCCCAGGACACTGCCAAGGCTAATGATGTTTCCAGCACCTTTCTGCACGAGAAGTGGAGTCTTTTCCTTTCTGCCCTTAGTGAACTAGGCTTAGTTAACACGCCAGAGGATGATTTTTGTTTTGTTTTTCCAGGAGAGAAAGCTTTCACAAGCTCTGGAGAAGCTGAAGTGTGGATGAGTGTTTTCGAGTACTTTCTGGATGCTGGAGTTTTAGACAATAGTTTCTGACAAAATGTCTTCTGCATCCCGGATTCTAGGGCTGGCTTTTAAGTTTCCAAGGCCACGCCCACAGGGAGAGGTCTGGGCCCTCACTTATTCATGGTATATTGTCATTGGTTCTTGAAAAATGCTCAGAGATCCTGACGTCATCAGGCCCCTTCTTCCTTCCCCTCTGCATCAGAGTTCCTCATGTAATGAAAAATGGTAACAGCAGTATCAAACCCAGCCACCACCCCAAGTGTCTGGTCCAAATGACAACCAGGAGACCATCAGTCACTCCCAGGTGGCCAACAATGACCCAACCATAAGCAGAGAGTCTCCGGGTGATGAATTATGTTTATGTCTTGACTCTCTTCTCCGACAGTTCGCCTTCTGCAATGAGTTTCCTGAGTTATAAAACTACTCCAGATGTGGGAGCTACTCAGCATCCAGAGCTCTCAGCCTAATTAATTCAGCCACAGGGTGGTGATTAAAGAGGTCAGCGGTGACATTTCCAGAAAGCATCTTCTGCCTTCCCAGCAGTTAGCTCATCTGAGGGCTTCAAATCTCAGTGGTCCTGTCAGGAGGACTTGGGGTGGGGGGCAACAGGTACCTTGTCCTTGTTCCCTTATCCCAGATGTTTGTACCAAGGACAGACACAGCCCAGGCCACAGCTTGGTCACCCTGGAATAATCATTAATCGTACATCAGACTTCCCAGTGGCATAGATGTTATCAGTCCTGTACAACCCCAGAATTATGGCTTTTCTTTGTGTCCCCTACCAAACCCTGCTTCACAGGAGATGGGCCCTCAGAAAGCTGCCTCTTGGAGCTTCCATTTCTTCAGGCTGTAACCCTGGGTTACGTTGGGAACTGGTTCACATGATGGATGTGTTTGAGGGGTACATGGGTAGAACCTGGGGTGAAGAAACACTTGGCCACTGTGACGTCTTCGTTAGTGCCATTCATACCTGAGGGGTAGCTCTCAGGACTCGATGTTGGAAGCCACAGAACCAGAGTCAACGTAGTTTAAGCAGAAAAGAAATATGCTTACAAGATGATATTAAGCGTGCTATTATGAATTGTGTAGAAAGGGAGAAAATGGCATGTAGCAACCCCAGCTGGCTTGCCGCATCCACCATCACCCCATAGGTCTTGCCCTTTGAAGAAAGCATCGTCTCCTCACCTCGCTCAAGAGGCTGCAGGGTGCCTGTCAGATGTCTCCAGGCTGGGACTTGGAGTGCCACTCTCTCTAGCCAGAGACCTGGACCTCCAGTCACTGCCTTTAGAGACGATCCTTCGAAATTCCTTCTTTGAGGAATTTCTGTATGCTTGGCAAATCCTTGGTGATACCTTACTGCCATTATCGTGTGGGTCTGGGCAAACATATTCCAACCACTAACCAGGTTTCTATGATAGAGGTGTCTTTGGCTCTCACCCAAACCCAAAGAGGAGAGAGGCCCCCAAATATTAGACAGAGGAGACACAGGAAAGGATGACAAAGGGGAGAAGTATTCTCATGGGGATCAGGACACATGCAACGTTGAACTTATTCATGGCAGTGAGTGTCATGTATGTAAGACTGGCCTGTGGTCAACCTGAAACTAGACTCCAGAGCGGGCTTTGCTGCCTTCTCCCATCCCAATATGTGGGTACCTTGCAGAGTTAGGAGGTGGAGGCCTCCTTCATGCCTAAAGGATCTAGGGACAGGAGGAGGCTAGGACCAGCAATATATCCCCGAGGAGAAATAAGAATTCAACCAAAGCAGAACAATGAGATGGCAGGAATCAGGTCTGAGAGATAGTTCATGACTGGCATGTGCTAACATAAGCACTCATCAATAAATTTTAAATGGATGCCTATCACCACAGGATCAGCATTCGGGCCACCTGTAGCTACCTGTGTGCTTGGGGTAGGCTGTGGAGGAGGGCAGCATCTCAGCTGATGAACCTTCACAGGAACATCTTGAAGTCCTGCCGAAGGAACGGTTTCGAGGTCTCTAGATCAGAGGGGAGAGCATTACAGACAGAAAAATGGACACGCATTACAGACACTCGGACCTGAATGGACAAGAAAAAATGCCCAAGGGAACCACTTCAGCTGTGTGTGGGGGACGATGTGGCATAAATTTTATCATCTGTGGCTGGGCCTCCTCTGCTACCAGCTGACCTCTGCCATCTGGAGTCAAGAAACATTCCTGAAGCTCTCCATGGGTGGTGATGTCAGGATCATAAAACCTCACCAGACTGGCAAGACCTGACACTTGTATGGTGGCTCCATTTGATCCATCGGAGACTCCTAGCCTTGAATAATAAGTTATGTCTTCATTTGTGCCTCTGGAGCAGCGGAGCTGAGGTGACTCATGAGTCAGCTAGCTCTGGTGCAAGTCTTTGGTGCCTAAGCCTTTCTGTCCTCACAGCCCCCCAGGGGAGGCCAGTGTGGCTATTTTCGCCTCATTTGATAGATAAGGCACCTGGGGGGGATCCATCCTATGTGCAGCCACCGGACCCAAGCACTATCGCTGATGCTGGGAGGTGCTTGATGGCAGGAACCACATAGGGATGCCTCCTCGGGGGCTCTGCCAGAGTTACTCAGCTGAGCATGCTTGCAAGCTAACTATCAGACTGAGCATGGGGACCCCAGTGAGGATGCTGGGGTGGGGAGGAGGATGAAGGGGCTAAAGGGGGTTTGTGGCCTCATGGGAAGAACAACATTGTCGACCAACCAAATCCTCCACAGCTCCCATGGACCAAAACACCAACCACTGAGCACACATTGACAGGCCCATGACTCCAGTTGCATATGTAGCGGAGAACAGCAGTGTCTGGCATCAATGGGAAGAGAGGCCTTTGGTCCAGGGAGGGCATGTTTTCCCAACGTAGGGGAATACTAAGGCAATGGGGTGGAGAGGTGGATTGGGGGCTAGTGCACCTTTGTGAAGACAAGTAGAGGGGGAGAAGGAATTGGAGTGGGGTGGGGGAAGGGGATAACATTTCGAATGTAAATACAGAGAGTATGTAATAAAAAAATTTTTTTAAAGGCACCTACGTTTTGGGAAGCTTCAGTGGCTTCTCCAAGGTCACTCCACAGCAACTGGAAGACTGGTCTGAGTCTAGTGACTCTGCAGTTACTGTCCCTTGGTGACTCCCCTGCACTGCCCTCCCCCACACACAAAAGAGTGGGAAGTGGGTGTTAAGATTAAGAAAGAGGTCACACTGTTGTCTCTTTTCATAGAGGAGAGCACAAAGAGTCCTTCACAATGCCTACCTTCTTGGTTGTTGGAGTCAGGCTTCCAAAGGTTGCAGAGCCCTCAAGGAGCTCCCCATTAACGTAGGGAGTCCCCTCTACCTTGACAGAGTACACTCACCTGCAGGCAGTACTCCCTCCCCCCACCCCCACTCCTGAGTTCTGGAATGAGATTTTGGTCTTTACCATACATCTTCATAAAGGACCCTTTGGCTGTTGGGGACTCAAAATGGAGCTATTCTAGTGTTGATTTGGCCCAGCTTAGACCCACCTAAAATCAAAGAGAGCTTTTATTGCCTTCTAGGGTTTCTGTGATACCTTTGACCTGTCTCCTTTCACTATAGGACCTAGCACCTGGCTGCCCCATTCACACACCCCCAAACTCACAGACAGTTGAGAAAGCAAGACTTGTTCCCCAAGCAAGAGGCCAAGTGAGTCCTATGGGTAACTCAAGAATTCAACGACTATGTGAGAAGAAGGCCAGGCAGACTTTCAATCCCCATGGCTATTCTAGATTCTAGGCTTCCACAGGGCAGTGACTTTATGTCAAAGGGCCACTGAAGAAACCTCCCTTAGAGTTGAGTTAGGGAGAAATGCAGAGCACAGAGATTCCTAACCCTAAACATTCATTAAAAGGCCGAGCCCAAGGGGGAAAACAATGTTTTTGTTTTTGGGTTTTTTTTTTTTTATATAAAAAGTTCAGTATGAGAAAGGCCCTCTTGTAATATGTTTTTCTACTGTAACCATTGATCATACCGTGTGCCCTGGACAAGTAATCACTGCTTTATGAGCTGTCTCTCCCTCGAAGGCTCTTTTTCCTTCTTCAACTTTGCTCAAAATAAGAATTTAATTAAACTCTGGATTTTTTTTTTCCTGCCATGACCCCTTAGAACAGTAAAATGGTGTTAGAGGTTCAGGGTGTGGAGAAAGGACTTCATCTGATGCTTCAGAGACACTGTTCTGTGTCAGTGACGTGGCCCCTCTTAGGGACAGAGGCTAACACAGACCCTTCTGGAAGACTCCATATAGTAAATACTTTTGATGGTGGTAACCACACAAATCAGTGATGAGCCACATACACATGGCAAGTGACCTTAAGACTCACCGTGTGTTTGTCTTGTGGCTAAGGTCATACATGAGTCTCTTAGATATGTTTCCTATAAGATAGATCCTCTTACATGACATACGTGAAGATGGGGAAATTGAGACTTGAGGCAGTTTAAGCACCTTGCCCTGGGTAGGAAGGAAGGAAGGAAGCCAGGGTTCAAGTTTCCTATCTCCAAATGTTACATACCGAGTGCTGTGGCCTCAGCCTTCTCAGGATGGAAATTGATTGATGAGCTGATGATGGCCAAAGCATCATGCGAGTCTAAAGAGTTTTTAAGGTCAATTTGAAGGTTAGAGCTCCAAGCTCCTCTATAGAGGGAAAAGCAATGAGGAAGTCTAGGTAGACAGGACTATGGCATTCAGCCGATGGATTGGGGAACTCAGGTGATGAGTCTGGCCTTTGCATCCTTAAATACCTTGGAAGGTCAGATTAGCACAGAAACCACGGATGCTGAAGGGATAGCTCGGTCCTCCCACTTGGCAAACATTAGCTGGTTGAAATACTTGCTGATAGAAATACCGATAGCACAGCACGCTGGCAAAAGTTCAGACCTGTTCCGAAAGGTCATCCCAGCCGACCAGACGAGTAGTTCCAGTTCGCCCTTGGTTTCTCCCTGGTGAGCGTTTTAACTGGGGCCTCCAGCTCTGGTCCTCTCCCAGCACCAGATGGCTTGAGACTGTGCACAGGGCTGCGCAGTGGTTAAATCTTCCCTCTCACCCTGGCCAGGACTACAGCTAGATGTCCACCCCTCAGCAGTAAAAGGGGAGATAACACATTATGTGGATTCCCCTGGAATGCAGTATGAATCCCAAGACTTCCTGGGCACAGCCCTTGAGGGTATGGCAAAGCCTGTATGGTGTTAGTTGAAGAGCCTGAACACCCCTCATTCCATCTGGATCCTGCCCATCACCCATTCTCTGAAAACCCTAGAATTATCCTCAAACCTCCCCTTTCCCCAAAATGTAATGAGATTTCCCCCAACTTGTCAATAAAATTATCTGTTATTTTCCCAGCCATCTCTGGTCCACGGTCAAGTCCCCAAGTCTCATCATATCACGTAATTCCTGGTCTTTCCCAACCTTCGTGGCTAGCAAACTTCAGAGAGCAGTAGCATTTCTCAAATCTTCTGGCCTTGGTCTGACTCTACCTGTAGTCTTTCTCATGGGTCGCCACTACTTTCAAATTAAGGAGGGTGCCCATTTTTCTGTGGTCTGGTTCTGGTTCCGATTCTGGCTAATTTTTCGTCATCCTGCGTACGTAGTCACTGTACTTCAGGTTTTTAAAAAATATATTCATTTCTCCTGCTGTCTCTCTTCCTCTTTCCTTTTTCTACTTCCTCTCTGATACCAAACCTCTTGGTACTCCCAGGCTGGAGGTTCATGTAGTCTGATACCTCCGCGCTGTCTTCTTTACCAGTAACATCACAACACAGAAGATGCTCTTGCTCACGGGCTTCCAGCAGAAGTCAGCTAGTTTCCAGGCTCCAGAGCCCCACACACATGCTCCTTCGAGGATCACTGAACAGGGCTGAATTCCTGGACATCCATAGGCTAGTGGCCTTCTCTCTGCAGGAACCAGTGCTCAACTTGGCATATGATCACTGCTCCAGCCTAGACCAGATGGGGTTCGACGACATCTGCCAGGCTGCTGCTCATCCTACTGGCTCTGAGCCATGGTGACCAGGAGCCTCCTAGCACATGGTGCCTGGGGCCTTCACGGGCTCTTCCTCATCCACATTGTCCACCACCGGTCACTCTCATTGTCACATGGAAGCATCTCATTCTACTATTAATAGATTGTTCTTCGTAAGTTTTCTTTCCCCCTATAGAAACCTACACCTCAGTTGTTGGGATTTTTTTGTTTGTTTGTTTTTGTTTTAGATAATGGCAGGATAGAAATGTTATTCTTAACATCTCATTTTTCTCTCTTCCCTTCTATCTTTTCTAGTCTTTCTTCTTGAGGCCTAGCAAGAGTTCCCTTAAAGCAGGATTTATTGTACTCTTACAACCGAAAGGGGAATACTGCTCACCGGCGTGACTAGTGGAAAATTTCCAAGCTGTAGTTCGGTGGTTTATATTACCTAATAGAGAGATAAATAAGCCATGATTCTTCTTAGGACTGGCTTTTAATTAGATTTTTAATGGATACTCTTTGACTTCCCCGAGCGTAAGTACTGCTGTATTAGTTCATTATTGTGATTAAAAGCAGCCAATAATGATCATAGCTAAATAATTTTCCTCAAGTGTTCTTGCTCAGTGTGATGCCCTGAGTGCTGACGGCAGCTGGCCCGAGTGTGCTCTAGTACCTTGGTCGCACTTCAGAGTTGTTGCTGAGAGTCCAAGGCTTGGAAGCCTGCAGGTGCAGAAAGTGCAAGACCCTCAGAGCCACGACTGTGTGCTTGCACGGTGCTAATTAAAACACAACCCGCTTCCTTTGCTCTGAAGTCTGAAGTTCCTAGAAAATTGAACCCTATTGGAGTAATTCCAGAAGTATAGTTAATGTCACTGGTTGGGATGCAAGTTGGGAAGCTCAAACGCCTGGATGCTTGTCTGCAAGCCTGTAGCCGGGCTGGCGGGGAGAATCGGGGTGTCACGGATCACTGGCCTCAAGTAGAACCAGTGACCTTCTTTCTGCCTCCTGAGATTTTTTTTTTTAATCTTTTAAGAGGTGGATCAATTGTCCCGGAGGCCCATTGCTCATATGGGGGGTGAGAATCTTTGCTTTCATATTCTCACGTTCATATGAATGTGCTTGTGATCTGTGTATGGCTACGTGTACGAGCAGAAGGCAGAGGTCAACTTAAGGTGTCAGTCCTCACCTTGATTTGTTGAGACAGAGTCTCTCACTGGCCTGGGACTAGCTGACTGGGTCCGGATGGCCAGCCAGCCAGCCAGCCAGCCAGCCAGCCACAGACCCCTTTTATTTATTCTTCTCCAGTACTGGGGCTGCAAGTTAGGCACGGTCACATCTGGCTTTTTAGCAAGCAGAGGGGATGGAGCTCGGTCCCTCACATCGAGCACTCTGTGGCTGCCTCCTCGGCTGTGGCTGAGTTCTGTTCTTAGCTGCCTAGCTCTCCTCTGTTTGGATAAACCGTGCTTCAGGCCTATGCGCGTGTGCATTTGCTGGAAGGATGAGGAGGAGGATGTACATTTTTATGAAGAAATGCTGAAATGCCACAAAGGAAGAATACAACACGCATAGTTACTACCCGAGTTGACTTTACTTATTTATTCTGTTTTTTTTTTTTTTTTTTTTTTTTTTTTTAAGGCACGGATGTGTATATGTTATTTTCTTCACAAATGGCATGTTAGCAATATATCATGTGTGCTTCCCCCCCTCCCCCCACTATTAACTCGTCTCCTACAAATACCTTTTGAGATCTGCCAAGGATGCCATTACATAAGTGTAACCATAATTTATAAATTTCTGTCTTTTGTTGAACATTTGGATGATGTTAAGGCTTATATTATTATTGGCAACTTATCAATTCATTAATAAAATGAACCAACCATGATTATTTCCTTTGGTGAATGTTTTAGTTGCCAGTCAGAAGGAGAGACCGTCGGTGGCCCTGGCACTTTGCGTTCTAAAGAGGACAAGCATACGAGCATTTTAGACTATATAAGGAGTGGTTATTTCTACATGTGTTTTTTAGCATGCAGAACTATTATTTTTAAGTGGTTGTTTCTGTAAGGTTTCAAGGCACGGAGAACGGTAGTTGTTTTAATTTTGAATTTCTTATTTTGGAAACTGCCTCTTTCTGTACTTCACCCGCCCTGGGATGCTAATTTGGGTGTCATGTATTTTTTTTTTTTTTTGAAGGATTCTACTTTACCAAAAAGCAAATCTTTCCCTGTCTATATCGCTTCATGCTAGAGGGAGGAATCAGACCTGCGTTCGGGCTGGGAGAATAAAACGAGAGACCCCAACCTCGAAGGTTCTCCAGGTATATGCAGCCTATTCTAACCAAAGCCACCCAGTAAAGGTTATGGCGCACCTGGGTTTAATTAGCTGTACTGTAGTTAGACCAGCTCTGTAGCTTTGTGAGTTTCAGCTAGGTTGCTTTACCTCTGTGAGCCTCTGTTTGCCCCCCACCCCTGTCCCATGGATAATGACATTTATCCAACACGGAGATGGCAGACATTGAAAGAGGCTGTGGTTATCACGAAGAGGCTGCGGAAATGAACAGGTGTCATTTTCTGCTTGAACATGTCACTTTCGAGCTGATGTAACTACTGAGTGTGTCTCTCTGTCCTTTGTCTCTCTCTTTGTCCCTCTCTCTCATGTCTCTGTGTCTCCTCCCCCTGTGTTTATGTAGGTTTTTTTCTATCTATGCCCCCCTTTGTCTCCCACAGTCTCTCTCTGACTCCTGTCATTTGTCTCTTTCTCTAGTCTTTGTATCTCTCTGTGTGTCTCCCATCTTTCTGTGTATCTCCTCTTTGTGTCTCTCTGTGTCTCTCTGTCTCTGCCTGTCTTTCTTTATCTGACTCCTGTCTCTCTCGTTTTTCTTGTCCCCTCTCCCCTCTGAAGGGACAAAGTTTTAGAAAAAGAATTGCCAGCTCTTTGGTGATTGACACTCTTCACCTTCAGACTGGCCCAGGGCCATGGAAAGAGAAACGTTCCCAGGGACCAAGGATGTCTTGGCCAAGCTGGCTTGCCCTCTACATTCCCTAGCAGTAAGCAGGGTGTGTCTGATGTAGCTAAGTGCAAGGTCACGGAAAAGGTCAAATCTAAAAGAGGATGGTTTTGGTGACTGTGCCCTGCTCAAAACTATTCTCAAGAGTCACTGGCTTAGAGCCTCTGGGAACATCAGGACACTGGCAGATATATCAGACAGGCTGCTCAAGAGGAGGAAAAGGGAAAATAGACCTTAAGACTGCCTAGAACTTGGAGCTCTGCTCAGTGCCTTGGTATGCATTAGGTAGAGGATGTTTCTTCTGTACATTTTGGTCCTTGCACTTTGGGTAGTAGACGCAATGGTGAGACCATTTTTGGAGCGGGTGTTGGAAGAGTCTTAATTCTTATGAACATTTTCAACCCGGTGGAATTAATTCTGTGTATTGTGGGTGGTTTCCGCAGGCTGAACGCTGACAGAAGCTTTCTGCTAGCGTTATTAGATAGGGCGGCTTAAAATGAGCCTCTCTCCGCTGAATTCTAGTTCTTTAAGGGCCATATTAATATTTCTCATACCTCTCCCAAAGCAAAAGTGTGAAGGATAAGGTAAAGTAGCAACCACGGGTGATAAAAATTCGTAGTGTCCAGCCAAGCAAACAGTTCACTCGGTGCTGGAGAAGAGCCCGAAAAGCTCTCCGTTCCCCTTCTGCTAAAACAAGGAGGGCGGATGAGCAAGTCTCTTCCCCGCCTTAAAGCTATGGTATTGCCGAAATCTACATGCCGTGCCCAGCCTGTCACTGGTATATCTCTATAGTCTGCTGTGCCTAGAATGGATGTGGTATGGAAAGACGTCCCATCTCCTGGAACAGTAGACTGAAGAGAAGAAATGGATGGGGTTGCTATAGCAGCAGGCAAGCACAAGGGGCAGGATCACCAAGCAAGCATTCGGGTAACTTGAATCAAAATGTATGAAACCCGGCCAGATGTCAGTCAAACTTCTCCAGTCTCTTTCCAACTAACTCTCTGATTGCTTACCTTCCCAGCCTCCGTTGCATCTGTTCCAAAGAGAAAAATCCAAATGCTGACTCTTTACAAGTAGCAGATGAGATCACATATCCAAAAGAAAAAAATTTTTTTTCATATGCTAAAGGACCTGCCGCATACTGGGCATTCACCAGTGGGACCATGATTCCTGTTACTGGACTGAACCGCAGAAAGTGAGTTTCCACTTCAGCCACCCAAAGAGTCGGGATACAGTTTCCCAGAGCCAAGAGCTGTCTAGCTGGCAAAAATTCTTTCCCCTAACCTCCCTCCCACTTCAGTCAGGGTCCTTCCCGGGGCTGAGAGAAGCTGTGTCCCAGGAGCTGAGCATGATTTGCAACAATGTAGGAAGATGTATCTTCTTAGGGAAAAACAGTAACAGTATGTCAATTTTGACCCCAAGACCAATGGAAGGTGTGCACTAGCAATGGGCTGGGTTTATAGTTAAAGCTCTCCCTTTACAAAAATAATTTACTCTGCTAAATACACCACATTAACCAATATGCTATCCCTGTATAGACTAAAGACCCGCTTTTCTGTATCATCCCATAAATTAAATTCCATGAAGAAATCCAGAATTCCTCTTGTCAGAATTTATGTTGGGAGGAAACAGAGGAAATGTATCCTTAAGGAAATATTTTGCAGTCATTGTTAACACCTTCTCCTCCTCCTGCTGACTGCTTCTAGTACCTTAATATAAACGCGAGAGCTGTTAGGGCGAGATGCACATCCTGGAGCTTCTGGGCCACCTGTCTGTGTGGCTGACTTGTTATTGAAATTCCCTTTGCATTTCACAGATTTGAATACTGCCAGGGCCCTGATTTATGGTGCTCACATTGCACATATAAAACTTTTCACTACGATCTCCCCGTATCCTGTGCGTACAGAGGAGGAAGTTAAATCCAGTCATAGGTGGAATGGATCCCAGGGCACAGAGTCCCTGGTAGGGTATAAAGACAGCATAAAGGATCCAAGACACTTTTGGAATGTCACATGGATTGAGAGCCTGGATTCTGAGAAAAGGGGCCCCCTAGCCTTTTCACGCCATAAGGGAATCGGGACGGGAGAAGGACTGAGGACTGAAGAGAGGCGAAGGAGAGATTACAGAAAGATGCTGTCTGCTCTAGGTAGGAATGCATGTTGCCCCCTTTCTGAGATAGATCTAAGGCAAGGCAGGAAAGGAATTCTGTAAAGGCTGGTCAGACCTAAATGACCCCGGAGGATGCTGAGGTAACTATGAAGGACCTGTATCTGGTGTGGCCAGTTAGTGTCCTGTGTGCACAATCATTAGTACTGCCTGCCTGGCGTTTAGCACAACCACGTTCTTTCCTGTGGATATTTTCAGTCACTGAGGAACGAATTTGTGAAGGTTTTATATTTGGCTTTGGGAAAGGCCAACAAATACACCAAAATGGAGCAGTAAGTATACTCTAAAACACAGTTCAAACAAGTGTGTAGTTCATAATATAGTTAGGGTAGGAAAGGTTTCCTTCTGAGCAAGTTTACACACACGCACACAGGCCTATGTGTCAAACTAACTGCATGGAATTCTTCTAGCATGACGTGGATTCTGACTGTGCTCAAGGCAGGACAGCTTTTGTTTGTCTGGGCATCTTTCTGTCCAGAGAATCATGGGTAGGGAATGAGTCACTCACCATTATCTTATCTCTCGACTAGTATGAGGGGAACAGGGATATTCCTTCAGGGGTAAGTTGTGACTTTAGATCAGTGGTGATCTAGCATTTTCCCAGGAAAGGCTGGGAGCCTCCCACTGGTGTTTCTTCACAGTCTTCCTGGCCAAACAGCTGAATCCTGTGTGCAAGATTTGTTGACAGCAGCCTAGCCATCTTGGTGGGGATTGGGTTGAACTCTGTAATAGGGTCAGTTAAAGACAGAATGGAATACCAAAGAATGTGACTATGCTCACAGCTGTTACATGCTGGATCATGGAGGTGGGGCTGTGGGTGGCAGAGCCTCAGTATTTACTTTTTACTTATTTATTTAAGATCAGTGGCATTTATTTTTCTGACCAAAGGAAATTTATGCAGGATGCACACAGACCCTAGATTTGAGCACACCCATGTCCAGCTCAAGTTCCAGGTTGACCCAGAACATCTTCTAGAACATGGGATGTGTATCCATCCGGAGCTTTCTCTTCCCAGAACAGGGAACCAGACTGCTGGGGGAGTCTCCAGTGCCACCATTGTGCAGTAGCATCCTCAGCCCTGGTGACAGTGAAAACCTTTAATGAGCCAACAAGGAGCCTTTATAGGAAAATAAGAGTGACTTACATCTACTGAGTGTTGGTCCTTGAACCAGGCTAGAAGAATGCTTCATCAAACCTCACAGCGACCCCAAAAGGCACATGAGAAAACTGGACCAGTGAGAGGTGGGAGTTGCTTAGAAAGTGGCTTGGGTCCTAGTGTCTCTCACTCACAGCAGTTGGGCACCACTGTAGTTTCCATTCAGTGTGAGCAGGGAGGGATACTGGTGTGTTTTCCCCCAGAGATGCTCGGATAGCCACTCATCTTTCTAATCTGGTTCAGAGTAGATCGGAACCCATACTGAGCACCTCCTCACACACCCTAAAAGGCACTCGTCTTATGATCTACAGCTCCTCTTTGACAATCATCAAGCTGGACCCTCAGGGAGGAGCAGGAACTAAGGTGGTATCATGAGGTGTCACAGACCTGAAGTCAGGAAGAGAGAATACACAGTCCTTGGGCGATACTGAGAATTCCTGTTCTTCTGGTGGTTGTCGCTCATCTCCAAGAAGTGGGAACAGAAGCAACATGGGACATTGAGAACTTTCTCTACAGCTTAACGTGGTCTGGGTATGGTAAGGGTCTGCTCCAGGCTGAAGACTGTTGATTTCTTAATGAGAACTCACAAACTCACATGGTAGAAGGCAATAGGCACACACACACACACACACACACACACACATACACACACATATTCTCACACCTTTTAAAAAGATTGTTTATTTATTCATTTATTTATTTTATGTGTATCTATGTGTGCCTGAATGTATGTGTACCTTATATGTACATGGTCCATGTGCACCAGAAAAGTCCATTAGATCTCTTGGAGCTAGAGTTACAGGTGGTTGTAAGCTGCCCAGTGTTGGTGTTAAAAACTGAGCCTTGGTCCTCTGGGAGAATAGCATTGAGCCATTTCTCTAGTCCAGTTGACTACAGCTGCCCCTCGGTGTCCACCCTGTGGCTGCCGTGGCAAAGTGGGGCTGAAATACTCAGGACTTTTCACTTTAAGTCAAGCCAGAAATTTAGATGCAGACTAGGCATCCTGATTGCATCTGTGGGCCGAGACTTCCTGCAGTCAGTATTCTGTGGATTCAGGCAAGGACTTTGGAACACACGGCACTGGGTTCGGATTCTTGCTTCCCTGAACACCAATGCTTTTTAAGTATACGACTTGGCATCCTTATAGAGGGGCAACCCTAAGGCCACCTTTGCCAGCCTGCTGTAAGGCTGAGTGGCTAATGCTTTCAGAATGCCTTCTATATAGTGTCTGACCCAGCAGGAGGCGCATAAATACCATGGACATGTGAAGGGTGAGCTGCTTCACTCAGCCTGACCTTGATCCTTAGAAGAGGGAAGAACCTTTATCAAATGGTACGCTCCATACACTCTCTGCGGTCTAGCATCCAAGAAACTGCAGCCTTCTCTTTGATTCTGACAGTGACTCTAACAAGAAAGTCAAGGATGTCTTGAGCTTGTGATCAGCTTCTCTGCCCCAGCTCAAGGATGACAAGAGTTCCGGGGGGCTTATGACTGACAGGCAGAAGAACCTCCGTCACCCCAGCTCTTCTCGGCTCCCTGAGTGAACTCTCCCACCCTTGTGCTCCTTGGTTGCAGCCCGCAGCCTCCAAATCCCGTTTGGTGTGAACCAGTGCCTTCGTGGCCTGCGATGTTCTGGGGGCTCTCCTCTCGATGCACACTGGGGCAGCAGAACATCTTTTCCTGGGAAAGAGCATTTTTCCAACCTGAGGCACCTTATTCCAACCTTTCTGGTCTCAGCCTCCTCTCGGAATTTCTGCATGGAGTACATCCAAAACAGGATTAAAAATAAATACCATACTCACAGAGCCAGACTGCCCACAGCCACAGAACAGCACAGGGGGGCCTTCATACTGGAACACAGTCTGACTTTTGGGGGATGCTTCAGGCACAAGGGTACCGTCTCAGCCTTCAGAACCAACTGTACCTCCTAAGTTTCCAGCATGGGATTCTGTTCCTGACTTGCAACTACATGTCTCAGTTCTCTTGTCCCACACACAAGGTGACAATCTCCTACTTCTTGGCACCTCCCAGGGAGTCCATCCAATGTACGAGTGGCTTCTCTTTAACCTTCATACTTTTAAGATGGTTGTGTTTAACTGAGCTGCCAGCATTACCCAGCCTACCTTCCTGTCTTCTCCCTAGTATGACAAAGGACCGCCTTCAAAGCAAGCAGGCAGGCTCAGAACATGTGGACAGTATTGGGGGCTTGAATGGGAAAACATAACACATCCATATCTTACCATGTCACATCCTTGCAAAGGTGTCACAAGACTCAGGGGAAAAGGTCATTTGATGGGTAGCTCTTTTGATAGGCAAAGAGGCAAAGAATATTAGGGAGGATACACAAAGCATTTTCAAGAACACAGCACCCCAACACCTGCAGTAATACATGCCTCCTTTGGTTCAACAGAACGGATTATGTTTATGCCTTACACAAAGTGGCTGCTCGGTCATTTCTGTAACCAATCACATTTTGTCCATCTCTGTACCAATGAAAAGGACAGAGAAACACCCAAACCCTCTTTTTAAAACAGAGCTATCTCTTCTTGCTCAGTCTCCTTTTCCAGGAACATACTCTCTTTGGGATGACTTCTCAGTGTTTCGAGCCACCTTCTTGTTTTCCTAACTGAGGCAGCCTAGAGAGAAAGCACCAGAGTCCAGAACAAAGTAGCTTCATCCATTCCACACCCTGGCCCCCTCCCTCTCATTGGCTGCCAGGCCTGCTGAAGCCGTGGCTTGTGGAACTCACCTCCTTTCTTATCAGAAAAGATCTGCCCACCCCGAGCACATTCAGCCTCTGACTCCACCTACATCCCACAGGTTCTCTGAAACATTTTCTCTAGCAACCATACATAGTCTCCTCCTACCTCTGTGTCTGCCTAGAGATACTCTCCTGCCTTGCAATGGAGTCGCATGGTAGACCTCATAGGCTTATGAGCATCCCCGCCCTTGTGGGCAATGTGGATTTTACATGGACACCATCAAACCTCAGGCCTCTGGCACATACAGGAACAAGCCTGCTTACCAAAATGGGGAGCTATCGAGTGAATTATTTTTAAACTATAGATACCATTTTACTTATGCCATGCTTTCTTGTGTTGTTATGGGAACAGATAGGGCAAATGGTGTTTTATTTAATAGCTGGAGGGGGGGAATTGAGTCTGGGAGAGGTTATGACATTTACCAAGGTCATAGAGCTTGGATGTGGGTAGCCAGGAAGAGCTGTGACTGTTTTGACTCTGGATAATAAAGGCATTTATTCCTTCTGTGGCACCAAGCCACCTCCTCTGCTAGGGTACCCTCTTTCTCTCCAGGACTATGAAGTCAGCCGTGGGGCACCATCAGCTCCTCCAATCTGCTCCCTTGTCTCTTAAAGTGATTATGAGGTAGAAACTATGAAGCCCACAGTGGCAGGAATTCTACCTCAAATAGGCGTAGGCCCTGGAAGCCAGCAGCTGATGGATGCTGAGATCACTCGGAGCCCCCTCTTCATCTTTCTTTTTCCTTCTCTCTCTCTCTCTCTCTCTCTGAAAGGATTGCCAGCTTTGAATGTCTGGGAGGTAGCCAGTGATCCATTGTATGTGCTAAATAATTTGTAAGTCAAACCTCCATATTGATGGCAACTCGATGTCAAAATCACTCAATTTATCAACACGCGTTGAAAGGACAAATCAATTATGCCCGGCCTCTCCAAAGGTGGTTTGGGAAGGCAGCAGGTGGAGATGTGAATATGGATAAACACACGCGTGTAATGGAATGCAGACGGGGTAGGAACTGCCATCGTAATTGAGGAACCTTTTGGACTGTGCGTTCTCCTTGCTGGGAAGCTTGCCCAGACAATAATCCACAAGCAAAAATCTTCACCCACTGAGTTTATGAAAAAGTGAAGACTGGCTAAGGATGTGGCTCAGAGATAAGAGGCCAGCCAGCATGTGCCTAGCATTCATAAGGTCCTGGGTGGCTAATCCCCAATGAAGGAAGAAAAGGGAGGCTCCCAACAGAGCTCTGGCTCCCCACCAGGCCATGTCTTCATGTTCTTTACCTTACAAGATGGAATGCCCCATTTGGTTGCCCTACCCAAGCCTCTGTAGTAAAGAGTAAGGAAGGCCACCCAGGTGACCTCTCACACTCTACCATGTCCCTCTGAAGTTGAACCTGAGGACAAGCAAAGCTGGGTTGTGCCTGTCTGCCCCAGCCTGTCGCACCGGTTTCCTCTGATCTGCAGAACCAACTCCAGCTTTGTACTACTGCAGATGAGCCCTCCACGTTCGGGCTACTGCCTCGGCGCCATGGTTCCAACTCTGTCCAACTCCTTGGACTTTCATTAGTCTAATCTGAAGTGTCACCTTCTCAGAGAGGCCCTCCCTAGCCAGTCATTATCATCTTAGTCTGTCTTGTTTATCTTAGAACACATCACTACCTGAATTTTATTTGATTATCCATCTGTCCCACATACAGTGGAAGGTTCCAGCAAGCAAGGACTCTTTTGTTTCCAGATCTATGCCCATAGTACTTACAATGCTTCTTGGCTTAAGTTTAATACAGTTGTCGAAAATCTTGATTAGCTACACCATACACACACACACACACACACACACACACACACACACACACACACATAAAAGAAGTGACTCTCAACTCAATGTTATGAAGAGATTATAAATTCTTAAGAGGTGGGCCCAGTGGCAAAAGACTGTAGGACCTAGTGAAAGGAAGTTTAGTTTTTGGAGGGTATGTTCCTGAGAGGAATATTGTGACCCTAGTGCTCCCCCCTCAACCTCTCCCCTACACACACACACACACACACACACACACACACACACAGTGAGCTCCAAGACAACCAAGGCTACATAGAGAGACCTTGTCAACAAACAAATCTCAGAGACAACTAACTGGGGTTTCCCTTTTGGGTGAAAAGGAAGGAAACCTGTTTTCCCAGCCGAATCTGTGGACCTTCCATCCATTGTTGAGTTAAAGCAGAGCCTTCTTGGGTTGGGAACCTTAGGAAGCCATGACCAGCTCCAATGGCTGAGGTTTTCCCCAGGTGAACGTTGGCACAACTACTCCCTTCCCTGTCACTGATAAGATTGGGATCTTGTTCTGGCAGGACTCATTTAGTACTTACTGCCAAAGTGCTTTGATATTAAGAGCAAATGCAACCCACTCTCCCGTGGGCATAGGCGACGTGCAATACGTTTAGGGGTGACGTGGTTATCATGGTTCCCCGAAGCAGCCCTCTTTGCTTTTTTGGAGGGGTGCTGCCGTGAAAGGGATTGAATTTGTAGGCACCAAACAGAGGTGATGATGCTGTTTGAACCATGGTCTGAGCAGAAACTGGGGTGCTGTGGAAGAATTCACCTTCCTTCTGCTCAGGAAGGTCAGGGAAGACCAGGAAGTAAGGTGGCTTATTTGGGCCAAAGTCTCATCAAGGCCAAGGTCAAGGGATGTGTGACCCTTCCACATGTTACACATCATCGACAGATGGCTTTACTGATGTTCACACTTGTGGCTCTTTTTGACAGTTTCAGCTCTCCTTCTCCTGACAGTTGGAAAGCCTTGTGTGGCTTAGCCCGCCTTGGCAAGCCTGGTGCTGCCTGAGGGGGTATAGGGGAGTAAGCACCTCTGTTCTTGATCCGACCTGACTAATTGGCCCCAGGGAAGTAAATTATATAGAAAGAAGAGCTGTCTCTGATGCTGGCCACATTCATCCCTAAGTATAGGAGACATGGAGAATGACCACAGTCGCCTTGTAAATCAGTTATGGCCTCTTGGCCTCTGAGCAATAATAAACAGAATCCTCGCAGGCTGTCCTGAAGATATGAAGACCTTTTGTGAGAACATCTGGCATTCATTGACGAAGGAAAAAGGAAGAAAAAAAAAATCATGAGCCCTGGGACAGAATTTCATTTTCTTTTCATGTTGCCATGTGGGTGAAGGAGCCCTCGCCATCCTGAGGCAAACACCGGGCGGGGGTATGTGGGCTCCCTTTCAAGTTTTAAAAGGGACATAAAAATGCACATGAATTTCTGTGAAGCAGTTCACTGGTGGGGGGCATCTTTTTGAAAGGGGCTGGGGATGTCCGGTTATTGTAACTTGCTGTCAGTGTGTCTTCTTTCCTTCTGGTCCTGTGAAGTTCACTGTGCTCTGCCCTCTGGGGAGAAAGAGAGTCCCTGATGATGCATTGTGCAGTTGGCTAGGAGACACCAGGGAGTGTGGGCCTGGGACAGGCAAGAACCTTGAGTCTTAGTTTTCTACAGTTGCCCCCTGTCTCCCTTTGCTGTTTCCAGTTCTGCAGAACAGTCTGGCTCATGGTTCTACCACCCACCAGTTTAGATTCCCATAGGAATGGAATGAAGTTCCTTTCTGAAGGGTAGGCTTTCTCCTCTCCCATAGGATAAGCAGAGGCTGTTCTTTCATCAGTGGGTTTAAATCAGAACCAGGCTTAGGTGGCCAAGGTGGCTTAAAATGTTAGCAAACAGTGGGGTCCCTTTTAATTTTTAAAGGGGACTCCAGACCTACTCTTTATGGCTTGCTTAATTATCCCAGGCCCCTGAATGGCTGTCTATTGATTCCAATTAACATGATTGACACCTCATGTGGAAGGTGAAAGCTAATCAGAGGCAGGACCCCCACGGAGATTCATTTCCTCTCTGGAGTCTCTCCTGGGCTGAAGGAAACTTTAGCAGGGAATGGAGAGGTGATGCCCAGAGCACCATTTTCTCTTTCATATGCCACCCGGCAGTGGCCTGGGGAGGTGGGGAGGTTAGGCACTTTTTCAATGCTATTTAAAAAAAAAAAAAAAAAAAAAAAAAACTCGGGCTGGAGAGATGGTTCAGCAGTTAAGAGCACTGACTGCTCTTGCAGAGGTCCTGAGTTCAAATCCCAGCAACCACATTGTGGCTCACAACCATCTAGAATGGGATCTGATGCCCTCTTCTGGTGTGTCTGAAGACAGTTACAGTGTACTTATACATAATAATAAATAAATGTTTTTTAAAAAAAACTCTATAGCTAATTCTGTTGCTTTACTTTGCTTTGCTTTCCTCTTTCTGTATTTTGTACATCTAAGTGGATCCCTGAATATTTGGGTTGTCTTTTTCCCCTTCTGACTCTGAAAGGACCTTGAAAGTCGACGTTTTATTATCTCTGATTTAAAAGTTGATATGAACATCCAAGACCAGCCAACTCTCCATTCCCCCTCTTTTTCCACCTCTTCTTTTATGATTCAAATACAGAACTGGATGGGTTTCTAAGCACACGTTCAGATAAACCCAAGTGTGGTAAGAGATGGTGGTTAGCAGGCCACCCTCAGTAGAGTAGCAGAGCCCTGGGGGTGCTGAATTGAAATGCACAGCACAGTGTGAGAGAAATAAAACCAACCAAATGGACCAGGGACGGCTTGGCCTCGTGAGTGTCAGTTGTTTCAAAAGGGGTCAGTGTGATCTGGCTGTGACGTCTATGTTATCACCTCCTTTCTAGTACATTCTTCCTAGTCACAGAAGATACCTCACGCTACAGTGGGCAGTAAGAGCGATAAAAACAGTATTGTGTGGTTACCAAAAATAAAATTACTGTGATGGGTTGCATAGTATCCCGCTCAAAGGGGGAGGGCTTAGGTAAATCCCTCTCATTAGTTGGCATTTTTCTTTTTAATTTTTTGTCTGTAATTTTCATAAGGAAAAGGCATCATGCTGGTTCTCTGATTGCTTTGTTCCCATAACCACCAACCGTGCTTTGCCTGTTGAGAGATACAGGGTGGATGCTTGAAGAATGAACAGATTCTCCCTGCACAGATCCTGTACTGGTAAAGAAACACTGAAGTGCTTTTGTGCTTGGTGAATTGGTCAGAAAGAATATAAAGGGAGAGAATGATGGATGGATGGATGGTGGATGGATGGATGGATAGATGGATGGATGGGTGGATGGATGGACGGATGGCTGGATGGGTAGGTGGATGGATGGATGGATGATGAATGGTAGGTGGATGGATGGGTGGTGGATAGATGGTAGATGGATGGATGGATGGATAGATGGGTGTGTGGGTGGGAGGATGGATGGGTGGATAGATGGGTGGATGGATGGGTGGATGGATGGATGTATGGATGGATGATGGATGGATAGGTAGGTAGATGGATGGGTGGGTGGGTGGGTGAGTAGGCAGATGGATGGATGAGTAGGTGGGTGGGTGGGCAGGTGGGTATGTGGATGGGTGGATGAATGGATAACATAAGGAGAAGTGAGAAGTAATCATATTTTGGACAAACAACATAACATAATGAACAGACGGGTCAATCATCACTGTGTAGAAGGAGTGTGTACACTTTGCATGTTTGTGCATTAGGGAAACACTGCATTCCCAACTCTTATGTGACTGTCCTTTAGGTAGGTCGGGACACTGAGAAGAAATTGACACTGATCAAGATGGCCCAGCAAATTCTGGTTGCTGGTTGTTCGTCAGCCCCAAATACCAGTTTATGTGCCTTAATGACACTTCTTACCACTACAATAAATCTTGAGACAATGAGAGGGGCTCTGCAGCTTGCGGGGAGCAAGAGGAGCTCCAAACTGGACTTTGTGGGGGAGATGCAGACAGTCTGGCCTTTGGAAACCCTGCAGCTCTGCCTTTCTCGGCATCCTTTCCTGTTCTCCACTTTTGTTGCCAACTGGGTTTTTGTATTTACATCCCTTTGGGGGGATGGAGGAAGGGGGTATGACCCAGGAGAGGCTAATAATGTGAGAGAACAAAAGTTAAGACAGGCATTTTTGCGCCTGTAAAGCTGTAGGTTGATCTCTCTTACATGTTCTGGCCATCTTAGGACCTATAAAAGCCCCCAAGAACTCAATATCTTTGTAACAGTCCTAGCCTTTGCCATTTCGAATCTAGTACATAACACTTGTGTCACCGTTTAGGTATACATTACCTATAGGAAAATGTAAAGCTCTGTATTTTGACTTTGTCCTCATTGTATATTGAAGTCAATGGGATTTTATTCTGTTGCCATTCTCATCTGGCCTCAAAGGGCTCATGTGACGTCAGTCTGCAGTAACATAGGAAATGGCCTGCCTTACTGTACTAATTTTGGTGGCCTCTCATGGGCTGCTGGCCTTCCTGGAAAGATTATCTGGTTCTCTTTATTCTGTTTGCAGTGAACATTTCTAATGATTTTTTTTTTCTAGGCAGAATGAGTTAATGGGGCAGGGATCTGGGTTCCCTTTTGCAAACTGGGAAATCTTCCATTAAAAAAAAAATTCCATGGCACCTGCAGAGATGAAAGAGACAATGTATCTCTAATACCCCAATATGGTTATTGTTAGCTAAGCAAAAGGCCCATGGCATTTAATGCATAATGTTGAGCTGGAGCTCAGAACCAATGTTGCATTTTGTATCCAAAGACTGAGATGTCCGTACCATTTGAACACTTGCTAGTACTCCTGAAAGAGTCTGTAGAGAAACTAAGTAACTGCTGGGTACACAGCCACAGTGGTGGTGATGCCTACATGCTGTTGTGTCTGGTTTGAGGACATTGGTCTCCCTTTTAAATGGTTGCTCCTGCCTCATCACCCCCATTAAATCTCCAGCTTCCAGAGGCCAGAGATGGATATGACAGCCCAATCCTGGAGGGCTCCGCCCACCAACAAAGGCATCATCACATCCCTGAAAGAAGTGACACAAGGCAGATAAGCAATTTAGTGTGCAGTGGGGAAGCCTCCTGGGGACCACCAATGGCAGGGGACCTCCAATAAAGATAGTGGAGAGTGGGCAAAGATGGCCCTGACATAATGGTACTTGCCATCAAACATGATATTCAGTCCCTGCCTTCCATATGAAAGCTATGCACCCCCTGAAGTAAATGCTCAGAATTTTTCAATGAAGGAGAAGAAAGGGCCCCTGTTGAGAGATTCAAATGGCATCTTAATGGCAAAAGTCGATAAGTCTGAGAGAAAAATTTGCAGGAGGGGGAGAGAGGTTAGGGAAAAGTACATCAGGGCTCTCAGCAGCTACAGTCTGGTAGGTTGGTTATTAGCCTGAGGAACAGAGGGCAAGAAGCAGCAGCTAGTGGCTTAAGGAAGAGCCTGGAGGAAGCACTATACAGTTTGGGCCCGTTGAGTTGGCTGAGCCCTCGGAATAGTTAGATAGGGAAATAATACTGTTCACCTATGCATTGATGTGGGGAGGGGAGTTGTTTGTTTTTATTATTTTTCTAATTTGCAAGTCAATTTGAATCCTTCTTAAAGAAATTAGGTGGCTGGCAAAAACAATAAAAACAAACAAACAAAAAACAGAATTAGTGTGGCTGAGGTGGGCTCCTCACAGCAAGAACCAGAAAAAGAAGGCAAAGTGTGCAGGGGACCATCTGGTGTGTGTCCCCCCCCAGCTGCTAAATCAGAGTTTAGGCCTCCCCCCCCCCCAGCTGCTAAATCAGAGTTTAGGCCTGGAGTCAGGGTCAGGGCAGAATGGGGCTGGGGGAGGGTAAGGAACTGGGAGGGTTGACAGTTATCACTAAGAGATCACTTTTGTTTCCAATTTCACACACATGGGGTTCATAATATCCCCCAAAGCAGCAGTTGAGAAAGATGGGGCGATAAGAGTGAACCTCCCTCTGTGGGAAGCTGGGGCACTGTTGCCTTCTGCCCAGCAGACTCCCATGTTGAGGAGGTTATATTTTTTTTGCTGAGGGACTAGTACAGAGCGGCTTCCAGCTCTGGCTGTCTGGCGGCTTTCTTCCTTCTGTTAACTGTGCAATCGTTTTGCTGGGTCTTGATCAGCTCAGAGGTCAGGGAGGAACTGCTGGGTGTGGAGACATAAGCGGTATACAGGGACAGACTGTCGGTCTCTCATGTCTGGTTTCACTGTCCTTCTCCTCACTGGCTTTTTAAAGCAGTGTCAGAGACCCGCCATCTCTTCGGTGTGTGATGCTGGGAATCTCGCCTCCTCTCTTGTATTGGTTTAGGAGTGCTTCATTGCTGCAAACAGTGCTCTGATCCTTGGTTTTCTATACGTGCCTTTCATCTGGTACTCACAATGTGCTGTACAGATGTCCTCCTGGACCCCCGATGCCCCCTAATTTGCTTCGTGATCCCAGGCCAGTGGTGGCCTTGTGTCTCCCGTATCACGGTTAAGTCTGCTGGGCATGACAAGTACCTACCAACTACAGTGGTTTCAGGAGCCCCAAACACACACACTCACACATACACAGACACGTACACACATACATATACATACACACATATACTCACACATAAACACACATATACATACACACATACACACACTCACACACATACACATATACATACACACACATACACTCACACATACATACACACTCACTCACACACACACATACACACATATACATACACACACATACATACACACATATATACACACACATACATACACACTCACACATACACACACATTCACACACACAGGAGGGAGAGAGAAGGGAGAGAGAGTGAAACACATTGACCAAGAGACTAGCTGGAGACCCAGGGGAACTTCGGCATGACCCTCTGTCTCTGGGGCTGCCTCACCACTAAGAAACCTGGGGACCATTGCGGAGGCATAGCCAGCACTGTCCTCTGTGCTGTGACCTAGAGTTGGAACCAGAGAAGCAAGCCTCTAAAAGCTATTCTTTGGAGCAAGTCCCCTGTCATTTCTCTTCCTTCCCTTTTCTCCAGATGCAATTCAAAGGACACTCAATTCACCACATTGAAGTGCAAACATAACTCAGGACCTTTCGGTACATTTACTGTGTGTGATAATCACCACCATCTAATTCCAAAGGGTTCTTCACTTCCTGAAGAAACCTGCTACCCATGTCAGCTCCTCTCCCTCTCTCCCCCTCTCCCCAGGCCCTGGCAACCACACACTTACTTTGGGGGCTTTTTTGGCTTTTCATATAAATAGCATTGTGTAATTTGTGGCCTTTGGGGCCTGACTTCTTCAGCATATATGAAGAGTTTCCAAGGTTCATACAAAAGCTTAATTCCTTTTTTATGCCATCCCAGGCACCACATTTTATGTGTCTGTTCTTAAGTCAGTAGGCATTTGAGTTGTTTGTCGCCTTTAGTTATTATGACATGTGTTGCTTTGGACATTTGCGTACAACTGTTTTTGCGGGTGTGTAGTTTTGACTGCCTTGGACATTTACCTTGGAGTGGGGTTTACTGGGTCACAGGGAAATTTTTGTTTAACTTTGAGGCATTGCCCTACCGATCTCCATGGCAACGCCACCGTTGACATTCAAGCCAGCGATATACAAGGGTTTCAGTTTCTCCCTATGTTTGTCAACACTTGTTACTGTATTCTCAGCCTTAAGAGAATAGTTAACATCTTAGTTGTGTAAGGTGTTGACATCTTAGTGAGTGTAAGGTGGTTCTCCACATCTGTCATTGGTTTGGTCGGTCTAGGCTCTCCTCCTTTTTCCCCCGCTTGGGATAGGTTACTTAGATCTCGGCTCTGAGAATTTTCCTAAGGTAGGAAAGAAGATATAGTTCTTTTTTTTTAAGATTTATTTATTTATATGAGTACACTGTCACTGTCTTCAGACACACCAGAAGAGGGCATCCGATCCCATTACGGATGGTTGTGAGCCACCATGTGGTTGCTGGGAATTGAACTCAGGACATCTGGAAGAGCAGCCAGTGAGTGCTCTTAACCACTGAGCCACCTCTCCAGCCTGAAGATGTAGTTCTTCATAGGATCTATCTGCTGTGATATCATCCTTAAGGTTGACTTGGGCAGAATATGCTCTCCCCCCATTGCCCCATTCAGATGCCCCTTGCTCCCAGACCAATACCCCTCCCACTGAGGCAACCAGAGAGAAAGGAGAAGAAACTCATTGCTTTCTCATGCAATCCTTGGATTCGCTTTATTTCTAACCCAAGGAATTAATGAAAGATATAAAGACCTCAGAGTCAGAGTACTGCCTCACCAAGGTTTACTCCTCAGTCTTGATTTTTTTTTTCTTTCTTCTTCTTCTTTTTTTTTAACATGAGCTTATGGAGACTTTCTCCAAAGGAGAATCCGAAAGGCAAGTAATCCAGTTATGCATAACAATTTAAGGGGACTAAAAAAGTGTTTCCATTAAATTTAGTTGCATGTCTCTGTTTCCTTTATACATTGGCGCCATGGTTCAAAATTACTCTCACCGGCGAGTTAACCCCTGAAGGATAGCTAAGAACAGAAAGTCTAGAATACATTGAGCATACTTCATGGGTAACCTGTGGATACTCTGTAATTGAAGATTCTCCAGCAAGTTGGACCTCAGACAAATCAGTCTTTGCCTACCATGCCACGAGGTTCTGAGAAGCAGGCCTTGGGGCCCGTTTGAAACAGTGAGGTTAGGAAGCGTCATTGTGAGGTTGGTTGCATTGATAGCGGGTGTTTGGGAAAAGGAAGCCATTAATAGCAACACAGCCAATAGACCAATCCTTACACAGCCAGTACGCCAGTCCTTAGATAATAAATGCATTGCAAATTAAGCGCCCTTTCATTCCACTTTTCATTCAACAGTGGAACTTGTTAACTCGGGGCTTGAGAGATGGACCAGTGGTTATGTGTACTTGCTCTTCGGGAGGACCCTGGTTCCGTTTCCAGCACCTAAAAAGCTGCTAGCAATTGTCTGTAATAATTCGGTTTCAAGGGACCAGAATCCCTCTTCAGGCCTCTCTGAGAACCAGGTACTTACGTGGTGCATATATATGCCTCCTTAAAAAAAAAAAAAAAAAAAGTGGCTAATTAGACCAAGAAACTGTCTTTCCAGTATGGCCGTAGTGAATCTTCTTTTGTAAATGGACCGATCACTTTGTTATATATCATTTGTATTATTTTTAAACTGCAGCATTTTTTTCAAACAGGGCATAGCTATTTGGAATACTGAGTGTTGTACCCCACCTCATGCCTCTGTTTGGACATACCTGTTTGCTTTTCTGGTTGGCAGACACCCATTACAAACCACAGAGGCAGCAGCAAATTCCCCTGAGGAGCCCAGAGTCTTGAGCTAAAGGGAGTAGCAACTCCTAGGAGAAAACAAACAGACTTCCAGATTTTGATAATCTTGCCCTCCATTGGCCATTTTACTGAAATCTCACAAACCGTTTATGTTAAAATGAGAGAGACAGTGTTCAAACCATGGTAAGAATCTCAATAACTCTGGAAGAACAGAGACATGCCAACTTTGATAGAGGGGACCCTTTTAGGACATCTGTCTTTGATAACTTTGAACGCAAAGAGGGGGTCCTTTTAAACTAATTGGTTGGTACAAAGCAGTGCTTTTAATAATGCAAAGGAGAACTTTTTGTTATGTAGAACAGCCCTTAACCAACCAACACTGACTGTGAGGATTAGATTAATTTTTCATGAGTCCATAGTGCTCTGGGCTACTGTTTCAGTGTCTTCTAGTTGCTCGGGACCTATTCTCCCCACGTTCACGGTGATGTGTCTTAAGTGTTTCTGTATGAAGAAAGAATCGTGGTTCTCCATATTGCCTCTGGTCACAATCTGCAAGAGTGATTCTGGGGACTTTGAGAACTCTCCAATAGATACTGATGAGCTAGAGAAGCGATCACACACACACACACACACACACACACACACACACACACACACGCACGCACGCACGCACGCACGCACGCACTAGCAAGTGTTCTTTTTTTTCGGTCTTCCATTTTCCTTGCATTGATGGGCCGTGTGTACCAGCAGTATGTGCGCCATCATGGAGCCAGAAAAGCGAGTGGGGGAAAGCAAGTTTCCCTCCTACACAAGGTTGCCTTCTCATGAATGCCAAGGTTTTGCTTTAATGAGGTCTGAGATGGTGGCTTATCTTCTACTACCTTCAGGAAAAGATCCTGGGGAATGTCTGCCATTCAGTTGGCCTCTGAGTCTGGTTGCTAGTCTCATCTGAGGAAAATGAAAGCTACAAAACTGTTAGCTGGCAGGCTTGATCCCCTTGGTTTCTGTAGTATCTCTCTGTGTGCCCACACACACAGATTGCGTCCTCTCTCCCAACACCTGTTATCTGTAACTGTGGAAGGAAAATATACTAGGAAATTAATTTAGGCCTGCTTTTTCTATTCTAACACTGCATCATACTCGAATGAATTGAGGCAAGTCTGATATATATTTATATAACAGTATTAAGAGAAGAGACGGAGAAAGGCAGAGAAGGAAAGACAAGAAGTCACAATTGTTCTATGGTTAAAAGATCTGGTCCAAGTGTTGAGAACTGTGAATGAAGTGTGCAAGAACAAAAACTCTGAAAATCCTTCCTCCGAGCTGAGGGTAGTGGCACTTGCACGTCCTATGGATCTTAAGAGAACACTCAGTGATTATCTCTGTGTGTCTGGTACCCTGACTAAACCAAGATCCATGAAATGCAAAGACCACGTCCTTACCTGTGCCTAATGTTCGACATACTGCTTTGGCCCTCGGTAAACGTTTGTTGAATGGAAGATTGAACAAATTAATGAAAGAGCTATGTCAGTTAGTCAAGCCCTCCTCTCAAAAGAATGGTACTAAGGAAAAGAAAAACGTAGTGACTATTCGTGTGAAGAACAGATTCATAGAAGGGTGCTGTACACTTTTACTAGTTCAGACATGTGGTACAGGAGACACCATGGACCAGAACACTTAGGGATTATTGGTCTGGTATAAAAAATGTGGAACAGCTGAACACTTTTGCAATGATAGATAGATTGATAGGTAGACGGGTAGATTCAGACAGACAGACAGACAGACAGACAGACAAGGATAGATTGACAGTACATTACAGAGGGGTGAACAGAAGCAAGGAAGCCCGAGGTTTTAGCTCATTTTTGGGGTATGAGTCAACAACAACCTGGTACCTGTTTGCAGGACATAGCAGGTCATAATATGTATGCACAAACCCTTTCTCTCCCCTTCATTAAGGTATAATTGATTGAGGCTGGAAGATTGCAGAGTCCTGGGAGGTTTTTAATCCAGCACCATCATGGAAGGCTCACTACATCAATATGAAGCTTCCATAGGGGAGTCGAGGAATAATTGAGATGCTACACCAGCTGGAATCCAGATGAAGACACATTTGGAAGCTTAATCACAATCATGTTCTACACTAAATATTCATCCGTCTATCTCCCCAAGAGGACAGGAAATTAAGCTGTCAAGGGCAGGAGGGATGGGGGCTTAGCTGAAAGAAGAAACTTACACCTTCTCCTTCCTCTTAAAAGGAGGCAAGGGCAGCTCAGAAGGTGGAGGCAAAAGTCTTGTCTTCATGGGTTTTTATCCTAAGAAAATTTTTGAGCTGATTATACACAATTTATTTGCTTTACAGCTACCAACATGAAATGTTAAAACAAGTCTTCTTAACCTGGAAGAAATACGAACGGCCGATGCCATCTTGACAGAAAAGTGCTTTATTGCAGTTGAGCCAATAGGGAGCCTTATTAACGATTTTTTTTTTTTTTTTTTTTTTTTTTTTTGCAAACACTCGGGAGGAACAGGGGGATTCCCGGGCTGCAACTGCACAGCCCTAGAGGTGCAGCATCCCAGAAGTTAAACCAAACCTGCAACATAGTAGCAATTACAGGACCTGCTCTAGGCTTCCCTCTTGTCATTTAATGCAAATTTTCCAAGTTAAACTCTTTGTAATTCCACCTAAAATGCTCCCTGACATCTAAATGCCATTTAAGAGAGCTATTTGGGCAATGTCTAGCTGCCCCAAATGAAATAATTGTCTCCTTTGAAATTCTGGCCAATAGCATGAATCAGACATTGGCTTTTACTCAGAGCTGATGAAACTTTGTAGCATGGTGCCCTATGAGGTAAGGTGCTTTGGCTGCAAGCAACGGAGCAGTTCCTGCTGCAGAGGTGTAATATGACACCATCTTATGTGGGCAGGGAAAGCGGAGGGGAGCAGGTTGGGTTCCTGCTCTGCTTTTTTGGCACACTGGTCTCACCCGCCATCTCTGTCCAGGACAGAATGGCTGTCCAGCACAAGGGTAGATTTTTATCTCTAGGCTCCTGTCTCAGGGATGAGTCAACTTTCCTAGAAGTTCATCCACAGAACTTGTCCAACCCATCCCAGGATCTCATGGCCACTTCTGATTGGCCACGGTGATAGGAGCTTGGCCAGCTCTTTTGCATACGGGCAGCCCTGATCCAAGCCCCCATTTCCATTGTAAGATACCTGCGCATCCTTAGTTAAACAGCCCAGCGAGCGGTGGGCTCACTATACAGCAAGACTGGGCGCCATCAAACTTTCAGGAATGGATGCTTGGAGCTCAAGCGTTCGGTCGTCACTGACCACAGGGTCTGAACTAACTTGCTAATGAGCTGGCAGCCAGCCATTTTTTCCCTATATAGCTAAGGGAAATACTACTACCTAGGCAAGAAAGTTTAGAAGCCCATATTGTTTTGTCTGGTACAGTAGAAAACATAACTGAATTTATATGTACATACGGCTCCTTTGTATAAACGCGTCATGTACTTGCATACACATACAAATGCGCACTCAACTATCAGTTACAAAGATTTCCCATGTGGCCCATTGTCCCAGGAATTCTCACCGCTCTAGTCCAGCTGAGCTGAGAGTGTTAGTCACCAACTGGGGACAGCTGTATGTTCCTGAGTGTTCCTGATCTGTGGCAAATTCAGAAACAGAATGTACACATTTATAGTAGTTTGACACTTCTAAGACTCTTGGGTTGAGCTTCTTTTCTCTAATACTTTGTTTCCATTACGTTATGCTCTGATACATTGACTTTTTGTTTTATTTTGTTCTATTCAGAGCACTAGCAATGATCACTCAAAGTTGTTAAACAATACGACAATAAAACACCATCAGGAAGGCATAGAATGCCCAGTGCCACATCAGTGGCTGTGATTATACTCACCAGAAGTGACCGCAGGACAAGGTTTCAGAGTAGCAATCGTAGAGTCTTCCTTAAGCAGGTAGACTGGTTTGGGGCTCTTTTCTATCTCGGGCCTCTGGTCAGCACCTGCTCTGTCCCTTCTCACTGCAGCCAGCCAGGTTAATCTTTTGCAGAATGAAGCCGAAATGGAGTTCTATGTCAGATCGCAACAGACACACACTAAATATCTTGCTCCATTATCCCAGACGGGGCTTTGAAGTTAGCGTAGAACATGTCCGATTACACAGGATGTTATGTCATGTGTCAAATCAGTGCTGGGGCTCTGTCCTGACACTTTAATTAGTGCCAGGGAGGGGGAGAGGGAAAGAGAATATTATTTTTCAATTTCAAGGCAAGGACCCTATCTCCCGTTGAGAACTATTGGGTCATGCACAAACCCAAAAGAAGCCTTCTCTTTTAAAACTCAACTTGTCAACGGCACCAGGGTGACGGTCCTGCTCATGTCATCTAGCAAAAGGAGAGTGAGCCTTGAGGTGGAAGGCTCTGAGAAACTCTACTGTCACAGCGAAAGTGCTCATCTTCAATGACATCAGTGTTTACTGTTTTCTTTGTAGGTTTCTCAGCTTTAAACGGAGGCTTGTGACACCTTTCCGTGTATCTCAGCGAAGCATCTCTTGCTGGAGTGAGATCATCCCTGTGTGCTGGCTGTTGTAAAGATGCTGTATGAATGAGTGAAATTAGGCAAGCGGGCTAGGGAGAGGACAGACACAGTGACTTCACATTGTGTTAGGCTTGTTGCTTCTTGGTTGACGCCGGCGCTCCCCGGTCCTGTACCTTGGGTCCAAAGCTACAGCGCACCCAGAAAAGTGTCTAGGCCTGAGCATAGCCCTTTGGCATTTGCGAACATGGCCCCGAGTAAGGATAAACCTTCGCTTTGCTCTTGGCTCCCGGAAGAAGGTCGATCCAACTGAATACCGAGTGAAGTCTCTTGAGCGTCAATAAGCCGAATTCATTTTGACATCTAGACTCCTGTGTAATTAAGACCTCAGGTCTGGCGCTTGGTTTATCAGTGTGTGTCGATTCTCATTTACATAGACGTTGGCTGTTCCCACATCTCTGCCGAGCCGGTGCTCCTCCCCACCCCCAGCCCGGAATGCTATTAACAATGAAAGGACTAAGGATAGAGTTACAGCCCATCTCTTCTCTAATCCCCGCTTAACATTTCCCCTTAAAAAGGAACATTGCCCTCTTCGGAAATTAAATGCTGCATGTTTGGATGTTCTTTGTGGCAGGAGAAAGGAGGTAGATTTTTCCGTGGCTTTATTCTGAGCTTGGAAAAACATCCGATTTCATGGGGGGGGGGGGGGATCACGGGGTGGCTTTGTCCGTCTTTTCCTTTATAATAAAATGGAGAGACTGAAACTCTTCTCACCTCCCTTGGCGCTGTGAGCCACAAACCCAGGCTGGCCTCCCTCTGTGCACTAATTATGTATGTGCGTAGGCTGAAGCAGTGTGAAGTATACTGTAACTGGAATCTAGAGAAAGGAGGTGACTTCTAGTGCTGGGAACTGTCCTACCCTCAGAGCTGTCCCCTGGACAACAGCAGCTGGCATCAAACCACTGGGATGCTGCTTCTCGAAAACATCTGCAATTTCAGTTCCACAGAACCTAATGCCTTCTTTCTGACCTCTGAGGCCACCAGGCAGGCGTGGGGTTTATTTTTCCAGTTGGACTGAGAAAAGCCATATCCAAGAGAAGCCCGAGCAGCCTTATAAGACCATATATGGAGTCAGCTCTGTGACCAGGGATCAGCATGACCTCCGTGGGTCTTAAGTTTCTCATCTAAAATTGCTGCTGCCCACCTTAAGGAACTGGAAAGAAGCCTAGGAAGAAGCTCAGAGAGGGAGAACCTGGAGAGAGGGGAGGGAGGGAGGGAGGGAGGGAGGGAGGGAGGGAGAAGGTCAGGCAAACACTCACATGGTAGCATCATGATACATACGTGTTGTTCCACTTGCTCTGCCTAGAAATGGGAGGACAGTTTGAGGTTGGGAGTTCGAGACTAACCCAGGCAACACAGAGAGACACCATTACTACACCTTTTGATCCTCTGACAGTTTACCTTAGACATAGGGAATAGATAATCCTTCTGCTCGCTCGATAGGGTCACTGAAGAGACTCAGTGAAATGATTCTTATGGAGTACTTCCAGTGACGGCGGCACCCGACTCTCGATTCACATTGACTGTGAATTCTACTCTTGCGAATGATGCGCCATTACTTATCAAGAAGCCCACCCTCTGTGGAGTGAGACAGACTCCCGTCCACCGAGGCTGCCTAGGGAGCTACCCTTAGTCCCAGAGTTTCCAGGAAGTTATAAGAAGCAGCCAAGAATCTAGGCGAATTCACCTAGGAATTGTCTCCTGGGGCCAGAAGGATGGCTCACTGGTTAAGAGCAATGGCTGCTCTTCCAGAGGTCCTGAGTTCAAATTCCAGCAACCACATGGTGGCTCACAACCATCTGTAATGGGATCTGATGCCCTCTTCTGGTGTGTCTGAAGAGAGTGATAGTGTGCTCACTTACATAAAATAAATAAATCCAAAAAAAACCCCTTTTTTTGTTTTTTTTCTAGTAACTTCCCCTTTCTTTCTCTCCAACCTCTCCCCTTTCCTCTCCCCCCCCCCCCGAGACTTGGTTCCACCATGTAGTCCTGGCAGTCCTGGACTCCTCAAACTCACAGACATCCTCCTGTCTCAGCCTCCCAAGTCCTGGCTTCTAATAACTTATTTGGTGTAACTTTATTTACCTGGTATATATCAACCCAGTTAATGCCAATAGTATCCCACATTTCCCTAATGCTTTAAGCAGAGCACCTTCGCTATCTTTGAGCGGGGTTCCTAAGAACTCAGTAAGGCTGCATTTTTGCCCGCTTGGCACAGATGGGTTAAATGAGACCCAAGCACATGAGTTACGTCGCCTGTCCATCATAGAAACGCAGGATGGGAGCCAGACAGTCTGAACTTGGGTCACCTTCATGTCCCCCCTCTCCTGCTAACTTGTCCATGACACCTGCTTGCTCATCCACGTGACATTATAAAACCCTTTAAGGGCACTTCTGTGACAAAGGGACGCTACCTAATAGCCTCTTCTGGGGTCCCACAGGCATGGCCATCATCCTGACTGTCAGTCAGTCCTGACTCTGCTTACTGAAATTCCCACCATAGCTGCCTACCTTGCTTTGCAGAAATCCACAGACCCGCTCCGGCCGACCCCTGCCTCCCATCTCCCATTCTCGCTCACCAGGCCTACTCCAGATTCCTCCACCAGGCCAGGCCCTTGACCTTCCATGACTGTGTAACACTAGTCCCAGCAACAAAACATGATTTCTCTTCACTGTGCTCCCCCCCCAAACAACAACAACAACAAAAATTCCTATTTTCTGTGCTACCTGTATATACCACAAACCCAGCTTCCTTGCTGGATGAGATTCCTCTGTGCCGCCAAATCTTCTATGAGTTCTCTTGCCCTTTTTCTGACTGGAAATTATATGTTTTTTTGGGGGGAGGGGGCGTGTCAGTTCTAGTCACAAGCATCCCCTGCCTATTTTGTTCTAGAGCTCCGTCCCTAGCAGAGTGCTTAGCACATAGCAACTGCTATGTGTAGTGGCCCGGTGGGCAGAGCAGAAACAAGGGGATGTGTAATTTATTCTGTCTGCCAAGGGCTGGTACAGTTTTATTGCCTATGGCAGCTGCCAGCCAGAAGGTTCGAGCGCCTACAAGAACTTCAAGGTTTATCAGAGCGTCTCTGACTATATCATCCTGAAGCTGATGTATTTTCTCTTTTATTCTGTGTGTGTGTGTGTGTGTGTGAGTGAGTGAGTGAGCAGGTGCACACAGAGTCCAGAAGAGGGTGTCAGATTCTCCAGAGCAAGAGTTACAGATGGTCCCGAGCCACCCCACCCCCCCCCCCCCCCGCACGCTTCCCGGGAACCTAGCTCTGTTTCTCTATAATCCAGTCCATGCTTGTAACCGCTGGTCCCGCCCCTACACTGGTTACATGGGACAGGAAGTGCGAAGCTGGCAATGGCTTCCAAGCTGGTTTAGGGAGGGTTCACCCTAGTTAAACCAGGAGTAGAATATCCAGAGCCCTGCCAGCTCTCCTGTCCCTTGCCTCCCCTTTAGTCCTTTCTGATGTTAGCTTTAAAAACCACAGACCTGGAGGGTGAACACAGCACCAGGAGTTAGAAATCTGAGTTGTATTCCCGTGGATGCTTCTGCCTTCGGAGTAGCTAAGCTGCTCCTGTTGGCTAAAGTTCAGTTTCTCTCCCATGAAATTGGGTGTGATATTTCATACCACGTTCAACCTGTCTGATCATTTTGTGGATAAAATGAGGCAAAAATGAAACTATGATTCATTCCTTAAGCCTGTGGTACATAGATAGGATTTACTCTCCTTAAGGATTTGTAAATGAGAGATATACTCATTTCCATAGATACAAAGACACCTCAAAGGCAGGCAGCGTTTCAGAGTCACATGCACATTTCATCTGGCACCAAGGAATTGGGTGGATGCTCAAAAGGTGACTGGTTTATAAGAGATCTCTGGCTGGGGATCAGGATATTGATAGATATCATATGTTAAACTAGCAGTTTGAGTTGGTGGGTCACAAGACATATGGAAGCCGAGATGGGGAAGTGGGGCACTGTGTGTTATGTTACAGGATGCTGGATGGGTAAAGATGACGGTGTGGGAGTCATGATGGTGGGTGGATAAAGAGAGGAAACCTGGGAAAGGTGTTTGCAAAGAGCCAAGACACTTAACGAGGGAAGTCATGAGCACCATCTTGGCACGCGGTTGGTTTAGCCACAGGCAGTAAGAAGCTCTCAGGGAAGGCTGCCCAGAAGAGCCTGACAGTGTCAAGAATAGCGGGGGTAAATAAGGCTGAAGACAGACGGAGGGACTATAGCAGGACACTGAGGCTTCCTTCCGGGGAGGGCGGGGCTTCCTTCCGGGGAGGGCGGGGCTCCCAGAAGCTATCCAGATGCTGCCACAATGGCGGGTTTTTTCTCTTTGCCAGGAGCTGAAGTGACTCCTACAAGCTCAGCATTAAAGGGGAGAGGACAGCACTGGGGGTGTGTTGGGGACAGAATAAAAGGGGACTCTATACAGTCAAGGACGTTGGCTTTGGTTAGTGTATAGAAAATGATGGATACAGAGTGTGTGGATACTAACTGCCCCTAAATCACAGTAGCTTCTATTGAAACTGAGATTTCTCCACAAACCAATCTGTCCTCCCTCCTCCCTCCCTTCTTGTCTTCCCTCCCACACGTTGCTAAAATGAATGTACCATTGTAATTAAAATGAAAGGTTTTGAATTTGTTTTCCACTTCCCTCTGAGATCTCTTGTTTGCAAAATACAGGAGGGTCTGGGCTAATTCTAGTTTTATTTCAAAGCTAATCTAATTCTAGTTTTATTTCAAATTAAAAGAGGGGGGAAAAGGGTATTCTCTGGTCTGGGCTTTCCAGGAGGCTGTTCCAAGCCCCTGTCGCATGCTTGGGTTCTCCACCACACCAAAGCCTCAAATTAGTGGTTCTCGGAGTTGACTGTACCTCTGAACCCTGTTAAGCCAGAGCCCACCAGAGCCGCCTCAGCTTAGGTCTTAAAGAAAAGAGCTCCAATCTGCATCTCTAGTGAGTAACCCAGTAACACCCCTGCTTCTGGTCTCAGCCCTGACCGCAAGGCTTTGCTTTAAAAACCACCAAGAAACTAGGAAAAAGTGAAAGACAAGTACCTAGCCTTAGGAACAGAGTGTGAGTCTCAAAGTCCTAAGGCTCTGTCTCTTTGGGGGTGGGGGAGGGGTGATATAGACTGTAAAGTCATTTCCAAAGTCAAGTGTGTGTGTGTGTGTGTGTGTGTGTGTGTGTGTGTGTGTTATTTCCTAGGCTTTCCTAGGTCATGGGATCAACACTTCTTGCTAGACAAGGGAAATAGACAGGGGTTTGGAATATAACAGTCCTCTGGGGCCCTGAAGCTCCTCCCTGTCCCTGTGTTTTACACCTTATCTGTTGATAGTTACTGTCCAGATCCCCCCTCCCCCACAGTTCTCACACCTCCTGTCTGCTGTAGGTTTCTTTTGCCTTGAGGCCTTGGATAGTTGTCCATGCCATTCCACCCCCATTTGCAGGTCTCACTTCTGCGCCAGGCTGAGTAACTCCTAGACTGCTTTTCGTAATGTTTCCAACACTTGGCAAAACCCTGGACCATGTGCACCGATGGCTTTGGGGGTTTAGTTCTGGCCCTTGCCTCTGACTTACTGTGTAGTTGTGAGAGAAACGCTACAACCGGTGGGTAGGATTTTGTTCATCAATTAAAGGAGAGAGTTAGCCTGGCTAGCTCAGTGCTTATTCCCTTTGGTGGGGGAGAGGGGCGGGGGGGGGGGGATGAAGATAAAATGTATGGCCCTCTTCCCAGAAAAAGGCACAGATGTGCATAAATGCAGAATGTTGCCTACAACTTTGAGGCTGCCAAAATAATCCTATGGCAGCAGTAGAGGATAGCAACAGCTGGTTTTTCTCAGGTGCCAACCGTGTGCCACATGTGCCAACAGTGTGCCACGAAGCTAATGCCCGTCACAATGTGAGAGAGTGTGGCGGGAATTTCACTCGGGTCTCCCGGCCGGGAAGCATCAGGATGGGGCTGGAGGATGAAACCTGAACTGTTCTGCTGGGGACCAACTGGCAGTTTGGATGTTTATGGCTCTGGGTTACGAGCGGATGCTGCTCTACGTGGTATTTCTGGTTCTGAAGTTTGGAACCCAACAGACTTTGCTTTCCTTAGCCTTCAGGTACTAACAAACATCAATAAAATGGCCTGCGATGTTTTTAAGGCTCTGCTGTACCAAATGTGACCACGAAATTTAGAGTTTAAAATATATTTAGGGGTCCAATTGAAAAAAAAAAAAAAAAAAAAAAAACAGCCATAGAGAAGCCTTTTCCTTTGCGCACGTCTTAAAAATGAATAGTCTCTTATCATAGTTTCCGAACAGAGGCAGCTTCAAGGCTAGGGGAAGAGCAACCCTGCCTTGGCAGGTCGGTAACGTGACCAGATAAAGGGCAGCTCCTTAATGAAGACCACTCGGCCTCCTGCCAGCAAAAAAGTTTTCTTAGTGCCTTTCCAGTCTCCTAACACCTCGCCCCAGATCAATGACTTTTCATAAATGCGCCAGGAGATCTTTGAACTACTAATGCTTCAGGGGCTGTTTAGGTTTGGAGTCAAACTGTTTAATATAACTCTCCTCCAAGTCTGGTTCTATTGAAAGGTCTTGGAAAACAAGACAGAGGCAGCGTCTAAAAGCAGAACCGCCATGGCCAAGTGGTGTCCCCTGCCTTGGTCTCCTGTTTATATAAGTAAATTGGACCAGGCTGGTTACATTCAGGAGGGGGGAGGAAGGGAATGTGGGTCATGGTCAAGAGTCAACTGAAAAGAGATCAGATTAAAGGTGCCTTTTGATTGGAGCATGGCGAGTCATTTGCCAAGGAAGAGGGGGGTAAGGCTCCGATTGGCTTCGTCAACAGATTAAGTCAGCAACAGATGATGCGCTTTGGTAAAGCTCCATCTTGCCAGACTTCCAAGTGTTCTTGGGAAGATGAGTGCCATTTAATTTCAATAGCAGCTTGAGCATGTAAGGTCTTTACTGTGAGCATCAAGAGATGCCCTCTGAAAGGCATCCCTTTTCTGCCCAGAGCTGTTCCCATCCAGCCTGTGATGGGAAAACTGACTCAGTACTGATGACCAAATTAGCTAGTATCTCGCTTCTCCGGGATGGTTCCCACGGTGATCTCCTCCTCTAACCAACCTATCTGTATTTTCCCATGTAGATGTGACCCACTGTCATCTGTAAGGTTAGCTCCTTGGCCCACAGAGATCTGCAGTTCTGTTGTTCCTATGATTACACAGAGTGGATCTGTACTGGCTGGTTTTGTGTCAACTTGACACAAGCTGGAGTGAGAGAAAGGAGCCTCAGTTGAGGAAATGCCTCCATGAGATCCAGCTGTAAGGCATTTTCTCAACTAGTGACCAAGGTGGGGGAGGCCCAGCCCATTGTGGGTGGTGCCATCCCTGGCCCAGCCCATTGTGGGTGGTGCCATCCCTGGGCTGGTAGACCTGGGTTCTATAAGAAAGCAAGCTGAGCAAGCCAGGGGAAGCAAGCCAGTAAGTGACATCCCTCCATGGCCTCTGCATCAGCTCCTGCTTCCTGACCTGCTTGAGCTCCAGTCCTGACTTCCTTTGGTGATGAACAGCAATGTGGAAGTGTAAGCTGAATAAACCCTTTCCTCCCCAACTTGCTTCTTGGTCATGTGGTTTGTGCAGGAATAGAAACCCTGACTAAGACAGCCCCCTTTACTTGGACTTCTCATTTCGGGGACATATGGTCTTTTCAGCTTGGTTCTCACCATAGTGTGCAGCAAAATAGAGACTTCTGCCTTTTGGGGGGTTTCATTTAAGGGGTGCTGTGGAGAGAGGGGGGTAAAACCAAGTGTCTCATACATGCTGCTTATTTTTCTATTCTTGAGAAGTCAGCTTAAAAACAGCACTGTGGCATGATATTTAACTATTTCTATTTAATTAGTTTTTCATGGCAAGGTTTCTCTGTGTAGCCTTGGCTGTCCTTCAACTTCCTTCGTATACCAGGCTGGTTTCTGAGACACAGAAATCTGCCTGCCTCTGCCTCCTAAGTTCTGGGATTAAAGGCATATGCCACCACCACCTGGATAAACATTTTTTATGAGTGTTTTGAGTGTGTGTGTGTGTGGGGGGGGGGGGGGGGGGTTGTATTGTGTAATACCTCTGGGAGCCAGAAGAGGGCACCAGCACCCTTGGAACTAGAATCACAGGTAATTGTCAGCTTCCATGGCCATGTGAGTGCTGGGAACTAAACTAGAGTCCTCTGTAAGAGCAGCAAGTACTCTTAGCCATCTTTCCTGCCCCTTGCCTTTTTAAATTAACATTATCATCATCATCTTGTTCATAAAAGCTCCCTGCATAAAACTCCTGTCCTAGACAACAAATAAAGATAAAAGAATCCTTAGTGTTGTGGAAGGTAGCCTTCTACCTTTTCCCCTGTGTGCATATGCACACTAACAGAATCTATCGTTCCGGAGGTTGATGCCTTGCTAGCACTACACTGTGGATATCGCTGGATGTCATGAAGCTATAGAATGTCCGAGGTTCCCATATTGCACACATTGTTCTTCCAAGTCATTGGGTCATTAGTTGGTCCACCTGCAGTTGAAGAACTTGGTCCCCGAAGCTTACTCTGCACAGATGTAGCGAGGATCTCTGTACTCACAACCCGGTGCTCATTTTCCTGACTCTGCTTCCTGGAACATTCCCACACAGACCATGTGTTTGGATAGTGGTCTTAGAAATGGCAGGACACAGCCTTTGCCTACTTCAGGGTGCCTCAAATGACCACATTCATATATTTTAATGATTAGATTACGGCGTTTCACTTAGAACAGCAGAAACGCACATGCCCTTGGGGTTGTTTTTCTTTTTAAATTTAACCCGTCTAAATGTTGTGTTGGTGGATGTTCTGTCCCAGGGAGTTAGTGCACCAGGAAGCTTGGGATTCTTTCTAGAAATGTCCTGTCAGTGGATCTTCTGTGTATCTGTAAGCCAGGAGTCATAATGGAAGCACATGGGGAGAGGATGCAGGCTGGGGCTCCAGGGACTGAGGGGTGAGCCACTCTTAGGACCCTGGAGTCAACGATGGTTTGATCAGAGACATTTTAGGACCAAGCCAGGCACACAAGTGAAATCCGAGAGTTCGGGGTGACTGTGGTGGGTGATGTGTGGTACATCCCCAGTGCCCTGTTTGTTATTATCTATCAGCCAAATGAAGCAATTTTTAGATTTACATTTTGATTCTTTTTCTGATGAGTTATCACCATGGAGATGGAATTGAACAGCCTTTTCTCGACATTTCTGTGAAATCATTTAATCATTTGCATATGGTGACTCTGGGAGGCCCCTACGCGCCTGTGCTTCTCTACCAAGATGTGCTTGATTATCTCAGCCCCTCTCGGATTCTGCACAGTGGAGGGACCCGGGTCTCCCATAGGCTGAGTCCACCTCAGAAAAAGAACTCTGGAATGAACAAGATGATAGAAAGAATGCATGCCTCCTGTTCTACAGGAGTGGCTCTGAATGTCCTATCTAGGTCCTTATAGACCAGATTCTACGGGATAATGAGGGAGCCTACACTGCCCTTTTGTTGGTTTGTATGGTGGTGGCTTTAGAAGTACTTAAGAATTCTCTCTCTCTCCCTCTCTCTCCCTCTCTCTCCCTCTCTCTCCCTCTCTCTCCCTCTCTCTCCCTTTCTCTCTCTCTCTCTCTCTCTCTCTCTCTCTCTCTCTCTCTCTCTCTCTCCTCCCTCTCTCCCCCCTCTCTCCCCCTCTCCCTTTCTCTCTCCCCCCCTCTCTCCCCCCTCCCCCTCTCTCCTCTCTCTCTGTCTGTCTTTCTGTCTCTGGCTCTTTCTCCCTTTCTCTCTTCCTCTCTCCCCTCCCTCTCTTTCCCCTCCCTCTCTCTCCTCTCTCCCTCTCCTCCTCTCTCTACTCCCTCTCCCCCCTCTCCTCCCTCTCTCCCCCTCCCCATCTCTCCTCCCTCTCTCTCCCTCTCCCCCTCTGTCCTCTCTCCCTTCTTTCCCTCTTCCCCATCTTCTCCCTCTCTCTCCCTCTCCCCCTATCTCCCTCTTCCCCCCCCCCTCTCTCTCCCCCTTCTTCCCCCCCTTTTTCTCAGACACACACACACACACACACACTTTTTAAAAAGTTATAATTTCAAGGTTCCAAGTAGAATCAAGATAGTTTGGGAGGAAAATAAAAAGGCTCTCTCTCCAATGATTCTAGAACCATATTGAGAATAATCCTTTCTAAGATTTTCTTTCAGATATCAGTCTACTTATTAGCCAAAAGGAATGGATTGCTTCTAGAAATTTCCAGCACTCTGACCTTATCCATACTTGTATTTAGAGCTCTAATAATATATCTGCTCTAATAATGAGAAATGCCCTCAATGCAGAGTCATTTGGTTTTATAATGTGGGTTCCAACTTGTGAGGCTTAGCAGTGTCTGGAGTCTTCAGAAGTCAAAGCTTTGTCCTGTCCATGGTCCAGGGAGGACGAGTGGCTTCAAGCCAAGTTCACATCCTGGGTTCTGAGCTCTCCTTCCTGTCTACATCTTCTCTTTCCCTTGTCCCTTTCCTTTGTCGCCTCCTTTAAAGGGGTTGGTTGGTTCCTGGCAGTTCACAGTTTACTCTGGAGAAAGTGGTGCCACCATCGCTAGAGCAGAACACAGAGCCCAGACTGTTTGTGCCACACCATTCCTGCCAACAAGAAGTGCTGCCCGCGGGGACACCACCGGACTTGGAGTGGGACCCCAGCCTAGTCAACCTTAAAAGTCTCAAAGACATTTTGACAGCTTCCAGTGAGTAAAAATGCGTATCTAGTTCACTGCCTGTTAAGAGGCTTGATTGACAGCTCTCTGTTTTAATGTTAGAGAATCTGTGTCCACCCACACACAACATGGGGGTAGCATACTATATTAGGAGAAGACACAGTGTTCCCGCTAAATACCAGTTCTGTTGTTTACTAGACCAGCCACATAGATGATGCCCAGTAAATGTTATCATGTGCCTTTCCAATGCTCCTCCCCCTCTTCCAAGGGGGAGGGGAAGCACGCTGACATTGCCGCATTGCTAAATTCCCAGTGTTACTGTTCTGTACCCTACCTCATTCCTTGGATTAAGTTACTGGCTCAGGGATCTGCCAAGTGGGTAAATACATGTTCTTTAATTTTGCCATAACACCCCTTTTGCACTTCGTGTGGAACTATGCAGGACTTTGGGCTGAGGTGGGGGAGGGGCTTCTTTTTTTGCACTTAGATGCTGAAGCATAGAACACATGCTCAGTTTTTTTATTTATTAGCTTGGCCTTTATTTCCCCTTCGAGAATCTAAGTAATGGGCCTGTGGATGGAGAAATTGAGGTTGATTTTCACTGAGCTTTCGATCTCTGGCTGTGTTCAGCAGTAGAAACATTTTTGTACAAGGCAAATATAAGAAATGTAGAGTGGGCATGAACTCAGTCTGCAAGCATCAGAATCAAAAAAAAAAAAAAAGAGGAAGTGGCTTCGTTTATATATAAAACAAAAATGTTTCCTTCATGTCTACTTCCCACAGAAAACAAACTGTAGACATTTCTGGGTTCTCTTCCTTTTTTCCCAGATGGGTGTGTATGAGTTTCTAAGTGTTTGAATGTTACCCAGCAGGAAGGAGGCAGAGGGGGTATAATTCAGAGGTACACTGTCTAGTTTTATGTCCACTTGACACAAGCTAGAGTCATCTGAAAAGACGGAACCTTAATTGAGAAAGTCTCCGTAAGACTTGTCTGTAAGGCATCTTTTTAAATTAGTGATTGATGGGGAGAACCCCGCCCATTGTGGGTGGTGCCATCCTGGGTTCTATAAGAGAACAGGCTGAGCAAACCAGTAAGGACCATTCCTCCGTGGCCTCTGCATTAGCTCCTGCCTCCCGGTTCCTGCTTGCTTTGAGTTCCTGTCTTGACTTCAGTAATAAACAGTGATGTGAAAGTGTAAGCCAGATAAACCCCCCCCCCCCCCCCCCGCAAGCTGCCTTGGTCATAGTGTTTCATTGCAAGTAGGATAACCATAACTAAGGCAGAAATTGATACCAGGGTTGTAGGGTATGCTGTAACAGACTTGGCCGTGTGTTTTAGGGAGATCAGGACTTTAGAACTTCAGGCTGGAAAATTCACTGGGTGTTCAAATCTTGATGAGCCGTTCTCTGGGAGCTCGGAAGGTGAGAATGTTGGGAGAAATGCAGAGAGACCCTTACTGACTCTTATCAGGGCTGTTTGATGCGATTCTCAGTGAAGAGCCTGTGGATTGGCCAGTTGGAGCTGAAGAACAGGCTCCAAGATTAACTAGAAACCTGAACCGCTAAAGTAAAAACCTTGGAGCTGAGAAATTGACAGTAATTTTAAAAAGACCAGCCTCGCTGAGGTGGAGTCCTCTGGAGAATGTCCCCTTAGGGTCAGCACAGAGAGGCTGTGTTCCAGAGACAGCCAAGGTTTTAGTTCATGCTGCCAGCTGATCTTGGGAATTCGAGAGCCACACAGGTGGTAATGGCTTTGAAAGCATGAAGAGGTCATGGACAGCAGCTATGGCTTGGTTCTGTGTGGCAGGGGTGAGAAGAGCCCAGGAGAGGGCTCGCTTGCTGAGAAGAGCCCAGGAAAGGGCTCACTTGCTGAAAAGGGAGCCCAGTTGCAGCAGAAGGCTGCACACAGAAGGCTGTCCACAGATGATGGCCAAGAACAACAGCAGGTATGGCGGGGAGCCTTGAAGCTAAGCTGTGTGTGCTACCGAGGATGGAGCCAGAGACGTGGCCCAGGCCCTTTGAAGAAGCCCCAGAAGATCATGAGTGGGTCCCAGACATTAGACAATGAATTATTCACAGAGTTTGGTTTTGCTTTGTTCAGATTGTGACCGCACCCCGGTTCTTCCCTCTTGACGTAAGGAAGTGTTTTCATTTTCCGTTTTACAGGAGCCTATAGTTGAGAGATTTGAACTTTTTAAGAATTTTTTTTTTTTTTGAAATTTTATGAGACTAGATACGTTAGAGAAACAAAATTTTTAAAGGCTGCAGGACTTTTAAATTCCAAATATTTAAATTGTGACATCTGTATCAATGTGTGATCCTGGGGATGTACAAGAAAGGAAAGGCTATGGCTTACCAGTGATGCATTTGTGTGTCAAGTTAACAGGCCTGTTGTGCTCCCTTGCTTGAAGCTAACTTGACACACAGGCAAGCTAGAGGCATCTGAAAGGAGGGAACCTCGGTTGTGAAAACTGTCTCCATAAGATCTGGCTGTAGGGCATTTATTAATTAGTGATTGATCAGAGGGTTCAGCTCCTTGTAGGTGGGGACACCTCTGTGCTTCTAGATTCTATATAAGAAAGCAGGCTGAGCAAGCCATGAGGAGAAGCCAAAGGCTTGATGCGTATGTCAGCCCCTGCCTCCAAGTTCCTGTCCTGTTTGAGTGTCTGCCAAGGTTTTCCCAATTAACCTTTTCCTCCCCAAGTTGCTTTGGTCATGGTGCTTCATTGCAGCAATAAAAGACACAAGTGGTGGACTGCTTCCAAGTGTCCACGTAGTCGAGTTGGATCCCACATCCTGCCTCAAAGGAGGAAGCAATGCACCATCACTGGGGCCACCTTGATGTCTAGTAAGACAGCCCTGCTTCCTCAGTGGGCTCCTCCCTTCAGTCCCTAAGGCACAGACAGTGGTCCTGGCTGCTTACTTCCTCTTTCCTCTGGGTTTAGGAGAGTCTGAAGACCTTGCTGAGCCAGACAGCTAATCAGCACCATGACTTCACTGCCCTGTCCAAGCTCCTGCATCCGGACCTAGACCTGAGGCAGTGCTGAGAGGCTTTTCTACCTTGAGTGGCCCCCACTAGTAGAGCAACCATGTCTCCTCAGTCCTCGGTTTCTGCTGTCTTCCTGGTTTGACCTGCATCCAATCACAGGGAACTGGGAAACAGCTCTCCAGATATGCACAGCCATGTCTCTGGGATGGCAGCATCTTTGGAAAGATCCGGGTCCTGAGTCTCGGGAATCTGGTATACCATGGGCACACTTGATGTAGAACAGAGCTGCTGATAAAACTTTCTGTGGTGATGGGATGTTGTGCACCTTCTTTTCCGGTCCTTGTAGCCAAAGCCACATGAGCGATAACACAGTGGGGTGGGGTGCGGTTTGTTCCACTTTAACTCACTTAAATTCGAATAGCCACATGTGGTTAGAAGACAACATAGGTCTAGATTTTTATTTTTTAACTTAAAAGACCAAGAATTAGTGTCTTTGTTCTCCACATGGAGCCAGTACAATCATCCCTGGAGCAAAGGTGGATTACATCTTGTCTTCCTAGGCACAAGGGAATGTATCTGTTTAAGAGTGGGCTCTGTGAAAAACATTAAGCCAAAACTTCAAAGTCCTACATACATAAACATATGTTCTGAAAAGTTGCCCTCAAACCAGCAAGCAACCCAAAACCTGAGTACTGTCTACCCCCTAAATGTTACCTCATCCCCCGAGGCCCCTATAACGGACCATGGGCATCCTGGCTACTTGATTTATAAACAGTTGCTCTTTTTTCCACCCAAAATCTAGTGTAGACTGACCTAGAACATCATGGCTTCAGAGGAGTGGTGACTTGCTTTGAGGGACACAGTCGGCTTCTGCCCGGACAGTCTCAGACCAGGTCTGCCCCATTGTACTGAGAATTCGTCCCTAAGGCGCCACTGCCTTCCTTTGGCATGACAACCACTACTAGACTGTAACATCTGCCATGGAAATGATTGTCCCCTGGAGAAAGGACCACACCTCTTGTTCCAGCTGTTGTGTGTGGTAAGGGGAATGACAAGCTCCCCATGCCTTTGTAAGGATGTAGATGAAACCCCAGGAAAAACTGGTTCCCATACCCACCACCTGGTTCTTTGTCTCCTCTCTCCTGTCTCCCTACCCTCCTGGTTCATGGTTTTAGAGATGCTAAGGATGTTCCGAATAAGACTCCACTCCTTAACTAGCCTAAAGGAGGAAGCTCAGTATTTAAATTAAATTAGTTCAAGCTGCTGAAACAAATGGACCTAATATAATGCACAGAGACGCAAGCTGATTGAGGTTGAGTTCTCTCTCATTTAAAAACCAAAATAGCTTTTCCTACTGGATCAGTGCTTTGCCTCCAAGTAAGAAAGAAGAGACAAGATTCCTGTCAGCAAGGAATGATTAAGGGTAGGAATTATGAGCCCCCATACCTCCAGGGGAGCTTCGAAGTCAATGGTGGTCTTGTATGCTAAAATAGGGAGATCGTATGCAAGCTAGACTCTTAGAAATTTCTCACCCATCTGCTTCATTACAATTCAGTTACAGGATCATGCCTCAATGCAAGGGAGGCTGGGAAATGTAGTGCAGATATGGAACCAGGAAGAGGAAACGACCAAGTTGAGGGGTTAGCCAGGCTTTGCCAGTCATCCAAACTAACACATGGCAGATCTATAAGAGGCCAGATGGTAAAATAAATATTTTAAGCTCTGTAAGCTATATTATCTCTGTTTTACCCATTCATTCCTATGCCTACATTATGACTGTGGTATAAAACATTAATAAAGATGGCAGGACCGTTCCAGTCAACTTGATTCCATAGACAGACAGTGGCCTATTACGGCTCCTGAGCCATAGTGTATCAGCCACAGTTGCAGTCCAGGGAAAATATTTCCCCAGAAAAACACAATCTTTGGAATGGGACTAAAGAATGTATATTTTCAGCATGAGCTTTTGCCATTTAAGCAGGCGCTATAGGTCCTGTGTGATCCACTATCTAAAAAGCCGTTAGTGCCCCTGGCTCAGGCGCTACTGTGTAGGTTGTCCATGAAGCTACTTATACAGGGAAACTAAACTTTCAGAGATACTACCAAGATCCAAGAGAATGTGGTCTTGCAGACTTTTCTAATCATCATGATCATCATCATTTATTTTGGGGACTCTGGTTTTGGAAGGATCTTACTCTCAGATAGTTGAATATGTGAATTGTAGGAAAGAGTTAAAATTTGCAAGACAAGCTGGGCGGGTGGTGGCTCACACCTTCAATCCCAACACCCAGGAGGCAGAGGCAGGTGGATCTCTGTGAGTTCAAAGACAGCCTGGTTTACAGAGCAAGTTCCAAGACAGCCAGGGTTACGTCGAGAGACCCGATCGCAAAACCAAATTAAAACAAAACAACACACAAAACTTGCAAGCCAAGTTGGGACTCAGCAAACATTTAGGCTGCTGACTGTCCCTCCAGCAGTGTCCGCTCAGACTCTGTCTACAAAGGGACCTTACTTGTCAATATGAAATACACCGTCTCAGCTCAAAGACTGGAGTCTTGATTTCTGCAGTTTTGTGGCTACCGTTATCCTCAAGTCATGGGGCAGCTGAAAGCTCTCCCTCTGCCAGCTGTGGTGGCGTATGCTGGTAGGATTTGCCGAAGGAGGCAGAGGTAGGAGGATCACGAGTTTGAGGCCAGCCTTGGCTACACATTCAAAACAAAACAAAACTCTCCCTCCATCTTCAGAAATGTTTGCCGCTGATTTACTGGCTTCCCTCCTGTTGCATAGCAACCAGCATGAGGGAGGCTAATTGGCCAAGAGGGTCAGGGAGTGGGTCTCTTAACTCTCTGGTGGCCAATGCAGAGTCCTTGCACTCCAAGAAGAGAGACGTAATAGCACATTGTGAGTGACCTTGAGCAGTCACCTCCGGAGCGCCTAGAGAAGGCAGTCACATATGTCAGTCCATCTGTCAGTATGTCAGTCCATCTGCTCGGGGTCCAAAGATGAAATGGAAGCAGAAGGGGGAAGAATCCACCTCCAAGACCCCTGCTTTCCTCTAGAAATAGCCAATTGCTGACCTTGAAAACTGATGGGGGATGTTTGAGATTCTCTGAGTGAGAAAATGCAACTCGTCCGAGAGTAAAGTAGCAAATCCTAGGAGTGTTCCCGGAGTTCACCACCCCAACACACAGAGATAAGGGAAGGGGGAAAACAGTAACAGGACCCTCTGAGATTCCTTTTATGGTAAATGACGGAGACTCTTGTCTGATTTCTGAGCACGGAAGTTTGTCTTTAAATGACCAGATCTGCTCATTTCTCAAGTCCCCATCTCTGGTGAATCTTGGCAGCCCACCTTTACCGTCTGCCTGGGACTGTGGAGTGCCGAAGCCAGCCTTGACCTTGGCTCAGTAGCTGGGCAGTGTGCTGGCCCAGGATACAGTTTTGGCAGCTAAGAGAACCCCCTTCCCTTGGCAAGGCAGCCTTGATTTTTATTGTCAATTTCAGAAGCCTTCGGTTTGTCTGGGAAAACTCAGGATGGGTGGGGTCAGCACAAGCTTTGGTTCACTCTGCAGATGCAGATGTGAGCTGCCCAGTGGCCTCAGATCTTAAGAGATTTACCTCAGGAACTTGGGGAGAATGGATATCCGGGATGCTAGGCATTCCAGCTCCTTATATATTGGGCCTGAGGGCTTGCCTTTCTGTCAGTTCCCCTGTGCTTCTGATACAGATGTGTACGGAACTGAAATCACACTGGGACTGTAGGATAAAGAAGTATTATGGTGGGGAACAGTGCTTCAGAATTACCTTAGGTTCACGGCAGCCATTTCTTGCTCAGCAATGGAATCTTTTTTTTCCCCCTCCAAAAATTTCTTTATTGGAAATTCTCTGCATTTTCATTTCAGATGTTATCCTTTTCCCACAGTCCCATTCCCCTCCCCCTCCCATTGCCTCCATGAAGGTGCTCCCTCTCCCAACCACCCTCTCCCACCTCAGTGCCTTGGCATTCCCCTACACTGGGAAAACGAGCCTTTGCTGGACCAAAGGCCTCTCCTCTCATTGACGTCAGAGAATGCTATCCTCTGCTGCATATGTACCTGGAGCCATGGGTCTCTCCATGTGAACTCATTAGTTGGTGTTTTAGTCCCTGGGAACTGTGGCGGGTTTGGATAGTTGATAATTGTGTTCTTCCCATGGAGTTGCAGACCCTTTTATCTCCTTCAGTCCTTTCTCTAGCTCCTTCATTGGGGTCCTCATGTTCAGTCTGACAGTTAGCTGCAAGCATCCTCCTCTGTATCAGTATGGCTCTGGCAGAGTCTCTGAAGAGGCATCTATATCAGGTTTTTGCCAGTAAGCACAACTTGGCATCAGCCATAGTGCTTGGGTTAATTGGGCACATGGGGGGGTGTATCTATTTGTTCCTTTGTTTCCTCCTATGAATGTTTTGTTCTTCCTTTTAAGAAAGACTGAGTTATCCACTTTCTGGCCTTCCGTCTCTTTGAGCTTCATAAATTCTATGGATGGTTTCTTGGGTATTCCCAGTTTTGGGAGCTAGTATCCACTTATAAGTGAGTACATACTATGAGTGTTCTTCTGTGACTGGGTTACCTCACTCAGGATGATAGCTTCAAGTTCCATTCATTTCAGTAGGAATTTGATGAGGTCATTGTTTTTGATAGCTGAGTAGTACTCCATTGTGTATATGTACCACAATTTTGTATCCATTCCTCTGTTGAAGGGCATCTGGGTTCTTTCCAGCTTCTGGCTATTATAAATAAGGCTGCTATGAACATGGTTATGCATGTGTCCTTGTTAGATGTTAGAGCTTCTTTTGCCCAGGAGTGGTATAGCTGGGTCCTCAGGTAGTAAGTACTATGTCCAATTTTCTGAGGACCCACCAGACTGATTTCCAGAGGAATCTTAACAATCCTAGTAGCTTGAGTTCAAAATACCTTTTTCTGTTTCACTAGATTTTCTTCCTGCTGAAGTCCATTTCCCTGTCTGTAAATCTCAGCGGCTCTGGGTTACTTCAACGTAACCCTCCTTTCAGGTCTTATTCTTGGTAGTTTTTGATCCCCCTTCCCAGAATTACTTCGGAGGCACACACATTTCAGACTATCCATTTCTGTAGTATATTCTTGTTTCTATGATCACACACACACTACACACACACACACACACACACACACACACACACATGCATACACACACATACACACACATGCACACACACACACACACACAGGTACATGGGAAGTAAGGGGCCGGCTGCAGAGTACATGTAATATGCCTGCTCTTCCCAGCTCTTCTGTTCCAATAACCCTGCCCAAACTGCCCAACAGAATGATTTCTTTGCTTCCAAAGCATTCTTTGGTGACAGCTGCCAGCATTTTCAAGTCTGTACCTGGCCTTGTTCATTTTATACCTTTACTTTTCTTGGTTGGACCCCCCCCCCATTGCCCAATGTGAATGAAGTCACTTGAAAAGAAGAGGAGGATATTAGCTAGAGACTGCAAAATGGAAGGGGGATGGAAGTTTCGGAGCAGCTTAAGCGGCCCATACCAGTGGATAAGCTGTTAGATGTGCCTAATTAAAGACTGCCTGTCTATGATGTCAATTTGACCTGTATCTTTCCGTGGCTCGATTTGAAGCATAGATCTATACGACGTTTAAAGGTAGCTTCCAGTACAAGTCACAGAGACAGGATTAAGTTCCCTTGACTCAGCAGCATCACCATCAGCACCTGCATCTTTTCTTAACCGTGCAAGAGAATCAAGCTAAGCTGTTACCATTCAACCACACCCAATCTCTACATTAAATATTTAAAGACGTCCCCACCAAGTAAACGTTGGTTCTTTGCTGGTACTATACACATTGCAAGAGGCAGCACACATGGATCTTAGAGACAAACAGAGCTACATTCAAACCATATAACTACTTGGCTAGCTGTAACTCATGTTCTATGGGAATTAAAGTCACCTTATGTGGAGGACAAAGAATACAACAAGAAACATTTGTGTAATATTTACCATATTGTTACTGTTGCCAATGCTTTATTTAGATACAAATGCTATTGTATCTAAAGCACAATCTCTTTTCTCAAATGACTCCGGTGCAGAGAAATCAGATCCTGTGACTGAGAGACTGCTTTAATACTATGTATCAGTCCCCCTACTGCATGGCAGATTAGGGGACAGATTTCTATAGGAGTTTGGCATCGCAGCCGCCAGTGTTCAACGGATAATCATTACGCTTCTTATATGAGTTTAATGGACAGTTCCGTCCCAAACGGCGTGATTTCTCGACTTATAGGAATAGAGAGCTAATGAAATATTACGGTTTTAATTAGCAGTTTTTGCTAAGCTTGCAGACGAACTACCCCTCTCCTAACGAGGCTTTCTGGATCTATAAAATTCACTCCAGCGTAATCAGCGTGATCCCTTGGTTTCTAGCCATTCCGCCCGCTAGCCTTGCTTTGATTTCCGTGGCAGAAATGCTACATTCCTGCACGTATCTGGGCTTCTGGATCAGCCCCTGGTTCTAGGTGCAGACTGTGTTATCTTGGACCTCCCCAGGACCTTGAAAGACCACCTTTGCCTGCTGACTGCCCAGTCTGCTTACTGGTCATTCTGTGAGAGACTTGGGGATTTGTACTAGTATTTCAGAACTGGATAGTCAAATTAGCATCAGATCCTGGCTCCTTCTCCCCATTCAGGTCTCCATTCCAATATTCTCTCCTTAGGAAGACCCTCTTGGATCCCCAGATGCACCAGATGTGGAGGTGTAGTTCCTGACTTCTAGCTTTCATGGTGTGCTGCTGGAACACCCCCCTCCCCGTGAGGTACATGGAGGAGTATTGACAAAGAAGAGGGGTCAAGAGATCTAAAAACTAAAAAGAAAAGATAATCTAGAGCAAAATGACTTTCATACATAAAAATCATTTTGAACTGGGAGATCTTTGTGATCATATATTGCAATTTTTTTTAAACAAGGTTGAAAGGTTACTCAGGTGAGTTCCTTAAACATACACAGCTATGCATGTTATGTGACTTCTGGATGGGGACATCAGAAACTTCTCCACCCTGCCCCTGCTTAGAACCTGTGCATGTTGAGATACTGTTTGGGGGAACTCAATTATTGACTGACTTTGGGAGCTCAGAACCCAGCACCCCTGGGCAGATACCCAGAGCCATCAGCACCCAATGGCACACCTGCAGGATGCAGGTCACCAGAGAGCAGGCCCCAAACCTGACTTTGCAGGAGCATGTTATGTCCTGACCAGGGGAGAGCGAGAATAACATGACAAGGGGACAGACCAGATGTGCTCTTTCTTGTTTTGTTCCTCTCTAAGAGGCCCAGGATGTCAGCTTGTGGAAGCTACCACTCTAACAGCCGCTGTTCCTTCTACTCTGTTCTTATATGGATGGGGAGGCCTCATCCTCAGCCAGGTTTTGCCTTTTGCTCCTCAGAAAAGCTTTACTGTGTTGCCAACAAAGGCACCGCCACTGTGGCTGGCCACTGGCTGAGGTTATCTCTCAAGCACCTGCAAAAGGCAGCCACCCACCTTCTCAGCTCTATTTCATCTCCCTACCTGAGGCCTTCTGAACAGTTTTCAGAAGCAGAGGAGCCCTTGGGAGCGAGTCGCCTTGCCTGGCTGGCTTCCTGTGAGTGCGCTTGGCTTGCTGAGGCTGAAACTCTGTTGCAGATTCAGCCAAAGGAAACCCAGCTGCTACAATCTGTAGTTACTGTTGTTAGCTAGCTTTTTCTTGGTGGTTTTTTTTTTTTCTTCCTTTTTTATCTTACCATCTATACTCCACCAATATTTTTATTTAGTTTCTCGACTCATCAGATCTATAGTAAATTTCTACTCCAGGTCCCTAGATCCAGACTCTGTCCAGTCTGGGTTCAAAAAATTTGCTAAGTCTTCTAAGGGAGCGAAGTAGCAGAGGAGGAGAGAGAGGGGATGGGCAGGCAGGAGGGAGAGGGAGTTTACAATATAAAATGGTGAACCATACTTCCAGAAACGTCACCTTCCTGAGTCCTTTAGTCTTGGAATATCGTGTTCTACAGATCTCTGCCGGTCTATGAATGTGTCATGAAGTTTGATTATCCAGATTAAAAGCATAACCGAGTCTCCTTCCTTCTCTCTCTTCCTACCCCACCCTCTCCTTCCCTCCCTTCCTTCCTTTCTTCCTTCAACAAAACAGTCTCTGTAATCCAAGCCCCACCGGCAGGCAGGCGTCTTAGGTTTCCTCTGGTGTTTGGAGGTCCCCCCCCCCCCGTGCATGAACTATGATGTTTTCACAGAACTGGGCTACCTTGTGAGCCCCACAGTCTGAGTTCCTCTCCTGGAGCCCGGGGTCCAGGTTCCATCAATCAAGGGAAGCTACCTGGTTCATGAGACACAGGGGTGAGTGCCTCAAGAAAACAGAAAGGAGAGATGTGTCAACGAACTGAAATTGGGCATCCGAGAAGGTCTTCTTCAAGAGAGAATATTTGAACGGGAGTCCTGATCAGATAAGACCCGTGCATCTGCCCTAGTCTCTGACTGTTCCAGCCTCCTCTTCAGCCAGGGTTGAATTCCAAGTTACATCTTTCCCCTCAAATGCTGTGAAAGGCAGAGGTCAGAAAGCTGCTGAGACGTGGGGTGACCCAGTCTTAGGCACAAGTCAGCCTTTAATAAAGATCCAGGTAACCCTTTGAAAGATGAAACCTGTGGCCAGGTCTCCCGTGGCAGAAGAGTCTTGGGTTTCAGTTTTTAATTATGGAACCAAAAAGACAGCCCTGCCTCCATCCTGTTCTGCTGGGGTTCAGCTTCTCCGGGAAGAGGCCTTCCTGTCTCCAATCTTGCAGGCCCCAGGGTACTTACCTCAGGCAAATGCCAGCATTCACCTTGGCACTCAACCACAGGCTCTAGAAAGGTGGGTAAGAGAGAGAGTTTCTGGAGAGAGTGTGGGATCAGGACTGGCTGGGTTTGCCAACCCTCACAGCTCCAATTATGATGTCACAGAAAGATGGGGCATCGTTCAAGGCCAGGAATCCAAGCACATCTCTCCTCCCCTTATTCCCACAAATACTGGTACCAACAGTAGAAGGGCAGAGATGGTGCCAATGGAGGACCCCCAGTTAGCAGCTCACAGTTTGGTACTTGATGTATGCTGGTTTATATTGTCTTAATCACCTCAAAACCTGTCATTCAGGGTGCAGTTAGGGCTGCTATCCTCTTGGGATCAGAAGTGTTCTGGGCTCTAAAATGGTCCAGACTTTGGAACAGTTGCATGTCTATAATGAGTTATCTTAGGAAGAAGACAAAAGTGTAAACACAGCGTCCGTTCATGTATCTCATGTAACTCCTATGCACAGCACTTCCTATGACATAGGGCACGTGTGGAGTGTTTCACTTGTGAGTACATGTGAATGTTCTTAAAGGTTTTGCTTTAGAAAATCTTGGATTTTGGGGTAGGGATCTCCAATATGTAGTCCTCGTCCTTTATTTTAAATAAAATTTCAAGAACTTATAGTCGCCAAGGTTATCTGATTATCAGATCAGGATCCGTATTGCACTGACTTAATCTATGTACCTCACAATTTGGCTTTACCAAATTCTTCCTTTTTAAAGGTCTGTTTTTTGTTTTTTTAAAGAAAAAGGGGTGTGTGTGTGTATGTATGTGGAGTGTGATATATGTGGTGTGTGTGTGTGTGTAGTCTGATATGTGTATATGTATGTGGTGGTATTATGTGGTATGAGTGTATATGTGGTGTGGTATATGTGTGTGAGTGTGTGTGTGTGGGTGGATGGGTATGTGTGAGTGTGTGTGTGTGTAAGTGAGTGAGTGTGTATGTGTGTGTGTGTGTGTGTGTGTGTGTGTGTGAGTGTGTGTGCCTTAAGAGGCACATCCCTGAAACTAGAGTAAACGTGGTTGTGAGCCATCTAACATGGCTGAGGTTTGACCCCACCTTCACAATACACGACTAACCACTGAGTCATCTCTCCAATCCATGCTTTACCAGTTTTTACTTTTTTATGGTGCTGGGAATTGAACCCTGGGCCCTATGCATGCTAGACAAGTGCTGTTCCATTGAGCTACGCCCACAGCCTCTGCTTGCCTGCTGTGTTGTACGAGTTCCAACGTGACATCAGGAGACAAGCTGAAGCGGAGCCCTACCTTCCTGCAAGGGTGCTGGAAGTGATTTCTACAGACATTTGATATAGGCAGTTTTGCAGAATTAGCCCAATTAGTGGTCTCATGGCTTCAGGGTTGCAGTGGAAAGCAATGAGAAGGGTGACAGACTGGAAAATAATCCCCAAGGCTATGTTTTTGTTTTTCTTTGACCCCAACAAATTTAACAATTCGTGCAGTCTCAGTGAGAAGCCATGTGGGCAGCCCTCCACTTCTACCTGCCACCCCACCTGAGGGACAAGAAAGGACCTGTGACTCATAAATGAGTCTCACTCAGGGATCCTTGCTTCCGGCTCGGATCCAGGAACGTGAGAGGGAGCCCTGTACCCTGGTGGCATATGTGTCCAGATTGACCGAGGGTCCTGGCACTTATCCAAATATTCCCTACCTTCTCAGAGGTGGCCGTTCCCCTGGGACGGAGCTGGTGGCACTGCTGAGTGAGACCCTGGGAAGGAGGAATAGCACAGAAGCATGGCAAGCTCTGGGCACGGCAAGCCCAGGGGCACACGGGCCAGCAAACCTCCTGCCAGCTCACTTTGAAGTCACAAAGACACGGAAGTCCTCTTGGAGAAGATGCCTTCCCCCTCACTCCCTCCAAAATGACTTCCACCAATAGTGCTCGAGGGCTGTCGTATCCGCGGCTTGGTAGCTGGTGAGTCTCACTCTGAGGCATCAGAAATGTGAACTGACACTAAAAGCTGGCCGCCGTCCTCGCACACCTGACGTAAAGGAAAGAACATCATCACATTATCCGGTTTGAACCCCCTTTTACAGAGCGGAAAACCGAAACTTTTATCAAAGTGGGCGCTCCTGTTTTCTCTACTCCCTGCCACACGGAACAGTGTCAGCCTCTGTGATGGCGAAACCAGCTGCCTCTGTCAGGCAATTTGAAAGCGCAGCTGGGTTTTTCCCTTCCCTTTGACCCAGTGTCCATAAGTAAAGATTTTAGGACATGAAAAACCTTCAGTACCAAGGGAGCCCCCCCCCCCCCAGGCAAATGGCTGTCTTGAGTATGCTTGCTGGTACATTTCTCCACCTCGCCTCCTCTCAAGGGCATCCCCAAAAATCTGACCTGGCCCTTTGAACGTGTCTCTCGTCCATAAATCACCCTCCAGCTTCCTTGAGCTGCAAATGACTCAACGCTGTCTTTGTAGCCTGCAAGGGGAAGATCTAGAGATGGGGCAGCAAGCCTTCCTAGGATCCACTGGCAGTGAAGATAGAACTGCCCACCTCACTAAATAAAATGGTCAGAGTCCAGCTTCTCTGCAAGCTCGAGAGAGGTACCTTGAAAGCAGATGCACCTAAAACTTCATGGCGCCCACAGTCTTGCAAGAAATGGTTTGGAACTGAACTTAGTCATATCATATCTGGGATGCTGGGAGTTCAAGCCAGGCTGGGACTCAGAAGCTTAACCAGGGTCCCAGAGCCAACCTGAACTGGATGCTGTAGTGGGTTTGGTTACAGCTCTGGCTCGTGTGAACTTGGAGACTTCTGCAGGGGGGGGGGGTAGCTTCCCGGGGCCTGTTTCTTTTTCTGGAAATAATTAGAGTCACATTTCTCATCTCACTGGGTTACTGGAAGAATCAAATGACAGTGTGCGCACGCAGGCACTTCCTACACTCCAAGGTACTCTAAAAATAAAAGGTATTATTTTCTAATGACGATGAATCTCAGTTCACAAACTCATTTTTACAGACCTGGGATGGGTTTCTGTCCATACTGGATTGTCAGCTTACTTTTTATTTCAGGCGCTATCTAGGGTTTAGCAAATAAAAGTAACAGGCACCTGGCGCAGAAAGTCCTTGACAACTTGAACCCCCTCCATCTAGATTACTAGAATTTCTGGAGAGAACGGCCCTCATTTCTAGGACACAGTCTAGGGACTTTAATATTGTTAAATCTGCCACCAAAAAATAAAATAAAATAAAATAAAAAACAAATACAAAGTAATCATTCCAGATGTGTTCCAGCTGTAATCAAAATATTGTCTACATGCCACACATTTAACTATACCCACAAATAGTGCTATCTCCTCCAAGGTGTTTTCCCCCTACATTTATGTCCAATATTTTGCTGAAAGTAAATACTCGATTTATTTAAAAGCTAGAGTTTTTGGAATCTGCATCAGTCAGATGCCCGACTGTCACTATCTGGTGTTCCTTCAGGAGAGAGGGCCCTCTGCTAGCCATCAAAGCTGGCTCATTGCTTCCCCCCTCCCGCTACTGTGGTCAGTCGGCTTCATGGGGGATGCTCTTCGAGGGAGTAGATGTCTGAGTGGAGCTGGGGGGCCCTGGCGCAGGAAGTCCACCTGGGAAGGATCTGGAAGCTGCACACAGTACTTGTTCTTTGGCAAACGGGGGAGCGTGTTTGTAAACGGACTCCCCATTGTGACTTCTGGCATCATTTCCAACTAATGACATCTTTCCGAGAGCCTTGCAGAGCTCCCCTGTTGGCTCTACCAAGTTACGATCATCCAGAGACACGGCTTCATGGGATCTGGAAAGTGAATTAGCAGGTTGCTGTTCTCCAAAGGTGCAGTGTGTGTGTGTGTGTGTGTGTGTGTGTGTGTGTGTGTGTGTGACTAGAAGAAGGGAAAACTATCTTTTTCTCTTGTATCCAGGACCTTTCACTCTTGCTGTGTGATCTCTGTCTCTCTCTCTTTCTCCTAATTACCCTTTCTGCTTTTTCGTTAAAAGGGCAATAATTTTTATGCACCCGTTGACATGCTGTCTTGAGTGTAGAAATGTCAAACTGCCTTTGTGCACATCAGCTGTGTGACCTCCCACCAGTTGCTCTGGACTCTCTGAACTCCAGTTTCCTCATCCATTCCATGCAGATAATAACAGCATGAATACACTCACCGAGGGTCCCGTGAGAAACACACGTTCAGGCGTTTCTGTAGCACCCAGCACCTACAGGCTTGGTGAACAAATTCCTGGTGCTGATCCTGGACTAAAATGAGTGTGAGGCCAAGGAAAGGCCGAAATCTGTCCCATTCGAAGAACACAGGGCAGCCATCTTCCAGATAACTTGCCAACATGCCGAACACAAAGGGAAAAAGGAAAGGCGCTCACTATATGATCTCTAGGGCTTTTAGGAAACATGGAGTTGTTCCTTTGGCCACTTACATTTGAATCTACAAGATGGGTGATGTTGTAGGCATCAAGGGAACAGGTGCTGTTCAAAAAGGAATGTCCCATAAGTGTTAGCATGGAAAAACCGGAAGAGTCTACAATGTCACCCAGCATGCCGTGGGCATCATTGTAAACAAGCAAGTTAAGGGTGAGGTTCTGGCCGGGGCTGCTGCAGCCCATTCCGTATGAATTCATGGCCTAATGTGCAAAAAGAAGTAAAGGACCCAGGCTACAAAGTGTTTTCCTTAAAAGAAAGAAAGGAAAAGAAGAGAAAAAAAGAAGGCAGGCAGAGACTTCACGTGCTTAGTCCAATATAATCAGGAAGTCAGGACTTAAGTTAGAGTCTTCTTAAAAAGAAATCCTGTCATGGCCTCAGTTCTGGTTCCAGACCCATCTAACTGAGCACGTGATGTATTTCTCCAGCTTGTACCATGCATGCACTGTTCAGGCTTGGCTCCCAGCCTCTTCTATAACCCCCTGCTGCAGACACGCCCCCTGCTGCAGACACGCCCCCTGCTGCAGACACGCCCCCTGCTGCAGACACGCCCCCTGCTGCAGACACGCCCCCTGCTGCAGACACGCCTCCTGCTGCAGACACGACCCCTGCTGCAGACACGCCCCCTGTTGCAGACACGCCTCCTTGTGAATGGATTTTTTAAAGGCAAGGAGTGTAACTGTGTGTCTGTGTGTGCACACTCCCACATGCTTGTGCATGTACAACAGAAGCACAGTGCAAAAGGCCATCTTCAACTCTCATGGGGTTCACAGAGAGGAGCTGGGGGGGTGTCTGCTTTGAGAAAGTCAAAGTTGTTAAAATCTTTGGAAGCGTCAGGGAAGTAGATAGGTTCCAATATGGCACTCCAAAACTTGCACCTTGAGGCGTGCACACACGCTCACACACACACACACACACACACACACACACACACACACACTCACACACACATGCACAGAGGTATCGTGCAAACACATTCACATTTTCACACAGCTAGAAGCACCTGCACCAACACTCACTGCTTCCACAGTGGAGTCTATTATTTGGGGCCCAAAGACGGTGTAGACAGTGAGGCTGAGAAAAAGCGGCAATCTGTAGTGCATAAGCCAGGAGGAGACACTGAATCTTGATGATAGGATAGGAGGACACCCCAAAATTCGGAGATCTGGAGAGTGCACATGTGGTTGTTGGGGGTGAGCACAGCACTATGACACAGCACATACACGTGGTCTCTGCCTGATGATGCTCAAGTAGCTGAGGGGACAACCACAGTGTCCAGGAACAGGAGTTCTCGGTGACAGACATCCAGATCCTACCAACAGCTCTCTCTGTCAAGGAGGCACCAAGTGGATGTGACGGGGTGCCCTCGAGTCCGGGTGTGAAATCCTGTGGTAACCGACAGCTCATTATTGGTTCTTTGTGATCAGAAAGGTGGGAATGAGAGACACAGAGACAGACACAGAGAGTCAGAGACAGACAGAGACACAGAGAGGAGAGGGAGGGGGAGAGAGAAAGGGAGGGAGGAAGGGGAAGGGGGAAGGGAGAGAAAGGCTGACTTTAAAATTTAATTGGTCTGCAATGAAAGATTTAACTGTTCAGAAAGCACAGTGCTCTCAGTCCCAGAGCACAGCTTATGTGGGGAGGCCAGGGGAGAGTGAAGAGAGACGTGGGGAGAGGCAGCTTCCTAATGGATCCCACGGGGACTTGTGCCATGGGGACCAGCTTGTAGATTTCCAAATCGGATGCAGGCCCGGCTCTTTAGTTGTCCTGTCCTTCCAGTGGGAAAGTTAATATTGGCCCTCCTCCTTGTAAAGATTATCCTGTAAACAAGATGGATGGTTAGAGCGAAGGCCTTGGTTGAGCTCTTACAGTTGTAGTATCAAAACATGGCGGTTGAGGGATCTAGTGTGTCAGGAAGTGACGTGTAGATGCCCCGAGGCTCGGCCACCATGTAGGAGGGATGGCTTTTATTTGTCAGTCTACCCTGTCCACATATGGGAAGGCCTGGGCGAGGCTGGCTCTGGACCTACAGTGGTCCCTTTGGCTCTCCTAGATTCAGCGCTATGCCTAATAATTGGATTGAGCTCAATAAATACTGGTTAAAGTTTCCATGAGCGTTTTCAGAAAACCTATAGCTCCTAAGGTCCCTGGTGTGTTCTGGGAGCTGCCCCGTGGCTGCCACTTAAGCATTGGGTCAGGCGAACCCGATCCCTTTGTACTGGGCTCTCCCAAGCTCTGTCCTGTCCCGCCGTTGCTGCCCTAGTGGCAAAAGCGGTGATGTTCTCCTCCGCCTTCCCTGCTTACAATTCACCCATGATTCCAGGTGAATTCTGGGAGCATGAAAATACAGTCGGTATTTGTTGAATGACTGAATGAATGTTGCATACAGTTTGTCTTTTCTTTCATCCTGATAGCCAGTTCAAGAAAAGCAGCAGTAACTATGATGTGGGTGACACCTGCCGATCACTGGAAGCGGTGCTGAGAGCTAGGTTTCGTGTAGTGTCTCCATTCTTATACCGTTGTGGCTGAGGCCATGGGAAAGATGCTATGGTACTGGTGGTGGTGGTAAAGACAGTGACGGTGGCAACCCCGTTGGCTGTCATGGGCAGTGTTACTCAAACCTTGAATCCTTCTGGCTGTGTGGGGTATAGAGGTTCATTTTTGTTATATAAACAAGAGCAGAAGTTGTCTTAGTGCAGTATAACAGAGGGGTTCAGACTAGGTTTTGTGTGTGTGTGTGTTTGTGTGTATATGTGTGTATGTGTGTGTGTGTAGGGGGTATACATGTGCATACATATATACTGTAAATGTGGAGGCCAATGCTCGGCATTTGCTGTTTTCTTTTTAATTACCTATTTATTTTATGTATGTGAGTCACTGTCTTCAGACACACCAGAATAGGGCATCGGATCCCATTGCAGATGGTTGTGAGCCACCATGTTGTTACTGGGAATTGAACTCAGGACCTCTAGGAAGAACAGTCAGTGCTCTTACCAGCTGAGCCATCTCTCCAGCCCCAGCTGTTTTTCTCTGTAACTCCCTCCATTACTTTTTTTTTTTTCTTTTACTTTACCTAGAGCTCACTGAATCTACAAAACTACCTGGCCACCAAGCCATGGGGATTCCCCTCCCCCTCTACTTTTTCAGCACCAAGACTACAGGCACATGCTACTGTGCCTGGATTTTTACATGGGTGCTGGCTAACTGAATTAGGTTCTTGTGCTCATCTCTTCAGTCCTAGACTATGGATTGTGAACATGGGTTTGCTTCCCACCCTCCGGAGGCTGGGATGAGATCAGCCTAGTACAGATCTGGGGTAAAGGCCTCCTTCTGGCCTCTAGGCCAGCCTGTTGTTCCCTTGTCCCTTAAAGTTCTCTGGGCCCTTCTCATGAGGCCCTGGAGACATCATGAGCCTGACCTCATGCAGTCACCAGAGATCTTACCCGATGCCTTATCTTATTGGATGTCAGGCTTTCACCATCTGACTTCTGTTAGAAACGCAAGCGTTTGGTCCCTAGCTGAGGGATGGACCTGTATGACCAAGGCTGCCTAGTTAGGCTATCACTGAGGTAGTGTTTGCCCCCCCAACCCTTCTTTTACCTTGGTACCATGTTGGGGAGTGTCAGACCAAGCACTGAGGGAGGCGGGGGGGGGGATCATAAACGCAGCCAAAGAGAAGCAAATAGTAGGGGGTCTATTATGGTTGCTCTTAAAAGCCTCATAATGGCCTTATTTTCCCTCAGACTTTGAAAGCTAGTGATTTACCAGGGCTCCCTGCACAAAGAGATGTCCAGTCACCTAGTCCTCCTCACCTAGGCACCCATTGCTGATCCAGCAGGGACACAGGAAGGGGCGGGTCCTATTCCTTTTATTTCTCTGAGACACAAGAATATGAGCCTTTTGGGTTTTTGTTCTGTTTTTTTCCAGGTGGGTTTTGGGCTTCGAGACAAAAAAAAAAAAAAAAAAAAAAAAAAACCCTTCCAATTAATTGACTGGGAACAGCACCCATGAAGAAAATTAGAACCAGATAAGGAAGGAGGGCGGCAGCAGCGCTGAGCAGGCGCGTAGGGAGCCATTCTTGGATTGTCCTGATGATTTACCCGTGTTTTCCTAATGTGAGAATCAGTCAGCGGGGGCCTGGGTTTTTTTTTTTATGAGGGAAGAACCTCTCCCAGACAGCTCTGTCCTCAACAGCCCCTGTAAATCCCCACACCCCCATTTCCAGTGAGAATACTGCTCTCTCCAGAGCCACTGTGTCAGACCTGTTCAGCTGTTTCTTACTTATCAGCCCCCAACCTCAGCATTAGTTCATGCTTGGAATATGAAGCCATTTCATATTTACCCTTGTTATATCTGGCAGGGAGCCCTGGAAAAAAAAATGAAAGAGTCCCATGATGGTGCTGTTCAGTGTTTATATCTTTATGGTCTCTCGAACTGATTTGACAGCAATCACAGGCACAAGTGAGCCCCACTCGTTCCCCCAACAGAAGGCTGGGGAGAACAGACTCACAGCTCACCCCCCCCCGTTCTGCCCCGAGCGTTGCTGTGTGCCTGCTTAGCCATTTTGGTGCATGGATAGTAGCCCCATAGAGTTCCCGGAAAGCTAGAGAACAAACCTCAGAAAAGACTCAAGGTGGCTGCAGAGCCATAGAACATTCTAGAAAGCCGAGTGAGTCTGACTCCTGCCACAGAGGGCACCGAGAATTCCCATGAGACCTTGGTAAACGTGCAGGGAGATTTGAAGAGGTTTACCCTGTAACCTTCGACCTTCGTAAGAGCCAACACCTGCATGCCTCAGATAGGGTGAAGGGTTTCAACGAAAGGTTTGTCAACTCGGAACTACGTCAAAAGTTACGTGTATGTATGCAAACACGCGAAGTTCCCTGGAACAGGATAAAAGGCGAACACATGGTCTCTGACTCCCTGTAGGCTTAAGAGCCCATGAACAAAGGCAGACTTCCCAAATGTATGCCTGTCCCTCGGAGGTCTGAGGCAGCTTTAAGTGAGACTGAGGCTGGCTTCTCATCTTCTCGACATGTGCTGGTTTAAGCCTTTGAGTAAGTGGTGCTTTGAGATTATTCAAGGGGAGATTTACCCAAGCTTCTAGAAAAACTAAGGGGTTTGTGAGTTGGATGCTGTACGTGAGTGGTCCTGTGCTGAGATGATGGGCGGAGACCACGGATGGGGAGAAAAGGACACAGGTAGGGGAACACATGGACCAATGGACAAACACAAAGGGTCTAGACCTCTACCTGCTTTGCCCAGCTGATGTTTCTAAATCGGACCCTTAGTCCTTTGCCAGGCCTTTGTCATATCTGTTACCTGATAGCAGTCTCAGAGCATCCGGCTCTCCTACACTAACACATGCAGGGGTTCCTGGGTCTGTCTCTCCACCTGACGTCACTCCCGACCAATCCCTGTTTCTAAAACTCCTTTCCCGCTAGACCCTTCTCTCTGTTCTCTCTGGAGCTCCTCGCGTCCTCTGTCCAGCTCGGTCCGTTGCTTTTCCACAGCCTAACCCCTGGACCCCTTGCTCTTGCTCTTCCCCACAGTCTGAAACTCTACCGTCTGCAGTTCCCACCCACGTCTTCAGTCTCCAGAGGATTGCTGTATTGCTGCCTTGCAATTCTGCGTGCCAGGGAAAGGGGGAAGGAGGGACACTTTTGGTTAATCACCACTTCATTTGGCACCGGCACATCGGGGCCCGGATTAGAGAGCTACAGCCAGACGTCCAAAACTTCCCTTTTGGCTTGTTGAAACTGTTGACGGAATAAGATAAGTTTGCGATTAATCACTGGAAAACACGAGATAAACTCGGGAATCCAGAGACTGTAACTCCTTGGTCCTCATCCCAGGGTAGGTTATCGGAACCAAGACTTGTGCATTTTTTACAGTTTATGGGCTTTATCTAGGACCTGTCATGAGATGCTGACAGGAGTATGAAATGGGTCTGTGTCGAGTTCCCGTTCCCACGTTTAGAACAAGTGGAACTCCACCGTAAACACCTAAGGGAGAGAATAAGACATAGACCAAGCCAGCTGATTTCTGAACCTCTCAGTTACTTGGTTTTTTTTTTTTTTTTAATCCAATCTTTCTGTTGTTGAGGCTGAACTTGAAAGATGGAGGCTTCTCTCTTCATTTCAAGTGAAAGAAATGTCCATTTTGGGTGGATGAAGTGGGAAAGGTGTCTGCAGATGAATATGTGGCGACGGTTTGAGAAACTTAATGTTCTCCAGGGATAAGGCGAAGGAGACAGAGGTTCGATAAAGCAGGTGTCAGAGGGGAGCCAGAGGTGAACAGTTTTCTCCCAAAGGGTCATCTGAGATTCTTGCCCCACCCCAATGGCTTTCTCAACATACAGTCATGAAAAGAAATCAGCCCAGCGTTTGGATAAATGCAGACGGAGCTTGGGATGAGAAAAGTTCTGAATGCTCGTAAGAAAGATTTCTTTTTCTCCCAATCGGATGGGATTATTTATGTTCCTCTGAAGTATCCCAAGTAGCCACACAAATGGGCTGACACGGTAATAAACTTCTTATCAGTGTCAAATTCCCTTGAAGAAAAAAAAAAAGGTTTCCTTAGCAACTCAAGTGACAGATTGGCAGGAAAACATTACTCAAGAGTGGTTTAGAACCTAAAGCTACAACATGAAATAAAGACTTGGCTTCAAGAGCCATTTCTTGGGACTGCAATTACGCGCCTCACCCTGTCTGTGTTCACCGGGTACTTCTTGGATGCCCAGAGTGGTAACCACAGGTCTGTCTGTTCATGGTTGTTTGTACCTGACAATTTCCAGTCCTTCTTTTGTGAGCTCCGTGCACCGTGCACACTGAAGTTGTCATGCTTGGCTCTGGCTCCTGGTTCTGATTTCAGGTACCACTGAGTTATTTTTTTTTTTTTAATTACTTCTTCCCTAAGTAATTTGAGGCAATGGTCCCTGTGACTCTTTCATTGTTCTTTCTCTGTGCCTGAGTCTGAGCTGCAGGCAGAAGCATTTACATGAGAGAACATGTCAGTTCGGCAATGGTCATAGGCAGAGCTTTTACAGGTTTTGTGGGTTCTCGACTAATTTTCGGTAGCGTAAAGCCTAGAGGTGTTTCAGAATCCCCAGTTCTGGGACAGCCAATGGGCGCAGCTCAAAAACTTAGCTGAAAGGATTAACCTTCAATTAGAGTCATGATTCTCGGAGGGAGGATGTTCCTCTCTCCAACTCCATTCAAGCAAGGGGTCTCTGAGCTCAGTGAATCCTTAAGCCCAACTTCTATACACCACAAATGGGAGATGATGGGTGTGGACCGGAAGGGGAAATGGGCTAGCATTGAGCTGTATTCCTCAAGGTCATGTCCAGAGGTTAAAGGCCATTGACTGGAGTAGATGGGGAATTCTGTGACAGTGAGGTGGGCGGTCTTCCTGTCGCCATGATTTCCTGATAGTTCCCTAATCTTCATGGCTCTAAGGACATCTGTCTCACAGAAGGAACCTACGGTACCCATAGGATAGTGCTATTGAAACAGAAAAGGGTCCCATGCTTAGTAGATGATGAGCTAAAGTCTGCTGCTATACACCATACTGCCTCCCCTGGTCAGACCACTCAGCTCACAGGCACCTAAGACTTAACTTGCTTTTTCATCCCAGCCAAGGCTGTCAAAACACTGGTATACACCACCCTCAAAATCAAGAGCAGTCTTTCCATTACTCCTTCTAAAGTATGGATGGAGTAGCCTGACCATGTGTACTCGGCCACTGAAGCACCCACTCTTGTATTGTTTGTTCATTAGGGGGTGTCAATTAGAAGGGTTTCTGGGGGTCCGAATAGGGTGGAATCCATAGGCGTTTCTGAATTCAGGCTTTGGGGGGAAGCAAGCATTGGTGTCCTAAGATTTCAATACTCCAGTAAAGGCTCTGTGGATATCTACACAGGCCTGGAATCACTGAGGTTCATAGATTACTTCTCACATATGTTTGGGTCCTGCGCAGCTAGGAAAGAAGACTTTATCAATCTTCACTTCAATCGAAACCTTAGCCCGTTTATCTCTCTGCCTTCTCCTTGTCCACTGGAAAAAGGAGTCACTTTAATGTCACCCTGCTGTGCAGTGGGGAAGAATAGTTGCCCCATAGATGTCCCCTGTTGACTGTAACTGAGAGAAGTCATGCATCTGCTGAGAGGGGACAGCAGGTTGGGCTCCTGGGAAGCTGTGCTCACCAACTTGGTGACTTGTGTTTGTTCTCCCTGTCTGAAAAGACAAAGGCCTTTCTTTAGGAGAGAAGTCTCCTGGCAACAGAAGTCCTGTCATCTGTTCCTCTGGTCCCAGCTGCCACCAGCCACCCTAAACTCCTGGGGGTTTTGAAGAGCTTCTGCTCTGGGCCTAGCCTGGGCTAGGTACCGGTGTGTGCATTAATGGATTCGGTATGGGATGATTGACAGCTGAACCTGTGGGCGGGAGGAGGATGGGGTAATTCCAGGACAATCAAAGGCAAAACAAATGGTAATATTGCAGAAAACGGCTTTAAGCACAACCCTTCTCTGTGTTCTCAAGCTCCATGAGAGAAGGGAGGCACATGCGTCCAGCTGCTGGCCTCATTAGAGTTGGGCTATGTATGGAGAGTGAAGGTGCCATCTTGGTGCTGGATTGCTAGGTACACAATTAGACCAGAGGTGGGACTGAGCAAGGGAAGCCACTGTTAAAGTTCCCGTGATTCAGTTTCACAGGAACTGTTCTCTCTGAGAATGGGAGTCATTTATTCGTAAATGTGTCAGATGGGTTGAAGAGGTCTCTTGACAATGAGGATTCTCAACTTTCAGACAGTACATTAGTGACATTTTCCTCTGTCACTGGCTCAGTTCAAATCCCTTTCCTTTATCCCTTAGTCATGGAGTGCCCAGGGAAGACACACTTCGGTTTTGTATTCATTGTGCAAACTGTGACTACAGTTTTACAATTAGAAGTAGAGAGGGCATGTAAATGTATATTAAAATCATGTAATTAATCCTCAAATTGGATAGCAGAATTCAAATGACTTAGTGACTATCCTTTAGATAATCTAAGTTTCTAATTTTTCTTAGTATTATTCCCCATGTGCTTATACACACACACACACACAGAAGAGAGAGAGAGAGAGAGAGAGAGAGAGAGAGAGAGAGAGAGAGAGAGAGAGAGAGAGAGAGAGAGAGCCTTAACAGCTCTCTTGTGTATGGCTTTCTACTGTGAATGCAGGAAATCTGATTGCTTTTTCTTTGTTAAAAAACTATCTCTTTTATTTTTGAGATTTATAATATAATTGCCTCCTTTCCCCCTTTCTTTCCTCCAATCCCACCCATAAAACCACATATATGTTTGCTGCCTCACTGTATGTTTGCTCGGCTGCTCTATGAACATCTAGAGGTGTAGGGTCTGTGCTGGATGAATGGCATGGATGGAGAGGAACTCCTAAATTGGATTGGCTTGACTCTTGTCTCTACTCCCTTACCAATATTAGGCAAGATACTAGACGTCCTCGTGCCTCAGTTTCCCCACAGAAATTTATGGTTAACGATGACTGTTAACCTTACTCTGATTTCGTTAGCTTTAAACATTGGTGCAGTGGTTATGCGTACCTTTAATCTCAGCATGTAATCAGAGTTATGCTTTTGATGACATAACACTGAGAGAAATCCAGGGACTAGAGCAGAAAAATGGGGCAAAGGAGGGAATGTGCCCATTGCTCTCCATTGTTGACTTAGTAAACAGCTGCCTAAGAAGAAGGTGAAAGATTTCTGTGTAGGTGTTGCCCCCCCCCCTTTTTACTGTCTACCTTTCATTGTTAATTCAGGATGCTCTAACTGCTTACTTAGAGAATATATGGGCAAATGTGGCACCCTTTTCACACATCATGATGAAGATGTCACTCACAGGAGAGTAAAGTGCCTTCCACAGGGGGATAGGAGACAGCTGAGTCCACAAGGAGAGACTGGCCTCCAGGCATTCCGCATCACAGCTTTCAAGAACTCTGATGATGCTCACATTTGCGTGGGGCTTACAGATGGGGGGAAGGGGAGGGGGTCTCTCACAAGCAAATCTGTGACTCTCCAAGGGGAGCCCCTGCTTAGGGTCTGCCGAAATAAGGACAGATGTATTAGAGACGCTCTTTCCATCTCAGGAGTTCAGAGCAAGAAACAGAGCCCCAGCTCAACACCTTTCTGACAGTTTATCAGTGGCTCAGGTAGAGAGCCCAGCCATCCTTGTCACGGGGCCTTCATTTTTTTCCCTTGGTCTCTTAGATGGGGGGTGGGGGAAGGTGTGTATGGCCTCAGTTTGAGAGGTGAGATAAATAAGTCTCTTAACTGTCACACTCAAGCTCAGAATGAGCGCCCTAGAACTGTTTTTATCTAGGGCCTAAGAGAGCTGGCCAAGGATGTTTCACAGTCCCCAAACACCCACTTACCAAGCCGGGAGCAGAGTGCCGTGTCACCTTTCAATAGAGTCAGCTCTTTGAAGCTCATGCCCAACTTTAGGGTCAAGGCTCAGTTTGCAAAGGACCTTGGCTGGTAACCACTGGCATTTTCCGTACAAAAGGCCTGAACACAAAAATACCAGTGTCTCTTCCTTGTTCAATAATCCTGCGAGGCGGAGACCACAAAATTGTGTTCTAAGGGTTTGCAGTTTACTGTGGCAGTATTTTTCAAAACATGTCCTTCAGAACCCTGATGTTCCACAGAACAGGCCAGGGACGGAGCCAGGGTTGGGGACAGCAAGAAAATGGATGCCCTGACATCCCACCACTACTGTTACCGTTCTAGGAGGAGAGCTTCTGCTGGCTTGTTGACGGTGCTGTGGGTCTGCTTAGTTCTTTGTTTAACAAAAGGTTTCATTACTCCCACAATGAGTTGGAGGACCATGGCTGGTTCTGTGGCTCTAGCCTCCTGATTTAAGCTATAATTACATTTACAGGGAAAAGCAAATAGAAACCTATTTGCCAATTCAGCTAATTAGCCCTTGCATAGAGCGAAAAATAAACCTCAGGAGAATTCCACAGGATTCTGCCTCATAACACACCCCCCACACATGTTTTAGATGGAGTTGAGGATCCTTGAATGTGTCCCCAAAGTCCCCTACTCTTAATGCACAGCAGTGCCTCGCACTGCACAAGAGGCCAGTCCCGTCTCCCTGACTGGAGCAGGAAGAAATGCAGAAATGTAGTCTGTGTGTATATGGTGTGTGAGTGTGTGTTCGCGCGCGCACTCTCGAGAAAGCGCGAACACACACACACACTCGAATTTCCTGTAAGAAGCAACTTCTTCACCAAAGCACGGTGGCCCAGGAAGTAGGTTATGAGACAACCTAGTAGCAAATGAATTGGCTTGGAACCAAAGGATTAAATGCGTGTTTTTTAGATGCATGGAGAGTTCTTATGTAGGCCCTTTATATTGCTTTTAAATGGTAACAGTGGGAGTAGAAGTGATGATGGTGGTGGTGGTGATAATGATGATGGTGGTGGTGATGGTGATGATGATGGTGATGGTGATGATGGTGATGGTGGTGATGGTGGTGATAATGGTGGTGGTGATGGTGGTGATGGTGGTGATGATGGTGGTAATGATGGTGGTGGTGGTGGTGGTGGTGGTGATGGTAGTGATGATGTTGGTAATGATGGTGGTGGTGATGGTGGTGATGATGGTGGTGGTGATGGTGGTGATGATGGTGGTGGTGATGGTGGTGGTGGTGGTGGTGATGGTGGTGGTAATGATGATGGGAACTGACAGCTCAGTGTCACCAGGGCAATGTGCAGGTCAGAGAATGGCCGAACTCACGTGGTTAGGAACAAGCAGAGGTGTCAGCTCTGAGAAAGGGACTTTCTCCTATAGGTTGCTGAGTGGTCCCTGAAAACTGAGAAGGGTTGTCAGGAGACCCAAGTAAGGCCCAGAGAGAAAGCAGACCTTTTCCTGCTTTTCCAGGAAAGGTCTCAGGTCACGCCCATTTGCCAGGACCCAGCTGCTGGGGAAGAGGGGTCAAAATGAGCTACCAGGGTTTCTGATCTCTGAGACCCACCCAGCGTGGGCTTCTGGGGGGGGGCTAGAATGGCACAGCGCTTACCTGGGGCAGTGAGCACCACTCCCCTGGTGGCCGGGCCTGTGACTCCGTAGGTTGTGAGAGAAATACCCATGAAGAACCTCCCCACCACCCACCCCCACCCCCGTCACCACATCCGGTTCTTGAGTCTAGTGCCCTTTGCTCTAAGGCATATGACTAGAATCTGTTCTGTAGCGGCCTTTACAAAACCCACAGCTTTGTCACCACTCACAGACACCTTGGCTATTTTTTTGGTTATCCAGCTACTCTTGTTGGGAAGTAACCCCACCCTGCCTGAGCGCATCTTCCCTCACTGTAGCAACTGGCAGCCCTGTGGTGCCGGATGGATCCTTAACTCCCCTTTCCACAGAATGAAGAAGTAGCAGCTGATGAAGGGAAAGTAAACACACGCGTAGCCAGGGGCCACACTCAGCCGTCACTCTGTGTGAGACAGATGCAGCTGTGGACTCTGTTCTGACGCATTCCTCTGGGAGAAGCCATCTTGGCCTCCATTCTTCTTTCCCTAAGGCCTTCTCAAAAAGTGTCTCCACAGGCTGGTATGGAGGTCAATGGATAGACATTGGTATTGACTTAACCTGATGGGGTCAGAGGCTCCCCAGTCCCTCCCTCTGTATCTTCTTCCTTGTTCCTTGGAGTGACCAGAGTGACAGTTTTTTGGCTCTTGGCTAGATGTAGACGTTAAATGAGAATTGTCACGTTCCTTCTCATAGTGTCCCAAGGAGAGAGACACAAATGTGACAAGCCCCACCAGACACTCCCTGGAAACCCCTCTGCCTTCTTCCCAGTGGGTCAGCTGCTCCTGAGTTGTCAGGGACATCTGGTTTAAAGTTTTAATTCTGGTTGTTTAACCAGAGCTCATAAGGCAAAAGTGGAGGCTTGGACAGCCTCGCCAGGTTAGACTCAGCCATCCAACCTTCAAGGGACTGAAGGCAGGAGTCATGGTGAAAGTGGGGAAATCAAGTCATGGTAGCCATGATGGGAAGAGAAATGGATAAAGGGGCCCAAACACTGCAATGAGCAGCAAGTAGAAGGAGAACCTGGCCCAGGGGAAAGAGGCGTGCATAATTAAGCAGTCTTGACCAAGATAGCTGCTGGTAGCTGTGACAGTTCTTGGTTCCAGGGATCCTTTGTCATGGTTTGATGGGATCCATCTGGTTTCTGCAAGATCCTTTCTGCTAGTCCATGGTCTCACCATCGTGGGTGATGGCTGTCATCTTCACGGTGGAGTATCTGTCCTCCAAGGGTCTTCTGTTCTAGGACTCCGAGGTGACAAGAGAAAACGTCCAAAAAAAAAAAAAAAAAAAAAAAAAAAAAAAAAAAAAAAAAAAGGTCACTTCAGTCAAAGGAGACAGATACAAAATGCAGGAAGAGATGTCAGATTCTCACCTTGCCTTTAGTTACCTTCTGGGCCCAAGTGAGAAGCTGATGCTTTGGGGAAGAGAGAATAAATAAATAAAAATGAAAAAACAAACAAACCCAGTTCCAAATGGTCAGTCTTAGACCCATCAGTGAATTCCTGCTTTCAGGACTGCAGGTAGTTTTGAAAAGCGGGCGGTTGAGGTGGGTGCAGAATGAAGACCTCGGGCAGGAAGGAAATCCAATCAAGGGCGCTTCCTAGAACTGAGTCGTTGAGAACAAGCCAGAAAGTGTCAAGTGTAAAAACTAAAAACTTTGAGTGAACGTTTTAAACTGGGTACTGGAGACGTTTGCCCTGTGCCTCACGCGACCTCTTGCTCTGTGTCCCTCGGTTCCCTGAAGTAGAGACTGTGTTCCAGATGCTCCCCAAGGTCACAGGACAAACATGCACCTGGATCGGAAAACCCAAGCCACGCCATTTGGTCCGCTGATCTGTGGCTCATCAGCCGAGTTCGGCCCCGCTCCTGTCCTTAGCAGGAATGAGTCAAGAATCACCCAGCATGGCCTGACAACAGAGCACTTGTGACAACCCTTGAAATAGTCAGAGAGGAGGGTCTGGAGTGTAGACTTACATTTCCCCGTCTACACACCTGAGCCTCTTGTGATCCTAATGTGCCAGCCATCTACGTGTTCCTAGGAGTATTGGGTGGAACGGGCTGGAGCGCACCCCACTTGACCTCTCATTTCTTATAAAAAGGGAACTTGAGCTTGGGGCAGGTGTAGGATTTATTGAGGTCCAGCTCTGGTGTCTGGCAGCCTCAGGATCAGACTAACTCTCACTGGCTGGCTTTCGGCCTAGTTTCTCCTATTTTTCTGTAGCCACAGGGACAAGAACTATGCTCTCCTTTTCTTTATATGTTGTTCGCCATGTTTTAACCTCGGAGTGTCTTTTTTTGCGCAGAATGCTTGAGATTGGCGTAGGTTGGGGTTTGTAATGGGGGTACATTTTAGAATCTTCGCCTATACATAATGAGATGTCTTGGATCAGGGCCTACGTCTATAAAGATATAATTTGTTTCTGCTTTATATATACAGACTGAAGGAATTTTGGTACTATTTTAGTACACCTGCATTTTGACCCCAGCCCATCACGGGAAGTCTGGTGTAGAAATTTCCACTATGATGTCGCATGGCACCCAGTGCAGTCCAGATTGGGAGATTTCATCTGAGTTTAGGAGGTTCAGTCTGACGTGGAGGTCTGGTTATCCCCCTTGCTTCTTCTCGGGTTTGCGGAACTTGGTTAGGATGCAGCTTCTTAAACACAGAATGTCTCTAACCAGAGCAGAGGCAGGTTAGCTGAGAATTGGCACACCTCACTGTCCCCTTGTCCCCTCTAATTACAAGTGTGTGTGTGTGTGTGTGCGCACACACACACACACACACACACACACACACACACACACACACACACACATCCCTGAAGACTTGCTGGAAAGCCCTCGCTCCTGTCCTTGCTGCTCCCGAGTTTGTAATTCTGTCTGGTTCAAGAATGACTTGGGCCAGTTCCTTCCTCTCAAAGTTATTTTTGCTCCCTGTGGAGTTTGTTTTGGAAACCCAGTTTTTTAAAAGTTTTCCTCCCTAACAAGAGTTTTGTAAGCTTTATTTTTTTTTAAGACCCAAAAACAACAACAACAAAAGACCATTTCTTAAAGATACATACTTAGGTTATTCATTCATGCCTGGATTTGCCTGCTCTCCCTGGCGTTGTCAAAGGGCCATTCTCTCCCTGTGTTTTCCAAAGCTTTCCTGTTTTCAGAGGAGCTTTCTAATAAAACCCCTGAATGCAGCGGTGTGTCTCGAAGCCTCCTGGGCTCGGGGCCTGGGAGATGTAAATGGCCTTTCGTTTGGCGAGCAGGAGTTTGCTCCAGCAGGATTTGTTCACAAAAGAGACAGACAGAAAAGTTCGCTATAGTGGACAGCCAGGACAAGGGCAGGCAGCTGGCCGTTGGAGGTTGGGAGAGCAGTAGGGAGGGTCCTGGAGAAGTCCCTGCCTTCTCTGGGAGGCCCATCCTGGAAGGGTGACCCTGGTTCTGCTGTATTCTCAAAGGCCCTAAGGATTATCTTCTGGCCTGGCAAGAGGGTACTTCTACACCTCCCTGTTCATAGTGCCCTCGTCAAGACAGCATGCGGATTTCACAGAACCCTAACCGTGTCTGAACATGGTAGGCTGGAAGTTTACTTCGAGTGGCATCTTTGGCCTCCTCACAGACTGCTCTGGGTCACTGTGTTCCTGGAACCCGTTTGCAAGAATGTCTAGAAAGCCAAGACACACCCCCTCCTTCTTCTATGCCAAGGAGATAGAGAGACCTTGGAAAGAGCTGAGGATTGGACACAAAATTCTAGATCTTTCCCCACCAATCCAGCATGATGGGCAAGCCTATTCTGTTCACCCCATCCTTTGAAATGAGAATGTTGTTTGTGATCCTTTCAAATGTACAGAATGTATGCCTGGGTCGGTAGCACACACCAAGTTTAGAGGAGCGTAGCAGAGATGTCCAAAAGCCCAAGCACCCATGTCTGCCGGAGACTAGAAGATCTCTCATCCCCAGTAAAGTTTCAGACAAAATGGTCACTTTTAGAGACATCAGACTTCCTGACATCTTAACATGGGTGCCACACCCAGTGGGCTTCCTGCTAAAGTCTGGCAGTTGGGTTAACTATTCCATTAAGAAGACTAGATATAAGCCCTGTTTCTCAAAAAAATAACACCTTGTAGTCCTGACGTATTCATTCTGCTTCTGCTCAACATATATAGGTAGGAAACTCCCGGAAATGGAATCGGGAGCTGGTGGGAAATAATTAATAATAATAGCCCCACAATCACCCCCAAAATAGGAAAGTTAAAAATAAGTATCTGGAGATACATATATATGCACACATACATACATACATAATTTTTTTCCAAGTCATTTATCGCTATTCTGCCACCAAAGCCTCCTCTATCATGGATAGACTGCCACCATGTGGCTGTAAGCAGGCGTGTGGGAAAGTAGAGCAAAGTGTAGAGACCAGAATCGCCTCAGGCAACAATCAATAGCTCAGGCAGTGAGCTCAGTGCTTGTGCAGATTCAATTATATCATCCGGGGCCTGGCTTCCTCTGTGGACCAGGTCATTGCTCCTCTACACGATTGCGCTTCTCCAACCCTAAACATTCCAAGTGCCTCAAAGTTCTCAGAAAGCCGAGACTGAGGCCAAGTTACTCTTTCCCGGTGACCTGGCCCAGAGCCAGTTCTCAAACCTGAGTTGCTAGGCCCTAAAGCTGTTGAGGGGAAACGTCACAAACGGAAGAGTGGGGGCTGGGGTGGCCGGGAGGATCCGGTTATTCTGGAAGAAGCAAGCCTGGCTAATTTAAAGAATGGATGGGTGCCTCAGGAGAGACTCCAGAACCCAAGGTGTGGAACCCAGAGCAGAGAGGGAGAAATGGGGTCCTCTGCAGAAGTAAAGGTTGAGGGAGGAGTCAAGTTATGAAGTAGCCCTGTGAGGCATGAGTAGGAACCCGAAAACAACTGGGAACTGGAGGGATAGTAGCCATTGGCCAGTGTGCTCAAAGTCCTCATATGGTAGACTGTATCGTCTATCAACAGTGATAGTACCAGTGTGGCTGTTGACCTAACTCTTAGGAAGTGTTTGATCCACTTCTGATTCATTGGTGGGAGCCCTGCTAACCCTGCATTCTGATAACCCCATCATACACAGGAGGAAACAGCCAAAGAGAGGTGGCTGCCATAATAAAATAAAAGGGGGTGGGGGGCGCACAGTTTAAACCCATGTCTTTCTGAGCACCCCATGCTTGCTGTTGAAGAGAAACAGAGTTGCATTGGTGGGAAGAGCCATCCATCCTCAACGTCTTCTGTCAACAAGAGTCCAACAGGCAGTAAGAAAAGGTGTTCCAAGTTGGGGTAAGGCAGCTTAAGGACACAGGAGCTGAGGGTCTCAGTGTTGGTGATCTGGCTGGTATCTGTTTTGAAATTCCCCTCCTGACAAGGACGGTGGCATTGGCCAGGAATTTCAAACTCCGGCTTTACAGGCAGAAACCTGAGGATAACAAGTTCAAGGCTTGCCTTTGATACAGAGTGAGTTCAAGGTCAATGTGGACAACTTAGAGAGGCTCTTTCTCAAAAATAAAATAGTGAAATGAGATCAGGGATCTGGTTAACTAGCAGAGTGCTCATGTAGTGTGCCCCGAGGCCCTAAACTCTCCCCACCTTATTAGAAACAACAGAAAAGGAGGAACGAGGGAGGAACCGGAGAGGCAGCTCAGTGGTTAGGAACATTTGCTGCTCTTTCAGAAGACCCAAGTTCACCTCCCAGCACTCATATGATGGCTGAAGCACTCTTGACTCTAGCCCTGGGGGATCAGATGCCTCCTGACCCTTAGGGCAACACACACACACACACACACACACACACACACACACACACACACACACACACACACGGTACACATATATACATGTAGGGGAAACACATGTACGAAGGACAGAATAGAAGAGGAGAGAGAGAGAGAGAGAGATGCTTTCTCTGGTGCCACCTGTGGGGGCTGGGAGCCACCTTTCTGTGGAGAAAAGGGGGATGGAGTTGAGAGGAACAACCAGGTGTTTGCTTGCCCTTGTTCCGGGAGAGAATCCTTTCCAGACTTCCGGCCTCAGGCAGGTTAGTTCTCCCTCAACCAGTTTCCTTACCTGGTACATGGAGTTTGTACATTTTCTTTCCTCTTGTTACACAGTATAGACTGGACCAGGGAGGTGTCTAGGACCATCTGCGGGTACATTGGGAGAATCTAAGGAAGACAAGGACTCTGTGAAAAAGTCTCCAGTGATTTCCCGGAACCGAGTGTGTGCCTTTTGAAAAGATTCCTTGTCTGCATCTCGAATGAAAATCCTTGAAGTCAAGTTTGCTTTGTGAGGACAGGTGTGTTGTTCACAAGGCATCATACCTGTGCCCTGTGGACAGCTTCGCTTTCTGTGCTTTTAGTACCGTACTGGCAACAGAAAAACTGTGCAGTTCAATGTGGTGTTTTGAGACCAGGGAGAGAGCACATCCGCACAAATGTTTATACACTATCCTGTTAGAAATATGCATTTTGTTACTGTTGTTAATCCCCTACTATGTTTAGTTTATGAATTAAACTTTATTATAGATAAGTGGAACAATATAAGAAGATAAAGCAACAATTTTATATAGGGCTGGGCATTGCCCATAGTTTCAGACATGTTAGAGCAGAGCCCTCATGGATGAAGGGGGTACTTCTGTGTGTGGTTGGCTATCTTTGAGGTAAAAGTTCCAGGGGGTGGGGGAGACACTCAAATTGACTTTGAAGACAGATGATTGACTCTATGCGCTGAAAAGCCGGATGCCATCTAGTCAGGTGGTAAGGTATGATTGAATTAGGACATCCAATGCCCACTTTCCTGGTCTCCCATGATACACTGGCTCTCCCTGCACTGGCAAGATGGGCGTCAAAGCCCAGCAACCCCATTCCCCATGAACCTCTTTGGTTCCTCATCCTGTAGACAGAGCCCCCTCCGTTATCTTTGGTTATCATATGACAGAGAGTAAGAAGCTCTGATTGGTCATGCTCAAGAACACATGTTTCTCTAACATATACATAGGAACTGCAATTGCATAGATAAGCCATAAAAGTCAGAGGGAAAAAAAGAACACAAAAGAAACAACAAACCAACCAGTGGGGAAGCATCCAGCCCTCAACTACAACCACCAGGATCTCTTTCCTGGTGTCCCTGCCTCAAGCTTTGATGCTCCTAGGATTGGCAGCTGACAGTTGAGAGATGGTAGAAGTCTGATCTCTTTGTACCTCCTAGGACCTTGTAAAGTGGGAAAAAATGGTTAGAATGACTCTGGGAGTCAAGATGGCGACTTTCTGGCTCAACTTGGAAGGAATTAGGTCCTCACTCCAAGATAGCTTGCTCACAAAGCTCAAGGCAACCTTAGCTCCAGCTTCAGTCTGTGGCCAAGCACTGAGCTTCACAGCAAGTGCAGAAGCAGGGTAGCAACAGAAACTGTCTTAAGGTGTCTAGCAGGGAGGCCAGTACACCTGCAGCCGGATGATGTCATTCTTTGAGATCACTTGGGTGTTTCAGATGACACCCTCTTCTGGTTTCTTGTTGCTTTTCTCTTTATCATCCCCTGTGTGTGATATTCCTAAGACATCTCCAGATTTAATTATTGAAATCGCTGGTCAACAGTACAGAATTGGGAAGGTCTTAATGAGGACCTTGGAACTCGGAATAGGGCTAGACAACTGTGCTGGACAGTTTTGTGTCAGATGGATCCAGGAGTCATCTGAGAGGAGGGAACCTCCAATGAGACACTCTCTCCATAAGCTCAGGCTGTAGGCAAGTCTGTAGGGCGTTTTCTTCATTCGGGATTGATGGGTGAGCGCCCAGCCCATTGCATATGGTGCCACCTATAAGAGAGCAGACTAAGGAAGCCCTCCTTGACCTCTGCATCAGCTCTGGTCCCCAGGAGTCTACCCTGATTGAGTTTCTCTTCTGCCTTTTTTCCATGATGAACATTTATAGAGGCTTAAGCCAAATAAAGTCTTTTCTCCCCAGTTTGCTTTGGTCATGACTAAGACAACAGCAGAGGGGTAACCAACCCAGCGCCAGTAAGTTCACCCAAATTTGGGGTTTGGTTTTATTATGTGTAAATTCCTCCCCTCCTCCCTTAAAAATATAATTTTTTTTTCAAAGTTGCCCTGCTATCTCCTCCCAACAAGAGGTGACAAGGTCCCACAGCATATCCAAATTTGGGGTCTCATCAAAGGCATCAGGGTTTCTCCTCTGCTGTGTCCTACATAGTAAGTAAGGTTGGCTGCCCAAACCACCATGGTGGTCCACAGCAATAAAGGTTAACGACAAAGTTGGCCAAGAGAGAGAAAGTATTGTCAGGAAGCATGTCCGGTGCCTTAGTTGAATTTAGGGGGTGACTGCTTCTCATCTAGAGAATGTAGACTGAGTAGCCAGTTGTTAAGGAGAGACGTGCAATTTGAGGAGCTCTGCACGAGGCCCCAGCAGGCCAGTTTGTCTCATACTGAACTCTGTCTCTGCACTTGTGAGCTGGCTCTGTGTGTTCGCTAAGAGTCCTCAGTGTCCTTTCCCCACAGACTTCCTTTAAACTTCTGAGGCTGTTCCTAATTTTATCATGTTCTGTCTCAAAGTCAAGTAATACTCTACTTTGTCAAAAGTGCCTTATGCAGTGCCTGTCCTTACTGTTTTGGTATTTTCCCCGTCAACTTCTCCATTTTTCTTTTAAGATTTTTTTTCTTCATTTCTTTTTAGGCCTTCTTTTAATTCAATCTTTTGTTTTAAAAACAGTCTCGTGCGTGTGGGGGAGGTGAGGGGATGGGATGGGGATGTGTATGGGTATGTGGGGGGATATGGAGTGTGTGTGTGTATGGGTGTGTGTGGGTGTGGGGGGATGTGTGGGTGTGTATGGGTGTGTGGGAGGAGTGTGTATCTCTGTGTGTGTGTGCATGGGTGTGTTTGTGTATGGGGTGGGGGTGTGTATGGATGTGTGTGGGGGTATATGGGTATGTGGGGGGCATGGGGTGTGTGTGTATGGGTGTGTGTGTATGAGTGTGGGTGTGTGGGGAGATGTGGGGGTGTGTATGGGTATGTGTGAGGGTGTGTATGTATGGGTGGGGGTGTGTGGGTTCATGTGTGTATGGGTGTGTGGGGCTGTGTATGGGTGTGGGGGGAGTGTGTATGGGTGTGGGGGGTATGGGTGTGTGTGTGTGTGTGTAGGGGGATGGGGGTTATGTAAGTACCCAAGGAGGCCAGAAGAAAGCATTGGGTCCCCTTGAGTGGTAATTAATGATAGTTATGAACAACCCAGTGCAGATGCTGGGAGCTGGAATCCAGTGCTGTGGAAGAGTACCATGTGCTGTTAGCCACTGGGCTGTGTCTCCAGTTGGCTGCCCCAACAACCATGGTGGTCCATGGTTGTGAAGAGGGCATTTCTTACACTAATGTGGTAGGATCTACTAATGTAGTTTCAATTCAATTCTAATATATTGGATTTGGTTCTTTTGAGAAAGGAAAGAGTTGTCATGGTTTTCGTTGTTCCTGTTGCTCCTACATCATACTCCTCAAACACTTTTTGGAAACAGTTTAAACCCCCTCAAACAAACTAATTCCAGCAGCCAAACTTAACTGTGACTCCAGCATGTAGATGCTTTATAATTTCATTTTTACTCCAATCCCCGAACTTACGTTTCTTCTTGCATATAGAGACTCTGGGTTGTAGAATGTGAGGATTATTCAGGTTTGCCTATAGCTAAAAGATGGTGGGGGAAGGACTGGGCCACTGCTGTTTGTCCCTCTTTACCACCCTGGGCCACATCCCCCAAAGGATCAGGGAATCCAGACATCAGAGGGCTCACAGCATTGCTTATGAAGGAGATATTTTCTCTTTCCCAAGGAGGGGATGGCAGGGATTAGGTGGAGAAAACTGGCACTGGCTGAACTGATTTATGGGAAAAGATAAATTGGCACCAGACAGGGAAATCCCTGGCTTTAGGTAATCTGGGGAAGGGCTGTGTGATCTCTGAAAACCAGAGCATTTACTGGACGAGTAGTGTTTTGATGCTGTTCTCTGGGGACGGTGGGCATCGGACCTTTTGACTTTCAAATGTGTCTCCAACAAGAATGGCAAGGTGGCTTGAGACCAGAATGTCTACTCACCTAAGTCTGCAGGTCAGCAATGGGACCACCTCCAACCCTTCAGGTCTGATATCTCTGAGATTTACATAACAAGACTGGAAATGAACAAGATCTTTTCTCAAAAGGAACGAGTGGGGGGGGGGTCGTACACTCCTATCCCACTTTCATACCAAGTCTCTTATAGCAGAGATTGTTTGAGATACACTCTGGATGTTGGTGGGTATGGTTATATGTCATGTATGTGTACATGACAAACCGTGAAAGCCCACAGAGATTAAGCACTGTGTCTGACGTGATGAAATATAGTTACGTATTAAACATTAGAGCTGAGAGTTCCGTGACCCAACATAATGAGATGAATGCCCTACGTCCTTTCAGTCCATCGACCCAACTGGTTAGCCAGATAGATGCTTAGCAGGCACAGATGATCTCACAGTGAGAGAGCTACTCACCTGAACCTTCAGTCCAAGACAAAGCTGAACCCCAGCTAGCTCCATTAGGATTTTGGATGTTCGAATACTTCACAAATCATTACAATAGATGGACGATTGCTTCCTCCTCCTCTTCGTCTTGTAATATTTTTTGGTGGGTTTTGGGTTTTTTTGGGTTTGTTTTGTTTTGTTGGATTTGTTTTGTTTTGCTTTTGACTCGGTTTCTCTGTGAAGACCAAGCTGGCCTCAAACTCAGAGATCCGCCTGCCTCTGCCCACCCCCCTCCCAGAGTGCTGCAAATTAGAGTGTGCCGCCACCACCCACCATAACTGTATTTTTTAGCATACATACCGTGGTACAGATTTGTGAAGTGCCATCTGATGTTCAACACGTGTCCATTGTACTCCGTGTGAAAGTGGTATGCTGTTCACACCAGAGCTAAACATACAATCAGTCTCTTGCCGTTTTTCTTATGGCAAAAACAACGAAACTCCATTCTGCTATTTTAAGATGCGAGTACAGTGTGTTGCTGTTATCGTGGTCACGATAGACATGGGGAAATGACAGGCATTTATAAGATACAATAAAGTAGCTTTGAAACAGTGAAGTGAAGTCATACACCATAGAGACATGTGTGGTTTTTTTTTTTTTTTTTTTTTTTTTTAATTAGACTCAATGGGTATAAGATTGTATTTCAAAAGTGTCAGAGTGTACATGATTAGACACAAGGAAAATAATCACAGACTCATGCATGTGGGTCATGGGAAGGGTATGTCTAGGTGATTAATATTACATTAGTGATGTGGTGGTTCCAGATTATGATAGAACTTTCTAGATCACTTACTTTCGTTGTATGTTTATGTCCTCAAGGGCCCGACCAGTGACCTACATTTCATGGCATGGTGGTGACTGACACTCGAGAGCTAGGGGGCCTCAGTCTGTGCTCCAGCCTTGAGAACCTTTAAGTACCCAGAGCCCTAGAAGCTTGAGAAGCAGATGTCTTTGAGACAATAAGCCAGAGCCCTAAGAATAATACGCCTGGCACCAATTCAAACCGTTTATCAGAGGAGTATGAGAGTATGATGTATTTCAGAATTCAGGCATGGGGTTATTGATCGAACGAGAAATTAAGACGTATGGTTATCATAGCAAAGGGCAGGAGGGGAGTGGGCCACAGTGCCTGAGGTCCTGGATAACCTGTTCAACTTGATCTACAATAACTGAAGGCAGGGAGTGCTGGTGAGATCAGCGCCTGCTGATTGTATCTGCTCTCGGTGCCTCTGGCTGGTTTGTATTTTATTTTATTTTATTTATTTTGATGGGTGTGAGAAAGGCTCAGTGCATAGAACACTCACTGTCTGCCTTGGCACTGCCGTGTATAGGGAAGGACCTTGTTGTCTCTTTCCCAAAGGCCCCTGACCTCGGTACAATCCTGAAACTCTATCTCTTCCTCCTCTGATTTCTATTCAGACCCTGTCCCTGTCTTGGCCCTTCCTAGTTACCAAAATCTGACCCAGTGGAATCAGATCTTTGCTGGATTCACCCCACCATGGGCTCTCGGGCAGGTACAGTACACCTTGCAGTTAGAACATGTGTACCTTAACTCGTGTCCAATATCAGAGTCTCTTTGTAATGACAAAAATTACATATTCAGACAGCTTCTACACAGTGCCCAGGATGCAGTTGCTGAGAGCTACTTTCATGGTACAAGTAACGTCTTTGTAGCAAAATATAAAGAAGGAAAAAAAAATGAAGAAATCATTCTAAGTCAGTATAAAATCAACCACTTGTCTCCCAGTTACCTTTTTGTTTGATATTCATTCATTCATTCATTCATTCATTCATTCATTCATTGATACAGTCTCACCAAAGTGAGCCCAGGATTCTAAACCTACAGGTTTTCCTGCCTCTACACTCCAAATGCTGGGGTTACAGGGATGCTCTACCCCACTCAGTTATAAGCATTACTTTGCTTGAACATCTAGTTTTAGACTTCTTTCTTTTATAATACCACAAACACTTTCCCATAGCAATAAATGTCCTTTAAATGTTTTAAACGATTACATAGTCCATTGCACAAATATGGTGCTTTCTCTCTCCAATAACGTGTTTGCTTTTATTTATCTTTTCTCTGAAGTTTCTGCAGGGATCAGTAGTGTATAGTGCATCTTTGCAGGTGTATCTCTGTCTCCATGATTATGTCTTTAAGACCATGGCCTTGTAGCACCTGACCAAAGACCATGTAGAACATTCTGGAATCTTCTGGAAACTTCCCTGTTTGGCATAAGTTAGGAAGTTCTATGGATGCTAGGAAGACCTTGGGCTCTGGGCCCTAATTCTCATTGTTCCAAAAATGACTTCCATTCCCTAAACCTCATTTCTATTGATATCATTCGGGGATGAAAGGAAAAGCTTTTGTTTCACAGGCCGGTTGGAGGCCCTTTGATGAAGTCGGGCATTCTGAGCCCTCAGATCATACCTGGTCTTGGAAGCAGCCTTCACCTCAGACGTGTTGGAACATGCAGGAGAATTTAACAGTCTTCCTTCTCCATCAACTTGCCCAAGTGCCGGAGCCTGGGCATTGCTCCATAGTGCATTTCTGGTGAGGAGGAGAGTGTGTGGGGGCTGGAATTTGAAAGCCCTGCAGAACTGGTCTAGTTCTCCCTTGCTGTACCAGAATAAAACCTCTTTGAACAAATGGCCCCAAGATAAAACACACTTGGGTTGGAGTCTTTTCAGGGTGGGGCCCATTCTCCAGGGGTAGAGCTGGCTGGCATGGTTCTTTTGAACAAGCTGATGTTTAGTTACACCGTTCTGAAATCCCAGGGCTTGGGGGAGACCTTTGCATCCCTATTCTGTTTCTCTCTCTCCGGCTTTTTGAGACTAGAGAGAGAAAATATGCCTGCTGACCCCCTGCAGAGCTGTATCCACTTCCTTTCCTTTGCCCTGGGTGAAACCTACAAAGGTGAACATTGAGAAAGCCTGCGGGAGACTGAGCGGTATGTGGTGAGCTTTGTGCTGAGCCCCAGTCCCTAAGTATGCCCCAGCTTCAGAGTAGCGGGCACATTGTATGTTTGGATTTTCCAGGAGGGATAAATCACACAAACAGAGGGCCTCTGGATTCCTTGGGGGGAGCCCAGCCCCCTCAAATTGAACACATGCCCCATTCTGCAGGCTGTACAGAGCGGGCTGCACACACTATGCTGGTCTGAAGTGTTTTCACTGCAGAACTCATTCTCAGAGAGAACTTTCTTTGTGCCACGGTTCAGCCTTTTAGACTAAACAGACAAAGAAAAAATAGTGAGGCGAAGGGTAGAAAGGTTTCCTTCTGTGCAGCCGAGGAGAGGAGGAATCGCTGGGCTTCCTGGCCTCTGCGGTGGTACCCAAGCCAAGAGAGATGCTTGGAAAGAGATCTTCTTGTTCACTGTGTCCTGATCCCTCTTTGTTTTTTTTTCCCCCCTTTCTCTGCTTGGATGGTGCTGTGAGCTTGTCTGGCCTCCAAATGCACATCTTGTCCTCTTTGGGCCCCAAGTGGGCCTGTGGTATTTGGCCTGCATAGCAGCCTTCCTTTAAAATCAAAGCACTGGTTTGAACACAAATCCAGAGCTTGGGGTTCTTTGGCATGTGAGCCCCTTGGGGCTGCATGTAAAAGAGAGTTCTGTTCCCGCCCCCCAACCTACTGCCCCACCATGAGCCTAAAGTGATGTTGAAGAATTGTGTCCTCTTTGATGCCTGGGAAACCAATGCCTAGATAGTCTCCCCATCCCCCATCCCCCATCCTCCAGTCCTGTTCATCCGGCAGTTGGGTTGATCTGCGGTGCACACATCCTGTTTTTATTACAAGGTGCATTTTCCTTGTGGGCCCTTTCGCTCCAGCCAACCCCTAGGTCCCCATTGCTGTTAGCTGAGACCCCCTCATTCCATTAACATGCTAATAGAGCCTGGGGTTGATGGCAGCACCCCCCTTCTGAGGTTAAGCCTCCAACCCAGGGAGAGAATCTTGGACGGGCAATTTCGGGAGACAGTTAAAAGATTAGATAGTAAATTTACTTAACAGAGACTAATCGCCTGGGACTGGGTTTCATATCCTGTTTTGAAATAATGTATTTTCTTTTGTGCTCTGGTCTGAATCTGTCATCCCTCTTCTAATAAAGAGAGGCAGCGGATTTTTAATCTTTGACCCTCTTCCATATAATCTAATCATAGCGGGTTTTCTGACCCTCTTCTTATTTGGCAAAGTTCTGGAAAGACGAAGAATCATTTCTCCAGCATGGCTGAGCCGTGTTCTGCTTCTCACCAAGGTTCTGGGTTGACAGGTAAAAGCAGATACTGTTGGTGGTCCGTTCAACTGAGGTCCATTCAAGAGGAAGAAAAAGAAAGCCAAAAAAAAGCTGATGTCTGAATCAGGTTTATGGAGGGAGCAACTAGGTGGCAGATGTTCCCCGCCAAGGTAGCGTGTGAGTTGAGTTGCACATGGGAACAGTTTGAGGCGGGGCACTTGTTGATGAAGCTAGGAGTGAGGCTCACGTGCTCCTCCAGTTATCCACACATGGAAACTTGTGCATTTAGTATCCCTCTCTCTTCCCCTGTCAAGCTGGGAGGTCTCTGGGAGTCTCCCCTTTCTCTTAGGGTTTGGCTCGCAGACGAGCGTTTGACCCCAGGCAGTACTTGCTGAGGTCTTCCTTTATGTGTGGAGTCTCTTCAGACTGTCTGGCTTTGGGAGTTGCCCTGACAGGAATCTTGGAGGAAGCTGGGAGTTTAGCTTCAGTTTCAACTGGAAATGGAATGGAAGCAAGTAAACACAGGGTTGCTCTCACTTCCCCATTCCTCGATCATTCTCTCCACTTGGGAGATTGTGATTGTCGAAGGGGGTGTGGCTTTGCCTCAGTGCCGGAATAAAACCAAGCCCTTTACCTACCCAGCCAGAGTAGTAACCAAACAACACACCGAATCTCCTCCCTTAAATGAAGGGTTGTATTGAAAACATATGGGACAGGGCTTCTAGAATGAAAGGGGTGGTGGAGAAGAAAGGCTTGTAGTGCCAAGGAACCAGTCAACTTCTGAGGGTTCTAAGAGAGACAGCAGCTTAATCGCCACACCCAGACTGCTGCTGAATAGGGGTGGGGGTAACCTCTGTCAGCCTTCCCCCCCCCCCATTGCCTTTGACTCACATGTCACAGAGAGACATGCGTGGGTTGGTGTGCCATGTGTACTTGACCAGGACAAGATACTGCAACTTGATTACTTAGGGTTCTGTCAGACTACGTCCTGGCCACAGCCAACATCAGAAGATATGTGTTAACTGATGACTACAGAGGCAGGTGGCCAGAAGCCCGCTGGCTTCCCCCAGACCTACATCTCTCCAGAATCTGACTTCGCTGGGAGGGCCACGCTGGGGCAGCAAACAGAGCGGTCCAAAGGAGGTTGTAACAACAATCGGCAAGGTTTCCTTCCCTCCACGGTGCATCAGCATCCTCACGTCTCCTGTGGGTACTGCAGTAGCCAGTGTCTCATGAAAGCGGGGTGTTTATGGAGAGGCCATTGCATTCCTCTTGATCTTCTGGGTTCCACTTTTACTCACCTTTATTCACGGCTCCTTAGAGCCCATTTGCTCCGCACTCAGACCTCACCCTCTCCCCTATATTCACAGCTGAGACAAGGAATTCATAGAGAAAACTAAATATCCAGCCCCCCATCTCTTGCTCGGTGTAATTGCCTCCCTGTGTGTGTTGGCGTCACCCTCCTGGGAAATGGGAGAAGGGAAATGGGTCCTTTCAGCCAGTGAATGGCGCTTTGTTATTTTGATGCATGGATGCAGGAGGAATGAGAGACAAAATAAAGTTAATAATACATTGCCGTGGAGATAATTCATCACTTAAATCAATAGGAACTGCGGGTCACTGAACTGGAACTGGTGTTACTGTGATCCAAACATGGAATTAATAATTGAAACTACACCGATGTGTCTTCCTGGAACGGGAAGACAGACAACCCCAGGGAGAGATACATTCAGCACAGGAGGAACAAGGCTCTAGAGATAGACAGATGATTCATTTAGTGCCCACAGCTGTCACATACAGTAAATATGAAAGTCTGCTTTCTATCTGGATTCCGACTCATTTGGGAGAGAGGTTAGCTGAATTATATCCTCAACTCTGTGTTTATTTTTTCATCTATTGCCGGAATTTCACGGGATGGGTTAGCGTGGAACACCTCGTTCTCTGAGGTTAAGCTGGGCAAGTAGCATGTATAACATGTGCACCCCATTACCTCCCCCACACCGACCTGAGATCTGCGGGGACTCAAGTCTTCATAGGTTGGTACCGTCTCCACGTTGAAGACAAGCAAATCAGTGATACGGGATTTACAAAAGAGCAAGACCAGAAAAATCCCGGAGACATGCTAGGAGGTGACCTGCTATGCGACAAATGTAGGGCAAGTTCCATGTTCTCTCGGAGCCACAGTCTACTTTCCCAGAAAGAAAGAAATGACAACACACCTGAGGTCTGGGTGACACAGGAGATGGAAAGTGTGCAGATCACAGTGGGCAGTGTCTGACTTTATCCCCAAAGGAGGTCATCGAGGAAACAGGCCAGGGTGGAGGTAGCAGCTGCTGGTGTCTAGAGAGGCATCCATAGCAGCCTTAGGTGTTTTGGATTGGGAAGGACGGAGTCCGTGGTTGAAGATGATCTCTGTGCAGAAGTCAGTGTGTATGAGACAAAGACCCTGAGCAGGGTGAACACAGACAGATCTGTGCACATGGTTGTCATGGGCGGCCTGGGGGCGGGGCTAGGCAGAGTCAGTGGGTCCTGCCTGATAACATGGTGAGGGGCCATCTCCATCTTCTAGGGACTTCTGGGAGGGAAGCAAAGGAGAGAATCCAAACATGAATGCACGCTGGAGCCTCTTCCTGGGAAGTGGATTGAGTTTTAAGATGCTGAGACTTCATTCTGAAGCCTGTCTTCTTTTTTTTTTTTTTTTTAAGATTTATTTTGTTTTACTTGTGTGTGTGTAGGGTCTTGGGTATGTACACGTGAATGCAGTTGCCTTTGGACACCAGAGTCATCAGATTCCCCTGGAACTGGAATCGCAGGACGTTGTGAGATGCCTGGTCTGGGGACTAGGAGTTGAACACAGGCCTTTTGTAAGAGTCTATATATTCTCCTAACCACTGGACAGATTGTCTCTCCATAACCTTACTAGTTGTATCTACCCTATGAATATTCTGTCTTTCTAGGAAGGGGTTTGTAGTGCCCTTGGTGAGTTTGTGTGAGTCTCTATGTGGGAGTGTGTCTGTTAGATACGTGCAGGTATGTGTGATGTGTGTGTTACGTTTGTAAGCATGTATGTGCTTGTGTGTAAGTTTAGATGTCTGTATTTACTTGTGCAGGTATCATTGTGTGCTTATGTGCAGGGAGATGTGTGTATAGATCTATGATTATATAATTGTGGGTAGATTGTCCTTTCTTTCTTCTCTGTGTGTGTGTCTTGTGTGTGTGTGTGTGTGTGTGTGTGTGTGTGTGTGTGTGTGTGTGTGTGTGTGTGCTTAAGTTCCTGATGTCAGGGGCATAATCAAAGGAAATGTGCTAAGTTTGCTGGCTTGAGGTACATGCCCTGTAAGACTGATCGTAGGGAGCCCAGGGGACTTGGAACTTCTTGTACCAATCAGACAAATCCTTCTAACCATCTCACTTGCTAGGCAGCCTTCACCTGAAGAGGCTAGGTGGACTTTGGGTGGCCCTCATCAGCAAGCCACGGGTAAGCACTTTGCCCGGGAATGTGTGCGTACCTGTGTTATCTTAGGAGAAGGATTATTTGACCCTTGGTTTTTCTTTTGGCCATAGCATCAGTCCGAGGTACTTTGGTAATTTGGTCATCCTGGGAAAGAGAATGGGGATAGACCAGTACCCTGAGTGGAAAAAGGAAGGTAGCCCCGAGCAGGTTTCTAGAGAGTAAACATCTAGGTCCTTCTTCAGCCCCAGAAGAGGGAGAGCATACAGAAGCCAAAGACCATTTCTTCCAGGACTTCTTGAATCCTTCCAAACAGATGGGCTCCAGTGCGTGAGACCTAGAGTATTGTGAAGGAAATAGGGGTTATCTGAGCCCTAGCGTGTTGTGTTGACGTTCCAAGGCAGGTGACAGCCATACCTAAGGCTAGGGCTAGCCACTTCTCCTCCTCCTAAAGACGATTTGAAAGTCCAGCAGGCAGTTCTAAAGGGGGAACTGTTTTGTGGGGGGGGGGGCGTTTGCACCAGTAGTGATGTAGACGTCTGAACATCAAGGGTGGCTTTGAAAATCCCCTCTATCTCAAGACCCCTTCCCCTTCAAGACTCAAAACCAAGAAGCAGTGTATCAGCTTTTGTCATCTGGAGATCTGGCCTTCTGGAATGGTAGAGTTGAAAGGATAGTTTGAACTGGAGAGGGGAAGGGAGGAGGGTCTTTAAATATTAATTTTCTAAACTTATGGACAAGTTGAAAATAGATAAGGAAGGCCGGGGTGAATATAATTGTTTTTTAATGGTGATTTATTTATTGTAGTGCTTAGGGGATCAAACTCAAATTCTCACACATAATAAACACATGTTCTACCACAGAGCTGTGTCATCAGACCCTCCACTTTTTTTATATAAAAGGAAGTCATAATCGAAATGATCCCAAGCAGGAAGACAATGAGACCCTCCTAAGACTGTGGTTGAATAGTTACCTGCACTCCTCCTTCCTGAAGGTGCCATGAACTAGGATTTCAGCTTCCTCACTGTGGGGTTGTGGGATTAGATTACCAAGGGCCAGGATTTGCATACAGAGTATGAGTGTGTCCCATTTTAGTATTGAAATCGGCAAATATTTGTGATGGTCTCCTTATCTGCTGAGGCAAGAGCTTCTTTCCTGTGCTCAGCACATAGAGGCAAGTTCCTGACCATCATTGGCTCCCTAGGTAGGGAACTATGGGGGAATTTACAGTTATTCTCAGAAATTAGAAGGTTCTACTATTTAGAACCTTGTTTATTTAGGCTCAGAAGGCATTTATCTCTTATTGTGAAGGTACATAAATTGCAAAGGTATTGGGCTGAAGTGGTGGTGAATTATATTTTATACACCCTGGTGCCCTTTCAGGGTCAGAGAGAAAGGCCAAGAGGAAAATCCTAGCTGCCAAAATTCCTATTCTCTGGGGCTGCTTCTTCAAGGAGACAGGTCTAGTTTTATCTGATTTACAACTTCAGATTTTCGAGTCAGAATTTATTTAAAGGAAAGATCTGTGATGGGTTGAGGGAGGGTTACAGAAAGAGACAGATGGTCTTTAAAACCTAAGCACTCCCATCTCTAAATCCTTGGGATGCTCAGAGACTCAGACAAAAAAAATCTGAGTTTATGAGTTTGGGGCAGATGAGTCCTGAGCTATTACCCAGGTCTCTGCTAGTTTCCAAATAAGGGGTGCAGATTCCTTCCCTTCACCCGAGTCATCCCAAAGTCATTAAATCACAGAGATGATTCTCATTCTTGGGTTGGCTGTGTGTTGGCCAGAATTCTATCAAGCCACCCTCAGGACTGAATTAGTGAACACAGACTGGTTTGCTCCTTGGGGAAACAGATACCCAGTATGCACATTTCTCACACAGGCAGCCAACCCTGGAAGAATCCTTTTGTTTCATGAGGAATCAATGATCAAAAGTGGTGCCTGGCTTGCTTGTGACTGCCAAGATGAAGGTGTCAAGGACCTCATTAATGGCCAAAGAGCCAGAGGATCTTAGACTGCTTATTTGCCCGTCAGCCCCCAACATCTGCTCATCTCTGTGAGAGTTGAAACCAGTCAGCAGAACATTAGTTTGTTGGGCTTCAGTAAGTTATCAGCTCAGGATCTGGGATCCAGTCCCTCGAGGATTTTGTTCCTCGGTCCATTGTTTCTAGGTAACACTAAGACACAGGGAAGACAGCTGGGTGGCTTGATTTTTAAGGAAATAGGAGTTGCAAATACTGGATGGCTAATGATGAGGATCCACTGTTTTATGCAATACCAGCCAAGTATGCTCTAGTCACAGCTTGGTAAATCCCCTTTTGTTCTGTTTCACTGTTCCCATGCACAGTCCTCTTAACATTTCCCTTTGTCTCCCATGATACTCAGATGGTCAGATGTTTTTCCCATTACGGCTAATAAAAAACAAAAAAAAACAACTAACCAGGGGTGGGGGAATGGTGGGAGATGCCCTGTAAGAAGAAAATGTGATTATAGTGCCCCCGAATGGTACTTTCTCATAAGATGGTAGAGCCATGACATTATAATGCAGCTGAAACATTACATCATCTACTTGGAGCATCCAGTGTGTTGAAGTGTGATGTATCACTTCCCACTTGTGCTTGTGTGGCGCCTTGCTGCTCATGTAAGCAAGTCTACAGTGCCGGCCACACGAAAGTATATGCAGTCACGCGTGCAGTTGCACCTAACAGCAACCAGTAAGTGTGTGCAGACATGTGTGTTCTCTATGCTTTTATCCCGAGTCCAAAGTGGATTCTTTATGCTTGTTTCATATGCTTTACTAGAACATGCTATGCCGTGGCAGGCGGATAGAGCTTCACACCGCCATGTTGATTGCCTCCCTTGAGTACATTATATGTTGTGTTTGTTTGAAGCCTGGGTTGTTGACTCGTTGCAGCCCAAGGAGCAATGAGCTATTGTGTTATACACATACAAAAGTTATTCAGGGATGGATCTATCAGAACATGTCTATATCATATCAGAGTAACATGTAAGCATGTATTGGACATTAGCCTCTCTTCACTGCCAATTTCTTAGGGCTCCATCCTTCCTTGGTCCATAAAAGGTGTGTCCTATCCCCAGCAACGTAGTAATTTGTCATATGAAATCTGGCACACAGCTAGAATGAAGGCCCTGAGAATTGGTAGAAGTCAAGATTAGCTTAGGACTCAAATATCTTGGCTGCAGGAATGTTCCCAGTCTCTCTAGGGAGTGTCTACATGCTGGGGGGGGGGGTAGCAATGGCTTTCTGGAAAGAAGAAGTATTTAAAAGCTTCAGGTAAAGACTCGATTCCCTTTAGCTGTTGGTAGGTGTTTCTTTTCTGCATCTCCATACGGGTACCATGCCGCAGGGGTGGTCAGGCCGAAGCATGGTTGTCTGTCATTGCATGTTTATCTTTGTGGTAAGGTTTTCCCATACTAAAGTCAGGCCATTGGGAACAAGGAGGGACCTTGGATGCAAACTCTGACTAACACATGAATGTCTTTGACACGAGAGATTCTAAACTTGGGGGGGGGGGCTTAAGTCTCGTGGGAGCAAGTTTTCAGGGTCCAGTTTTCTGCCTTTCACGTTCCGTTCTGCCGAGAAATCAAGTCTCGGCGAGCGCTGTCCACGTTTGCTTCGCAGAGCCCAGTGTGAAAGCCATGACGTAAATCTTGGTTGTGACTGGATTGTATGACCCTGTGGCACCTCCTCTGTGGAGGACAAGGGTCAGTTGTGTCTGATGGTCTGAGGACCAGTGACATTGGCTTGCCACGATTCCTGAGGGTGAATGGTAAGCACCTGTTGTGACCATCTTCTCTAGAAGGATAGAGACGGGCATCTGCTCACCCCAGATAGGGGGCCAAGATAGGATGGTTGAAAATAATGATTCTACTGAAGTCAAGCTTAGCAAAACAATGTTTTTTGTTTTCTGTTTTTTCCCCCTCACATTCTATAGAGAGCAGGAATGAGGTCTTAGAGAAACATGGTTAGTCAAGGGCAGCTGCATCATCGGAAAGACCACCCCAGCCTGGGTCACAACTCAGAGGCCACAACCGGAGTGTACTGTACAACGGGCAGACAGCTGGACCGGTCTCAGAGTCTCCACTCCCCAGCAACTCTTGTTGCTTGTGTAGCTTTTGGGGAGGGGTCTTGCTAATCTGGTGCATTTTAGCTCTGAGACTTGTAAGTTTTGAATACTTCTTGAGTGGTACAAACTTCCCTTCTGGGAGGAAATTGCTGTAAAACCGCACTATAAATTGACTGTTGTGGTTATTTCTGTCTTATCACAGGGGAAAGTCACTCAAAGGAAAAAATGCAGGGGTTGGAGAGGTGGCTCAGCGGTTCAGAGCACTCACTGCTCTTCCAGAGGTCCTGAGTTCAATTCCCGGCAACCCCATGGTGGCTCACAACCATGTGTATGTAGTGAGATCCTATGCCCTCTTCTGGTGTGTCTGAAACAGCGACGGTGTACTAATATACATAAAATAAGTAAATCTTAAAAGAAAAAAATGTAAATAATTTCTAAGGAAAAGCAAAAGCATTTGTCTATAAAGGATGTGCATACAGACCCTTCAGAGAGCATTGTTCACATCATCCGAAAACAGTGAATGGTGCTTGCGCCCATGGACGCGTGCATGGATAAATTTTGTGGCATGGCTGTAGAAGAGAATTCAGCCATAAAACGAATGAAATGCTGATGCCTTCCACAGCATACCTGGATGAGCCTTCAAGAATGCCAGGTCAAAGAGATTGGGCACCAAAGGCCACATAGTTTTATGACTCTTGTCAATGGAAGACGAGAATGCGGGGACTCTGGGAACTGTAAAGTAGCTGGTAGCCGCTGAGTACCAAGTAGGTGTATTGAGACGTGCGTACCGATAGCTAAAAACACTCTTAGTGAGGTTGCTTTCCCGAGTGATGACAGCCGTCAAAACCTGGCCAGCCTTGAGAGAGGTGCACTTCCCTGTGAATATACTGAAGCTTGGAGTCTTACAGCGAAGCACTGACGTGCAGCGTGTGAACCGCACCTCAGTAAAGCTGTTTTAAATTTTATATTTAAAAAGGAGTAAAGTAATTTCTAGACGAATTTCTGGTAAGCATGGGATGGAATTTGACTGGGGCGGGGGATACAGGGCGGGGGACTGCAGTGCCATTCAGGGATGTCATGGAAACAATGTCTTTGGAGCCTGAAAGGACAATAACCTGCTCTGATGTGAAACTGAAGCTTAGCTATCATCCTTAAGTTGGGAAGAAGTTCAAAGGTCATCTAAGGAAAGCAGCATATTCTGGTGGCAGCATTTCTGCTCCGCCAAACACCTCTTAATCTCATACCCAGAACCTCAGTATTCATTTGGGGATATTTGTGGCCTGGCTTTTGGGAGAGAGAGGACTTGGGAAAGAATGTGCTTGACCCTGTGAGTGGGAGGAGACAGAAGAGTGACAGCAGCTGTCCTGAGGTGTGGCTGAGATGCTACATGCTCCTAACACCCCTGGTGCGAGGCCCCAGGCAAACTCTGAGTTAATCCAGACTGAGTCAGGTCCACAGGGACAGCAGAAGCAAGAGAAAAGAAAGGGCCTGTCGGGCCTGAATCTAATAACACACTGGGAGCTTCCCAAAGGCTGTCTCTCAAATCCCTACAGCAGAGGTTCTCAACTTTCCTAACGCTGGGACCCTTTAATAGGATCCCTCGTGTTGTGCAGACCCCCAGCCATAAGATTATTTCCGGTGCTACTTCATAACTGTAACTTTGCCACTGCTATGAATTGTGATGTAAATATCAGATATATGACCCCCCCACCCGTGGGGGTTGTGACCCACAGGTTGAGAACCACTGCCCTACAGCATCCTTGAAAGTCATAGGTCATCTGAACCAATAAGGAAACACAATGTAACTTTTCGGCGATTGTGAGGAGAAAGAGTCAAGTTAGGAATTAAGGTGTCATCATCAGATGCACCTGGGGACACTATCATCTGGCCAGAAGAGCCAGCCAGAGTGACAGAAATTGTGTTTCCTGACTTCTCCCTCTTCTTCCAAGACATGTGTGCTGTGATCCCTAATAGTTCCCAGATTGGGTCAGGTTGGTTAGGTAATTATAATGGTTATTTTCTGTTTTATTCTTCTCTTTTGAGCTAAATGCATGTGTGTGTGTGTGTGTGTGTGTGTGTGTGTGTGTGTGTGGCGTGTGCGTGTGTCGTAGCACTGTGTACAGATCAAAGTGCAGCTCTGTGGAGTTGGTTCTCTCTTTCCACCTTTATGTTAGTTCTGGGGACTGAGCTCTGGGCAGCAAGCACCCTCTGCGACATCTCTCTCTGCATGTTTTTGTACAGCAGAGTGCAGGGATACCTTGCTATGAACATCTCAGTGCTGTCCCCATGCGGTTACCTCTACCAGTATTTACTGAACTTTTTTATTAAAATCAAATCAGTTTCTCGGTGACTGAAAATAGATATCTTGGGGTACAGGAATAATGGGTGCTAAAGTTCAAGTCTGTGGGTTGTGGTTATAAAGACAGTGTTGGGACCAATAAGGGGCTGACTGTCTGGAAAAGAGGAAAGTCTTACCTTCAGCTTTCACTAGGAACGGGCATCCCAGGCAGGGCCATCGGAGGAGTGGCTTTCTGGTTTCTATACAGTGCCAGGCACCTACTGAGGTTGGCCTTGGACAGGCTTCATCAGCTTCCTACATGTATAAGGTTGGCACAGAGCAGACAAACCCCATGCCCAGCGCCCATGGTTTGGGACAGAGGGAAGAGAACTGAGATCCCAGGTGCCATCTATCTATCTATCTATCTATCTATCTATCTATCTATCTATCTATCTATCTACCTATCTATCTACCTATCTATCTATGTCTATATATATATGGAGATGGTGCTGGAATGTTCGCTCTGGTATATACATACATACCAGAGCAGCCACCGCCTAATCTCTTAGTCCCATCCGTATGATTTCTGTACAAATGTACACTTACTCCACAGATGAGAAAAGAGCCTTCATTGTTTAATCTCCAGGATTCAAAGTAATGCTTAACCTCAGAAGGAAGATTAGTGGGGACTTGAGTAAGCAGTGAAAAGCTACAGTTAACCCCTAACACGCCTGGGCTTTAATCATGGGGCAGCTTTGTCTGGTTCAACCCTACTGATCCAGTGTCTAGGGTATGCCTCACTAAAACAAACCCTCAGTAATATTTTCTGAGTAGAGAACATATCCCATTTCTACATAGTGAGGAAACTGAGCTTGGGGGATTGTATACGCCTGTTCAAGACCGTGCAGCCTGTGACAATCCAAGCCATCTAATAGTGAGAGTAGTAAGCCATCTACAGGTAGACTGTAAGTGGAGGTGTGCAGGTGACTTTGCTCACTCTAAAGGAACTTTAAGTGGTGTGATTTTGGGGACAGAAAGCATCCTGGGGCTGGACTTCTGGGAAGATTCTGCTTCAACTTCTCCCATGATGCTTCAGTTGAGAAGAATTCAGTTGTTTGCTGGCTGCTGTTTTTAGAGGGAAAAGATGTTAGGGAAGTGGAAACTGCTTACAATAGTTAGTTGTTTCTAGGCTCTTAAAGGAATCCTGAGAAAAGCATTCTCTCCCCTTATCAGGAGCCCAGGGGTGAAGAACATTTTAGGGGATGCTGCACCTGTCACCAGCAGGTTTCAGGTGTCTCCTTCCTATTCTTAAGCTATTAGCCTCAGCCCTGTCAAGAACATACCTTAGGATCCTGAGTTTGTCAGGACTCTGTCTGCCCTTTTGCTGATTAATCTGTGGGCTTCAGTGTTTCGTGCAAAAGGGCGGGGCCCTTTTCCTCTCAAGCTTGCATTGAATGAGGCAAAGTAAACCCCACTCGTCCCTTCCATCTGGGGCTGTGGAGAAGTCAATTCTAATAGCCATGGGCAGGTGTCCCAGGAGCTCACCAATCCCCCTTCCATCCAGTTAAACGTTGACTCCCCACTAGAAAAAAGCCCAATGTGCAGTGCATCAACTGAGGAGAAAATGGCCAGAACCCTCTACCCAACATATTCACCACAACCCGAAACAGACACTCCACCTGTCTACATTCCAGCTGCGGCTCATTGAACAGTTTCCAGTGTGTCTGTCTGAAGGGAGAGGTGTAGACACACCCGGGGGATAAGGTAAACCCAGACCCACAAACAACCCCCAGAGTCCCATCACCTTGTTCCTCTCCACTGGGCAAGACAAGCAGAGGGAGATTCTGCATCTGACCGATGAATTCGCAGTATCATTTCAAGGTTGGCCACTCTTGGTTTGGGGGAAGAGGTACAGCTCTGGAGTAGGAAAGCAAGTCCAGACCACAGACTCTACCTGAGGTTTCTCCTGCTGCTAACAGGATTGGAGACAGATCTCAGCATTGTTTTATAGGTGAAGATCAGAGAGAGAGAGAGAGAGAGAGAGAGAGAGAGAGAGAGAGAGAGAGACAGAGAGAGAGAGAGAGAGAGAGAGAGAGAGAGAGAGAGAATGCATTACCAAGCATTGCACAGCCAAAAGCAAAAGATGGGAGTTAGGACCATTCTGGCTCTGTCAGAGTCAAAAGCTCTTGACTTTCCTTCAGGTCAGGATGACATACAAAGTTCTGTCCCCAAAACCCGGAGGCAGCGAACAGACTCGGTGCAGCAGGACAGTTGCTGTCATAAGATGAGGCAGAAGCAGGTTGCTATAGAGTAAAACACTAAGGTTTGTATCATGTCTCCCCTGTGACATCCATTCTCCCTGAAGACACGGGCCTGAAGGACACCGTTGGCTCTGTAAAGCGTCCCCACAGTGATGCATCGCACAGGGCTCACCGCAAGGATGACATAAGGAGTCAGCTGTGAAGGAGTGACCCCTGCCAAGGAGGTGACAGAAACAGGGTTTCTCTCTCTGCTGCTACCAAAGGGTGGAGACAAGCGCTCCCTCCTCTGCCATATTAGGGAAGGGAATAAACTTAAAGATTAACTGGGAGAGGCCAGTGAGATTTGAACATCACGTGGAGGGTAATGGGTTCAGAAGGGCAGGGGGTAGAAAGAAGAGGGGTTGGATGAGTGTTGATAGCCATTCGGCTGAGGTGCCTCGGCCCTGAAGACCTGGGAAAACTGAGACAAGCTTTGAGGGAAGGGTTGATATATTTGACAGGAGGGGGGAGAAGGTAAATAATTCCCTTATCTTTATGTATATAGAGGAAGGTGCTACGGAATGTGAAAATCCCAGTCTTTCCCAAAGCGCTGAGGAAGGCACCGGAACGCCTGCCAGAACTAGTTAATGAAGCCTGGGAAGAGGAACGAGCGAGGTGTGCCTCTCATCGCCCCTGCCAGCTTGCCACGGTGCCTCGTCCTGTGGATGTAGGCTGCCCACACCAAATCACATCCCTGCAGAGGTGGAGGGGAGAGGTGTGAGGATAGATAGTAAAGGGAACCCGACAGAGATTGAGACGGGAGCTGGCCACACGATGTTGCACTGTTTAGTATCAGCACTCTGGAGGCAGAGGCAAGGAGAGCTCTATGAGTTCAAGGCCAGCTTGGTCTACATAGCAAGTTCCAGAAAAGCCAGAGCTACACAGAGAAACACTGCCTCCCAAACAAAACAAACAAGCAAAAACCAAAACCATAAAGATCAAGTGGAGGTACCAGTCATGTGTGGGGTGTATATGTGTGTGAACCTACCTTCTCATTTTAAAATTATACATAGGACAGTTCTGCAATTATTAGTGCCTTCCCCATAAAAGTGGATGTTGGTCTCCCTGAGTCAGGGTGGACCATACCAGCCAGCTCCTCCAGCTGTAAAGTTCACGTGCTTTCCAAGAGCTCCAGGGGACATCCTTGTACATAGAACTTAGGTGCCATGTTTGTGCCATTTGGTGCCAATTTCAGAAATCTTCTCTCTGTGTGTATATGCTATATCAAAGATTATGAGCATATGTAGAACTGTTTGTTTGTTTTGTTGGTTGGTTGGTTGGTTGAGTTTTTTACACATATTGCCAAAATACCCAACAAGAAGGTAGTAAGAAGGCCTAGATCTCTTCGAAAATGTGTGTGAACAAGTGTTTCCTTAGTAGGAAGGAACAACCTGGATTTATACCATTTCACTAGAACCCTTAAGCAGCAGAGGCTTGGGCCCTGGGCTGCTGGAGCTCCCCCGTACATGGAGGCTACAGAGTCCTACCACATTAGGGGGGTGCATTTAAATCCATAGCGCAGGGTGAGGAGGTCTGTGTTGAGTTCAGAATACAGAATCAAGAGAAAAAGCTGCTACCATCAACATGACATTTGAAAAAAGACTCCACTCAGTGGGGAAGACAGGAGAGTGGTTCCTGGTGGGATAGCTGTGACCTCTAACTTTGGTCCTCTTGGGGTCACCTCACACTTAATCCCCTCAGGATCCAAGCAAGTGTTTTGTCTTCCTTCTAAGGGGGTGGGGGAGGTCACCCTAGCTTCTAAATAAAGAAATTCCAGAAACTCTGCCGACTCTTCTGAGCAAGACTGAACTTCATGTGGGTACCACCTGAGAAGAGGGAACACAGGAACCTCTCACATAAATGGTTGGCATAAGACTGAGAGCTCAGCTGGGGAACTGATAAGCGTTTCACATCCAAAGCACATGTCACTGATGCTAATCAGATAAGCAGAGCATTTAGTTCTTAGGTCTGGCACCAAACTCCTGCTTTTGTGATTCTATTTTTTTTCCCCCAAAAGGTAATAAAACTCACAGTTGTATCTCGTAACCAATATAGCATCTTATCGACAGCCTGCCTCAGATAAGACACCCAGGTACCTTTGCTGAGTCTTTCTTGTGAACCTGTCTGTTCAATCTTGTCACTCTGTGACGTGGAAGGAAGCTCAGGGGAGCTAGAGAGGGGGACGGTTGACATGGAGAAAGACTCTTCATAGAGCATCTTAGCTGTAACACTGAGCTGTTTATCTCAAAGCCAGAAGTGTCAACTCAGACTCTACTGGCAGGTTTGCCCTCCGAGAGGGTGCCTGCCAGTCCATTGTCAGTCGGTTAGTGATGCTAGGCAACGGGGAAGAATTCAGTCTGTGCCTGGAGCTTCCTTGTAATACACCATTTGCAGTGCTGGCAAAAGTGGTTTTTGTGTGACGTCCATTTTGAATGGCCCGCAAGATCTGCCGTAAGGGATCCACGCTTGAATAGGCTGAACTCATATTTTCCTGGTCCAACTTAATATTGGCCAAAAATGCAGTGAAAGTCACAGTTACGCAGGTGGGGACCCACTGAGTAAGGTAATTTAGTCTTTATAGCTTTCTCAACTTCCTATTAGAAAGTAATAAGAGAGACGCTTCCGTTGATGCCTGCCGTTTTGCTTCTTAGTCATCGTGGTTCAAAAGTCATCTTTCTCTTTGATCTTCCCTTGGAATGGCTCCGTGGCCTTGCTTGTTGGGATGTGCAGATTCTCACAGCTAATTAACCTGCATATTTATTCATCTCCTATAGGCGACGGGAATAGGCTTACACCCCAGTTTAGCTTGTCTTCTAATAGGTAGTTGGAACCTTAAGAATTTTACTTGCCCCCTCACCCCTCAAATTTGAAGTGAAGGGCATCATTTCTCCCTTTTAAATGTGTTCAGTTCCAAGAAAAACAAAAAGCCCAAGATAGGCCCTAGCTAAGGGTAAGATAAGCCAAGTGTCCAGGGCATACGGTTTAAGGAGGCCCTGCATCCTAAGGATGCAAACGCGTGTAGCCAGCATCTGTGATTGGTATCTCTTTAAGTGATGTGCCCAGGTATGCTTACCCCTCAGCCCAACTCTGGTCCTGGTTAGGATCTCCAGACTGTTTGGGATATATCAGTGATAGCTGGATTTTCCAGCCTTCTCCTCTGGAAATTTATTAAGAGCCCCCTAGATGTCAGGAACTGCATTTTCAGTGGGTGCAGGTGATACAGAGCAGGCACAGCTTCTGGTGAAGGGATGCTGTTTTTCAGGTGCCTTGCCTAGCAACAACACGGGCGGATGTCTGGTCCTTTAATTCCCTTTCTCGGCTTTTGTCACATCTCTGCCTCCATTATATTTGGGCCAAAAGATTTGAAACAAATATCTCTAGGTGACCAAAAAGCTCAAAGGTTGACTGTACTTAACTGGATTAGTTTACAATTCTCCATTTGTATTTTATTTATAAGCAGTAAAAATCCACTCAACCCACCCAGCTGCTTACCTTTTGTCTGGCTTGAAAAATGAAATGAGTTTTTTTGGGGGGGAACGGTGCATTCACCGGGCTCCTGATCTAATCGCACCCATACATCTTGCAACCCAATAACATGTAAAGCCAAGCCCCGGGCACTCTAGAGTGTGTAGAAGTATCTGCCTTTCTCTCTTTCTCTCTCATCTCCTGGGGAGTACTTTATCCAGGAAATGTATTTTCAATGGGTTAGGTATTAAACTCTCCCTCGAGTAAACCTGTACTGGATATCTCTAATCAAATTAAAATTTCTAAGTGTTCTGTCTACCACTCTGTCCAGTTAAGTGGTTCCTAATCTTTTCCCATGACTGGGTAGCTCTAAAAATCTAGATTGCATTACAGAAGTGTTTCCTCAAACACTTGCAAATTGCCCATTTGGAAGAGAATCAGCTAATGAAATTTATGTATTTGTTTGTTTATTTATTGCTTTTCTGAAGTGCAGCATTCTCTCCATTTGAGAATAACCTTCTTTGAGCTGGCTATTGTAGCTGCAGACAGCTCCCTCTGGCCTCATAACTCAGGCCTGCTGATATTTATTGCTTTGTTGTTCTTTTTAAAAATGCAGTCTGACATTCCTCTGCTCAGAACTTCATCTCTTGTCAGTGTCAAATACACACACACACACACACACACATATACATATACACACACATACATATACACACACATGCACACACATACACACACATACATACACACATATACATATACACACTTATATACGCACATACACACATATACATACACACACATGCACACACATACATACACACACATATACACACACATGCACACACATACACATACATACATACACATATACATATACACACATATACATACACACAAACAGGCACATAAATGTGTGTGTGTGTGTGTGTATGAGAGAAAAAGTGGAGGAGTCTGGAGCTTCATGGTTCAGGTCCCCCTCTTGGTCATTGGCTCGATTGTCTCACTGAGCGTTTGCAAGGCTTGTCCTTCCACGGATGCTCACCATCACCTCTTCATATGCAGGCTCTGGGCTAGACACCGAGAGCACATCAGGAAACAAGACACACCCAGCCTCTGCTTCATGGAGGTGGCAGCTGAATGCAGGCTTCGCTGAGCTCTTGCTGTAACGGGGCCAGATAGCAAAGATTTTTTGCTTAGACAGCTCCAAAGTATCTGTCATGGCTGCTTACCTCTGCCCTCTGGGGCAAGGTATCAATGGCTTATCAGATGGCAGAAAAGGGAATGTGGTGGTTGTACTCCAAGAAAACGTCACTTACAAAACAAACGAACAAACGAAACAACAACAGACAAAAATGGGCCATGAGTTGAGTTGAGCTTGGTGGCATACACTTGTGCACTGGGATGCTAAGGAAGGCGGTTATCAGTTCAAGGCCTTGGGCTATATACCGAGTACTTCATGTCAGCTTGGGATCCCACCATAAAATACATAGCTACTTCCCAAAATAGGGTGTGCATGAGGCCTGGGAGGATGGTTCAGCTGGTAAAGTGTTTCCCATGCAAACAGGAGAGTCTCAGTTGTACTCCCAGAACCTGTGTGAAAAGATCCTGCCTCTTGGGAGGCAGAGACAGGGGGATCCCTAAGACTTGAAGAACAATCTAGCTAAATAGGCAAGTTGGGGTTCAGTGGGAGACTCTGTCCTGAGAACCGATGTAGAAAGTAGCTGTATTATTCACCTGACACTGACCTCTGACCCCCATAGGAATGCATACACGCATGTGCACACACTTTCACGCCCATGAGTATGTCTACACACACACATGCTGAAAACTCAAAAGCAAGTAATGATTGAACATCACCTTGGCTCACTGGCCACAGTTTGCTGACCCTTGGACAAATAAAACATCAAAAATAAACATATCAAAATACCACAGGTGCCTCTGCCGTGACAGGAACACACAGAATGTAGAGGCAAGTCTGGGGAACCAACCTGCTTTGGAGAGACCCTCCCTGAATCCTGACCGAGGTGTTGGGTCAGGGATAACAGTATAAAGGGAAGGATGGGGTGGTTTGAAGTAGTGAGAACTTAGCGGCCAAAGTCCACAAGGCGACAAGCATCAGCCAAGTATGAGGCTCCCAAAGATGACATTGGACCCTTGTGCACCCATCTCAGCTTTTTGTACATGGAGTGAGTTATTCCTTTAAATTGTGAGAGCCTGTTGACATTTTCCAAAACACTAACCAAGAAAGTGGCTGTTCCAGGTGCCCCGAGGACCCAAGAGGACAGGGAGATGAGGGACAGGGTCTTGTTCTACTCCTTAGGGAGATCGTTCACCAGCACATGGGCTGTGAAAATTGTTCTTGGCATGTGTCAGGCTAAACAAAAACATATGGTCTACATGCGTGTTCCTAAAACAGAGCAAGAAAAGGACAGGAACTGAGCAGCCTCCCATAAACCAATAGAACAGAGCATTGTTGTGAAGCCCAGAATCTTGTAATTGCCATTTTGTTCCCAATGGCAAAATCAGTTTCTTAGCACAGAATGGAGATGCAAAAGAAATTGGACCCTTAATTGTACCAACCTTGCCTTCGAATCTACCTCTGAGCCTTTGAAACTTGCTGGCTTGGGTTTTCATTGACTTATAACAGTGTTCTTCCCAGAGGCAGCTCTGTCCAGCATATACCATATAGAATCGCCAAGGTTATTGTTTTCAGACCTTTTTCCCCTAAGAAAAGGTGGAAATTCGGATTTCTAGCTTACAGTTCATTATTAAAGTAGCATGTGAGCCAAACAAAACACCTTTGTGTGTTCCTAGCTTCGTCTTCTCTGTTCTCCGGGGTCTGGTTATAATATTCTCGAAGTGCATGACTGCAAATGTTTATTAGACCCCAGATAGTCCCTTCCAAGAGTCACACAGCCTTGCCTTGCTCTGTGCTGCTTTGAACTCAGAGACCTGAGCGTGAACTAACTGCTATGTAATCCGACGTGATCGTGAGTAATTCTCTCTTAGAATCTTGGGATAACCTGGGATAGACAGGGAACAGTTACCAGCTCCTACCACTGAGCCGTGACTATCTCAATGACAAAGGGCTTTGAAGGTCCCCAGGATTTGTGCAGAAAGGGGAAAATTAAGGCAAGAAAATCTAAGGTGAATGTTCCTGGTCACCACTATCTCTAGCTAACCAGGGATGAGGGAAGGGGATTCCTTCTCCAGCCCTGGGGACCCACAACTACATCGCTTGGCCCTCAGTTTCCCCTACCAAGTCACATGCCATTTGAACTGAGATTTTAGCTGTTCTTTGCTTGGGGCTTCCCATTTGACAGAAGAGGAAAACAGATTATAGATGAGGAGAAGCTTGCCTGCAACTATGTAGCTCACTTAGTAAAGGCACAAGGACTTATAAAACCCACAACCTCTGGTATGCCTCCAACATCCAATGTCTACATTGGCTACTCTGTGCCCCTCTCTTATCTCACAAACCAGACCATCAAAACCCAGGCAAGGTAACCCATAACATTCCCTAAATGCCACAGTGCCACCCCAACTAGGTCCCAGTAGGTCATCAAGGACCCTTTTTTTTTTTTTTTTTTTTTTTTGCATCTCCATTTTTTGTGCTAAGAAACTGATTTTGCCATAAGCTAACTTCCCAAAATGGCGGCTACATAGTTCTAGGCTTCACAACTACAGTCTCTCCTAGTGACATGGAATCAAGCCTCGGGCACGTCTGAATTTCCAGGAGTTTTGCACAGGGGGTAACCTCCTGATGTGGAATGATGGTGATGCTTGGAACTCAGGCTCAAGCGTGAGCTATAGCTCCACCATTTAACTCTTCAGTTTATGTATGACCTTGGGCCATGTAACCCCTGTCCTTCAGTTTCCTCCGTATGTAGAAGAGCTATGGAACTGTGCCTGGTTTTGGTTGTTATGACAACACAAAAGAAGCCAATCGTATTAAATCCTTAGCACAACACTTGACTTGGAGCAGGCATGGAGTAAATTTAGTCAGTTAAGGATAGATGTGTCGTTAGCTGTCTGTACCATTGTGTAACCATCAGAACATCTTCTGCGGCATCGCTAGGTGAGCATTCTTAGACACGGCTGTGCTCCACCACTGTCTTCGAGTATAAACCAGACCTACTTCTTTTCAGAACGTTTGCATTTCCAAGAAAGACATATTGGCCCTTGAATGCTTATCTGCCAGGTTCTCTGCAGTGGTTCTCAACCTCTAGATCGTGACTCCTTTGAAGGTCAAACGACCCTTTCACAGGGGCTCACCTGAGACCATCAGAAAACACAGACGTCTATATTATGATTCCTAATAGTAGCAAAATTATAGTTATGAAATAGCAACAAAAATAATGCTATGGTTGAGGGGTCACCATACCATGAGGAACTGTATTAAAGGGTCACAGCATTAGGAAGGTTGGGAACAACTGATCCGTCGGATTATCAAGCCACTCATGTGTTCATCCCAAGTCCCACTGACACCCTCTGCTGTGATGCTGTCCCTCTTATCGGGCGTCATAGGCACAACGGTGAACAATTCACACCTGACCTCTGCTCTTCCCGAGTTTTTAACCCATCAGGGAAGATAATAAGGTCTTTCTAAAATTCTCTGGGAGGAACAGCCAGATTAAGTGAACCAGGATGCCTGGCTAAAAAGTCAATGGCTCTGGGGTACCAGTGTCTAGAATTGAATCCTTGTTAGGTTAAATTCTCACTGGCTTTATTAAATTTAATTCTCAAGAAAGGCTAACAATACTCAGTGCTGGGAGGAGGCAAACACCTGGTGGTGGCTCCTGTAGTCACTGAATGTCAGCCACTGTGACAGGGGCTGCACTGGAGAACCTCAGCTATGCCTCTGTCAACTCACTAAGCAGCTGCAAGCTCCCTCCTGGGCACAGGGAGAACAAAGGCTGGGAACTAACCCGTGATGTCTACAAGGCAGCAAATCCCACTTCCCCACATCACTTAGGATGGATTTTTGGCCCCTGCACTTGAGGTTCCGATCCAAGGAGACCACCTGCTGCAGGCAGCCAGGGGGTGGGTCCCGTGCCAGCTTGTCTCTCTTAATTTGAACAAATGATTCTGTGTTTGCTTTGCTTTTTCTTCCACTTACAGCTCTATCCAGCAGAGGTACAGACGAGGTGAAGAGTGGGCTCTCCGGGGTGGTTTTCACATCTGTGGGTATATTTTCTTACACAAGTTTGCTACATGGTCCTATTCACACAGACAGGGCCTTTCTCTGCCTTCGTGAACTCCACTTGGCTTTGAGCGCCTGTCGGAGCCTAGGATGTTATTATTGGGAGAAACACTTAAGTTCCCCAAAGCGCAGAAACCATTCCTGTACTTAAACAGACGTAAATCTGGCCCCTGGATGAGACATAAGTTACACAAGGTCACAAACAAGTTCCTGTCTAAGCCAAGGTAAAAACTCCCATTTCCCCATCCCCAGACACCTGCCATGTCTGCTTTGCCACAGTACCCATGAGACTTACTGGTGAAGAACTACTGCTTTCTTTTGAAATCCCAACCTGAAAGAACTGACTGGCCCGCCTGGAGCCCTCTGCCAGCAAGGGTTCAAGGCTACATTCAGCCTCATTAGGGAAAGGAGCTGTGATTGATTAGTGATGTCTGCCAGGTCTTGACGGGGGTTGGGGGGGCATGTATTGTACGTATTTGTTATGTTTGGCTTAATGTTAGTCCAAAGAGACATAACTCACCACACAATTTCATTATAAGCCTTGGGTGAGAAGAAAGCCGAAGGTGTTGGGTGATAGGATTTGGAAGAAGGTACATTTATAGAGTGTGGGAGAGAGAACACTGCTGAACTTTCTCTCCCACTTTCAAATCTTACTGCCCCTTGCAGGCAACCATCTGTCTCCTCCCCCCGTCTCCTTCCTCTCTTCCTAAACTCTCTGCCAAAGAGTTGTTGTGGGTTATAGATGAGAAAGGTGAAGATGTAGCTACACTGGTGAGTTTGGGGGCTTGTTTTATCAACATGACAGAAACAGGGATCATCTAGGACAAGGACAACTCAACTGAGTCACTAACTCCATCAGATTGACCTGTTCTGTTCATGAGTCTGGGGCATTTTCTTGATGATTGTTGTTGGAGGGCTCAGCCTCCTGAAGGCAGTGCCGTTCTTGGTCCGGGGTCCTGAGAGTTTAGGAAAGATGGCTGCCAGTAAGCAGAATTCCTGTGTGTGTGGCCTTCTTCCTAATCTCCTGTTTCTTGCCCTGACCTCCCTCAACGATGGGCGCCCCACCTCGACCTGCAAGGAAGACACAACCCGGGGAAGATCTTCTTCAAGCAGTTTATTCAGGATCCTTGAACAAGCTTCTGCTTCTGTTTCTGCCTTGGTCTCTGCTCCCGGGGGAGGGAAGGGAGCAGGCTAAATACTCTAGACTGGCAAATCATAAGCCGCCAAGTGGGCAATGCAGATAGGCTGTAACCATGCGGAAGTTAGTGAGCCAGGCAAGTGCGTCCAAATAAGGAGTTGTTTATCACAGGGAGCCTCGCCATCGGGAAGGTGGAGGGCGCCATCTTTGGGGTGTGGCACAGCGCAGCTCCCTACAGGCTGTGTTTGGGACAGGTAAACGAAACAAATCCCTTCCTCCCCGGGTTGTTTTAGTCACAAGGTTTTATCGCAGCTAGAATGGTAGCAGTCGTGGGTGAGGACTTGGAACGTGGTGAGCTTTGATCGCTTCCTAAGCAGTGTGCTTGTTTGGGCCTCGGTTTCCTCATCTGTAGAGACGATTATACCTGTCCTGCTGGGATTTTATAGGGATTAAAAAAAAAAAGATAATTCATGTAAAACCCAAAGGACGGATAATAAACTCCAAAAAAATGGCAGCTGGACATAAATACATAAGCTTCACATGGAGTTCCCTGGAGCTGTGAACTACTAATCCACTGTCCTGCCAGTTGGAGAGCTGATGTTTATGCACAATGAGGTCCTTGGAGCCCAACTGCCAGAAGGTTCTCTGAACCAATGGAGAAAAATTAAGAAAACCAATTTTTTTTCTTGCTGAGTGAATTTTATTATACCCTCATTTCTTAAAATATCCGGTCAGTAAATGACTCACAGAGTAATTGTGTGCTTCACCAGAAGGTTTTATGTGTCAGCATATTCTGTTCGTGTACCGTGGCTAACTAGGTATGGTGACATTCACTAAGAATCCCGATGCTGGTGGAGTGCGGACAAACAAATCCCTAGGATTCACCAGCCGTCCACCCTAGCTACTCAGAGATCTCCAGGCCAAGGGGAGACTCTGACTCAAAAAGTTAACACCTTGAAGAAGGTACTAAAGGTTGTCCTCAGCCTTCCACATACAACACACACATACATACATACTCACACCCACACATGCACAACATCATACATACTCCACATATGAATCTGTTTTTTCCTTCTCGCCCCTGTGTGTGTGTGTGTGTGTGTGTGTGTGTGTGTGTGTGTGTGTGTGTGTACACATACAAGTCTGAAGGCAGGACTTTGCAACAGTCCCTCAAAGGGGTTTGAGAAGGGCAGTTATGGGCAGGGGAGGAAGCAAAAATGAAATGGTTTGGTGATGACTCTGGATGTCTGAAACAGAAAGAACTGAAGGATGTTTAGCTCCCGTGGGTGAGCTGAAAGATGAAACTGAATGGTCAAGTGACAGCACCAGGAATGGGAGCCACTGTCTCTTTGGCCCTCTCCTCTCTATTCCTACTTCCCTCCCTCCCTTCCCCATTCCACTGCCTTCCCTTTCCCTTCCTCCCTCTTCCTCCTCTCCTCCTTTTCCTTCCCCCATCTCTTCCCCTTCCCCCTCCCCTCCCCTCCCCATCCCAATGTCTCCCCCTCCCCCTTCTCCATCCCCTCCCTTACACATCATACTGTCTACCCCTTCCCCTTCCCCCTCCTCTCCCCATCCCACTGTCTCCCCCTCCCTTCCCCAACCCATTCCACACATACACACCTGAAGGTGTGGCAGAGTCCCCAGAGTTGCTAGTTGAAGCTACACACCTCACTTCCTGTCAATAGGACCCCAGCATACAAGCCTAATAACAGTCATGCCAGAAGTAGCAGGTCTGATAACAGCCATGATCAACAGACAGACAGCCATGTTAGCCCTGGCTGCCCTCGATCCCACCCCCAGACCCTCTGGATCAGAAACCACATGTTCATAGCCTATGCATATCTGGTCCTGTGATGGGTGCCTAACTAAAGCTTGAGATAGCCCAATCTGTAAGCATTGAAATCCAGGATCTCTCCCAGCAAGTTCCAAAGATGCTTTTCAGGGGTGCAGTAAAGTAACGGCTTTGGCCTTGTGGTTATCTCAGCAGTATTTTCAAAGAAAATATTTTAAAAAGACAGGTCTTCCATGTGATAGCTTGTGGATCAGCTGGTTGAGACATGTCGCTTGAGAGCCAAAATAAAATGGATATTGTTTTGGATAGACTTTACTGTTTGTTCAAGCACACTTTGGATCTATCCAAAATTATCAGACAGGTTTTCCCAAGCCATGTTGTCCCACACAGAGAACATTTACCTTGGCTTTCTGATTTAATGAAAACTGTCATAGCTTTTGGATTTTGCTGACAACCCACTATGCACTTGCCTGCACCTGGTGTGTCTGCAGATTGTAGATGTCAGTATAGCTAACATCTAAAGGTTTGCCTGGCTAGCCTCTCCTCTCGGCTCTGATCCACTGTAACCACAGAATCCGTGGCCTCAGCAACCGCAGCCCTGAGGTAGGCTGATGGAGATGCTCCGTAGGGAGGGGTACAGCCAGTGAGGAGGGAGACTTCCCTCTTGTCCTAAAGCAAGACATAAACAGACTCGCCTTCAGAGAGCTCTTCCCTGTGGCCACTGTGCTGTTTCTCTTCCCCTCCCCAACTACCACCTTTCCATAAAGACTTTCATAGCCCTGCTCTTAATAAAACCTCATGGCAGTGGCCCTAAGCCCATTGTCATCTCCAAGCCCAACAAAAGTTGAAGTTGGTGCAGCAGTGACCGAAAGGAAAAGATGACGGGGCACCAATGTTGTAAAAAGATGACGTCCCGGGTTTCTGCACCAATGTTAGGGGAAGGATGAAGAGAGTGGGGGGCATATGGCCCATGGAGGTGTGTCGAGGCCTTGGGGGGTAAGGGGGATGCCTCTGAGGGGCCCATGTTGGGAATACCTTCCCCCTGAGGGACCAGCTACACAACGGTATAGTACAGAATAGTTTATTCAGGTCATGGGAGAGTTAAGAGGGTAGTAAAGGCAGAGAGAGAGAGAGAGAGAGAGAGAGAGAGAGAGAGAGAGAGAGAAGAAGAAGGAGGAGGAGGAGGAGGAGGAGGAGGAGGAGGAGGAGGAGTAGAGGCCGGCCGTGAGGGAGGGAGAGGGGGGAAGGGAAAGGGAAGAGGAGGGGTAGGGGTGGGAGAGCAAAGCTGCAAGAGGCCTAGAGAGGCAAGAGAGACGAGAGGGGAGGGGGCAAGCAGCCTCTTTTATAGTGTCAGGTCACTGGGGCGGAGCGTACCTTGCTACTGCCAGGTGGTGGGATTTACAGAATCGCAACAGCCTGACAGCCCCCCCCCCTCCACCCCCGCAGAACAGCTTAGCAGGTAAAGGCTGTTCTGTTAAACCTGACAACCAGAATTTGATCACCTGAACCCACATGGTGTTTTCTGACTTCTCTGGGGAAAGCGGGAGAATGTAAATGTTAAATAAATAAATAAATAAATAAATAAATAAATAAATAAATAAATGTAAAAAATGTTTTGAAGAAATGCCTAGGATAGATCAAGAACTTGAACTACTAGGCAGGCATGAGCCTGTTTTTGATGAATGGGAAGGGTATAAGCTAGGAAAGTGAGAAACATTTCAGCCCCAAAGTTTAGTCTCAAATGTTAGGTGTTGCCACTTACAAAAATCCCCCACCAGGGAGCATTACTGTCTAACCTGGAAAAATAGAAAAATAATTTTCTTTTCAAAAAACACTAGGCTACCCAATTGGTTTGCTAATGGATTCTGGCAGCCTTTGTATTAGTGTGAGAAGCGGTTCGGACAATGTCAGACTTATAAATTGCTTCTGTTAGGGCCTGTGCATTAGCATCAAATAGGAAACACCTGGTGAGCTGGGTCTGGCTGTGGAGAAGGCCTGAGGTGCCACTAGGTGGTCTGGACCTGGTGGGCGGGGCAGTAGGTGTTTGCTGTACCCAAAAGACACTTAAAGTTTTCTGATGATGAGACAGGGTCATCGTTCTTGGGTTTGAAGTTCCGATTCGGTATGACACAGGGGGACTTTTTAAAATAGTTGTCACTACTAAACATCCGGATTTTATAATCCTGGGAAAGTCAGAAATTGCTGTTTCATGGCTTCTCACCGCCCTCTTCCCACAGTTCACAATCATTACTCCCCCATCTCTCTCACCTGCTTGCCAGTGATTACTGTGTGAGCTCAGATTCTCTCCTGGGAGGGCTAAGATCTTAACTGAGGAGACAGAAAACCTGGGACCTGGATCTTCTTGGGTGACCTTGAACAGGTAACATGCTTGCCTGAAGGGACTGGCTTTGTCCAGGGGTGGCCATTGTGTCCTCTGAAGAGCTCTGTTGACAAACACAGCTATACCCAGATCTACTCTGTATGAGGCAAACCAGCTCAGAGCTGGGGGGGGGTCTGGGGAGGGAGAAGCAGGCGCTGGAAACGAATTCCTTTTCCTTTATTCTCAAAGATTCCTAGTGGTTTTTGGCGCCCCCCTCCCAAGCTTTTTGCCAGTCTTTTTAATAAGTCAATAAGGATGGTGACCGATCGTAAACATTAATGGAGAACCTTGTCATACTTTTCTCATGTCACCTCTCTGTCCCTCTCCTCTCAGCCCGGGGCTGCTCCTGGCTCACTGGTGAGCAGTTGGAACTCAGGAATTTGTCCAACCTGGCTGAGGTTAACTCCTTTGGAGAACCAAGTTGAGCACCACCCTCCCCTGCCTTCTTCTCCCTAGGCCTGATCATCAGGAGAAAGACAATTTCCTGTGAATTGCTAGGCTCTGGGCTGACACCTGTTTCCCCCGGGGGCAGAAATGACACCTTTGAAGCAAAATGTTCTCAGCTCTACAGGAAAAACCTATTTGGGGGGCCCCATTATGGTTGTATTCTAGAATTGGTCAGTTCGGGTGCTTAAATACAGCATTTCTTTCCTTCTTAGCCGCCGGCAGCAGGAGAAACATATTTGAAGGGCAAATAAATATTTATGCACGAGGCCCCTGCACAGTAAATGTTTGATTCTGTTGCCCCAATTCCCTGGGCTTGAGAGTAAATGACAGAGCCCCCCGAAGAGAGTGTGGGCGTAAATACATTCAGCACCTACGTTGGTTCAGCATGGCTGTGTTGAGCATTCACCACACACACGCCAGGCTTTGGGCTCTGTCTCGGTGTTCGGAAGCCAGGAGGGGCCTCTGAGAGCCTCAGGAGCACAGAGGGCTCTGCACTAATTGCCACAGTGCTGTGAAATGTTTATCGCTGGCTTCATTTTAGAGATGAGAACCAGCTGAGTTCCTGACTGCATAGAGACAGGCCAACCGAGGAAAGATTCTCATCTGAGGTTATGAAGCCCTTCATGGGGCCTGTTCCTTTGTCACACCCACTGCCTGTGTGGCAAGGGCGTGATAAACTCGGGATTACCTGCTGAGTGAACTACACCAAGTTGAACCAAGCTGCTCGGTGTCCTGCTGTGGGGAGGAGCCTCAGTTCCTCCGCCACTACCCAGAACTGTAGTATTTCTCTAGCTTCGATCAGACTTCTCTACATCCCCTTCCCAAACAGAGCTTAACTCTCCAACTTTTCGTTTACCTCTGCAAGACTGCTGAGTTGGTTTGGTCCAAATCCCCCTCTCCCCACCTGAGCCCCTTTGATATCTTTTATCTTCCTTCATCCTGCAGACAGAAGATGATGTTTGATTACTCTGGCCTGCCGTCAGTTTAGGTACACCCTCTCCTTTCCTCTTAATTATTCTTGGTTCACCTGCTCCTTAGCCCTGCAGCATTTTCTGTTCCTATCACAAGTGGAGCACAGTCTACACACCACCACTACCACCACCACCACCACCATCACCACCACCATCATCATCACCACCACCACCACCACCACCACCACCACCATCATCATCACCACCACCACCACCATCACCACCACCACCACCACCACCACCACCACCACCACCACCACCCCACACACAAAGCTGCATTGCAGGTGTCCTACTGCTGTGGCCACAGTCCCAAACAAGTCCTGCTCTACTATGTTCTGGCATCGTTGTTACCAGGATGTCTGTCTCTAGGTCCAAATGTTCCCTCACATTCAGAGAAAGCAGTAGGATATGCAGAGAAATGGAAAAAAAAGAAAGAAAGAAAGAAAAGAAAAGAAAAATGAACTTGGGTTTGGAGAGAAAGAAATTCCAAGCCAGTTTCCACGTGCCCACATATGCATGTGTCTTTTTAGTCCTGGACCCCACTCCCATGATCCCACATGGGAAACGAATCTCAAGACGTGGGTCAAGACTCTTGGGGTGGCCGTTTTCACCCCCAGTGAGGTATTTTCACGGAATCATAGCTCCTCCCCCATATACAACCTTGAATCGGTTTTGTCTCCACCCCTGTGTCTCAGGAGAAGGCTTATTGCCCTGTCTGTCTTTCCTCTTCAGAGCCTCCCCTTACCCTCTTCCTCTGATTCTAGTTCCATCCTTCCTCCTAGCCTTTTTGGCATTTCCTCTTCCTCCTCCGCCACTGTAGTCACGGGACCTCTGTGCTGGTGGGGGAGATGTGGGGAGGGGGATCTGGCTGCTGAATGCTGCAGCTCCAGGAACTGACAGCAGATGTTAGGGCAGAGTCAGCCATCAGCCTGAATGTAAGCGCCAGTCCTAAAGCACTTACAGCCCAAGCACTGGCACGGGGTTGGTCAGGGCTGGCTGACTCCGTCAAGGGAGGGATCACAGCCCGGTCTTTGGGTGTTTTTATACCTCCAACATCCTTTTCTGCTTTTCCAGAAAGGTGATCCATCTTCCCCCAAGTTTATTAGAGGCGGTTTTCCAACACCACTTATAAAATATTGCAGGCAGCCCCGTGATTCATGACTTCATTTATAACTCACAACACTTGGGAACTTTGGGGGAATATTTCTCATTAAAACCGTTTCCCAACTCTTTTTGCCTCCACACCCCACCCCAAGCCCCATCCCAGAAGTGCCAGAAGATTCAAGATTGGTTTGAGCAGGGGGCCAAGGTGGGCCTTCTGGGTTTTGAGTCTGGGCTGAGAAGAGTCTGCCTGTGTGTGTGGCTGCAGGGTATAGTCTCCCCTCCACAGCCCTGTGCTGCAAAGCCCTCAAACTGTGTTTCTGGTCCTGCTAAAAGCTCTGCCTCCTTCAGAGACTTCTCATGAAGCTTCAGAGCAACAGGTGGGGCTGAGCCTGGCTCAGACAAGGGTTCCGCAGGAATGCCTCTCTGATAAGGAGGACTCCCTTAGGAGATCAGAGACGGTTTCTGTAGGCCCTCAGAATGGCCCAGCTCCTTTCTGTAGCTCGAAGCCATGTTCTCTTCACTGATAAACACTGTGGGCAGCTAGGAATCCTTTTGTTCCTTTAGCTAATCTGCCTTCAAATCCCAGACCTGGCATCCATGAGGTGTTCAGGGGAACTCTTGCCTTGGACTATGCTATGGAAAACTTAGGTACTATTCTATTGCAGAAGGCTGGCAGTAAAAATATCAGAGTCCTTTCCCACACGGCTGGATGGCCTCACCTAATCCTCCGCCCTGGGTCCTGTGTTTCTCTCTGTGACTATATCTCCTGAGAGAAAGGGACCAAATCTGCCTTTAAGACATTTTCCCTTTTGCCAACCGTGATTTAAATGGGTTGTACCCTCAAACTCCAGGACAACCGTAGAATAACTCACTGAACTTAGAAAAAATAAACAGCCAGGGTGGGTGCTTGCTTTTATATTTATATCTTTGATTGGGAAGGGTAATGTTCAACTCATATGGAATCTAACTCTGTGTGCTGAGCAAGGAGAGGCAGATAAATCATTTATTTAGTGGGCGATTCCATCTGCCAGTCTGTCAATGAATGCCCAAGATGGAAAACACAGACCGGCTCCTCACCTCTCTCTGCTCCATCCGTGCCTGGGGCACTTTGAGACAGACGGTTATTATAAAGTGGGGCTGTTCTCCATCATTATATTCGATAACAGAGGCCAGCAAGCCACAATCCTAGGAACAAACTCCTGGCTCTGTCCAATTACCTGTTGTTTTAAATCAGGTGTTATTAGAACTGTCAGGTTCCCTCATGAACAGGCTACTTACTATAGCAGAACTGAGCACTGGTAACAGGCCGTCGAGCCCGGTAACTAAAACCTTGACAACGTTAAGCAAATATTTCCCTCCCTCTATTTGACTTAATGGACTGGGGATGACGTAACAAAATACCATACATAGACTTGGTAACTTCTAAAGAGAGACACATATTTTTCACAGCTCTCAAATCTGGGAGGTCCACCGTCAATGCCTCCAGATGATGCTGTGTGTCCCAAGGGCCTGCCTGGATCCTGTTTTGTGGATGGTCCCTTCTAAGCTGTATCCTCACATAACACAAGGAACAGGGAGGCTTTCCGGAGTCCTTTCTGTGAGGGCACTCAACTCCTTCAGAAGGTGTCAGCCTTCACCACCCACAGAGATCTCGTTTCCAAATCCCATCGCATTGGCGACCAGCTTCCAACCTACGGGATTGGTGGGAGATGCCAGCATCCACAGAACAGCATCTTCGTGGGCAGCTTGAGGGCAATCTGCTTTATTCTATAGCCTCTGAACCTAACCTAGAGATGGCTTCTCCCCCCCAACTGTGGTACATTTAATCGTGTTGTTTATTTCTGGTGCTTTACCCATTGTAGCCCGTCTTGTGTTCAACATGCATGTGGCTTTTGAAAGGGTGTGATTATAATGTTTCTCTGGATGGCGGGGTAGCTGTAATGGGGGAGGCCATCTTTTTGATGTGCTCCCGGGACTAGGGTGCCTGGATCCATCTGTGTGTGGCACAGTAGGGAATCTTCACCGAAGCCCCTGTTCCTTTCTGTTTATCATGATGTGCTCTGGTCCTCATGACTTCCTGACCATCCTGGGGACATGGTAATTGAGAGAAAACCTTAGCTTACTCAGACACAGGTAGGTTGCTGAAGATTTACAAGTGAGGTTGCAGAACCCGGGAATATTTGAAACGAAGGGAATCCAATGGTTTCAAGTTGTCAGAGGGTACCTGATTCTGACTGTAAGCTTTTCCAAAAAAAAAAAAAAAAAAAAAAAAAATGCCTCTTCAAAGCACAGAGGCTAGTACTGTCCCCACAGAAAGATAAATCCAAGTTGATTCATCAGATGTCCGAGCAGAACCAAGCCCTGGGCCTTCCCCCTAGGTCCCTGCAGTGGATCCCTCATCTGAGCAGAGCTTGTGGTATTTGTAGGTACCTTTGAGACAACTGCAAGAGAAATGATGGTAACCCAGGCCTTGCTTAAGGAACAGAGCTCTAGCCTTCTTTATTCTGGATGAAACAGTCCTTCCAAGGTGTGTTGTTGTATGTACTAGGCTCATGATAGTGTGTTGTATGTATTAGGCTCGTGTTAGATGCTTTACCTAGAGCCAGCAGGAGAAAAAAATCTAAGGAAGGGAGAAAGAAAGTAAATTCTTAGCCTTGCTGGCCCCTACAGCAAATTAATTCTCCAAATCTTTACTACCCACCCCCCTCCATCCCCGACTTTCTTTTGCTTGAAAATACCCAGAGAGAAAAGACCCCACCACACACACCTAAACCTAGTTCAGAAGGACCCACAAAGTGTGCCCAGAGCCAAGATGGTGTCTCATGTGCTCAGAGGACAGTACCCAGCCACCTTGCATTTAACTGCAGTGCCCATGGGTCCCAGCTCTGCATTCAATCTGTAGCCGGACCACATCCGCCTACTCCCAGTTGAGCATCTTCCTTTTCTGACTCTCGTTAACATCCTGAGACCTATAGCTCACCTTATGGCCCCTGATGCCCTCCCTTCATCATAGCTACAAGTCAGATAGAGATTGGCATCCTTACTGTGTCCTGCTCTGAATCAGGACCTGGGCAGAGCGATATGATGTGCAGGTGACAAAGGCATCCGATCAGGAAGGGAACAGTGGTGGTGTCATTTGGCCACGCCTCCTTTACCAAAGGGATGGACAAGAGTTTTCTGGGTGGTTTCCCTCTCTCTGGCCTCTTTCCCAAAGAGGATTGATTGCTTCTTACTTCCTTTTTCATTGCTTAGCCTTCCTGGTGGACAACCAGTCCCAAACCAGTACTGGTGGGAACTCTAAACCCCAGAGCTAATCTCTGTTGAGACAGAGGTGACTCTTGGCAACAAGCAAAAAAAAAAAAAAATTCACCAACACCCATGTCAGATTCTCCTTTTATGCCTCCTCTTTGGGCCAGCCTTCTGCAGCATCTACAGGCTGCCACCTGCTGGCCAAAGGGAGGAATGAGCAGGGGCCCTGTGGGAATGGAAGGCAGACACCCAGGCTGCACCTCCAGAGCCACCCAGGTAGCTGAGAGGACACCGCAGAGCATGGCTCTGATGGGCAGCATTTGCTCAAAGGCTCCCCGCGAGGAAGGGATACCAAGAGAGGCAAGGATCTCTTTCCTCTCTTGTCACGCCACTCTTGCAAGCTCTCCATCCATGCTGTGCCTGGTTTCTGTTTAGATGTTTAAACACTTGCATGTTTCACATGTGTGTGCTTGGGAGTATAATTACCCCTGTTCTTTGCTTCTCTTTGTAAGGTAGGTCAAACCCAATGGGAGAGCACAAAGCGTGTCAGTTTTAAACTATTAGTGACATGGGTAATGCCATAAAGAAAACTCCCTATCATCCCCCCTCCCCCCCCACACACACCCCATGCTTTAGCCATTTAAGGGAAGGATGGCACTCTTTTTTTTTAGTTCCAGAATTTTTTTTTCTCCACCTGACTAAAGACTCTGTGAATGAAGATTTTTATGAGATTTGGGGGTGCAGGAGAGGGCTGCTGGGGTTCAGAGTGTTCCGGCTAGAGATGCTCACCCCGAGTCTTCAACTAACCAGGCTGAAAGGTGGAGACCAGTGTAGAAAGACCTCAGCCAATCACCAGTGGGCTTTTGGTTAACAGGCCCCCAGATGCCTGCACCCCAATGATGCAAGGTCCTCGTGCTTATAAACCAGCCCCTAGATCTGTGGGATATCATTAGACTTGCATTCCCTGCCATCACTCAGCCTCTCCCCTGGGTGTCACTGTTGTGCCGCGTGAGCAACGCCCGCCCTGGAGCACTTCTGGGACTATGCAAAACTCTCCTTAGAAGCCGCTACCCCTTGGGGATAGAGAAGGCACCCAGGAAAATGCAGGACAAGCCTAGTCTGCAAGCATTTGGGGGCTCAGGACTCCTAGTCTGCAAGCATTTGGGGGCTCAGGACTCAAAATCCTGGACCAGGAGAACCGCCAGTGTTGGAGCCTGAAGGTAATACGGAGATTGTCTGGCTTTCTAATACAAAGAAGCTAAGGCCTTGGAGAACTGGGATGGGCTGACTCCCACCCCCCCCCCCCCCCCCGCCGCTTTGTGGTTCATACTCCCTCCTGGACAAAGGGTTCCAAAGTGGCAGCAAGAGGAATTTGCAGGCCAGCATCCAGCACAGTCCTCTGAGCAAGGAGCCAGATCCCAATCTCATACTTGCTATAAAAAAAGCAAAGGGGACAGGGAGAGATTGTTTTCACCGTCCCCGTTGCTTTGCTGTAAGAATCCAGTGAGAACAGCACATGTGAAGCTTAACACATAAAGGCCCCATGTTGTGATCACAAGGTCCTCAAAAGAAGACAGCCTTCCAAATAGAGAGCCAGGGAGAGAACTCTTGTCTCTAATCCACTCATGAGAAAGAAAGACAAGTCCAGAGGTTAGAGCAAATAGGGAGAGATTGGGCTCAGACTGGTGGATCCAAAGCCCTGTTTCTTTTCTTCCTGGTTTTGGGTTCTGTGTGTTGCTGCCTCACAAAGTCACAGGTACATGTGTTTGCATCCTTATGTATGAGGAAGCACCCGAGCTTAGCCTAAATGCAGTTAGGGACCCCTTTTTATACTTATTCAGTGTTGATATGTGTGGAAAAACCAAGACAAACATAGAACATGTGATAAGAAAAGCATGTGCCTAGGACTCACACCTAAGTGAGGCCAGACCAGTGCGCCTGTGTTTCCCTAGCCTCCGTGATGGCTACCAGTCTAGAAGCCTCTGGTCTCCCTTTGATTCTGCTCTCTGGGTGCTGGTTTTGCATCCTGATTTATTAAGGCACCTCCCTGGTGAGAACCAATGTGGTGTGATTGGGTGGCATCAGCTAATTAATGTCCCCAGGGTCTCCTTCTCCTTCTACAAGTTGCTGGCCTTACCGTTGTCCCAGCGCATCAAGGATGCAGATGGGCCATGCTGGGGAAGAGCAACCAGGGTCTCTCCTTCCCTCCAGCATCCTCTAGGCAGGGGTCCCCCACTCACAGGCATTTTATCAACCACCTGTGGGACAGAGGAGCAGAGAGCAGTCCCCTCTCAGTGTCAAAAGGATTTTAGTTAGGGGACACCGCCCTCTTAGTGTAGGGTTCAAGAGAAAGGTCTGCTTGGCAGTAAGAAAAAATTACAAAGTAACGCAGTGGGTGGTGAGTCCGGATTTCCCATAGACTCTCAATGCAGGAGGGAAGTAGAAGCTCCACCCGCCCCACCCCCACCCTGAGTTTCGCTGTGTGTTTTCTGGGAATGCTTTTGGCACCCTTAATTCCATCATCCGTGGGTCTGCTCATACTTCTTCCAGGGTCGTGCTTGGCTGCAGGGACTTGGTGAAGACGGAGGCGAGCCTCAGTCGGCTGTGGGGGGGAGGGGGGTGTAAATTGGAAAATGAGCCAGGAAAGGGAGGAGAAGTGGTGCCCGTGCAGCTGCAAAATTGTTCGAAGCCATTTTCTCAACTGGGCTAATCATTCCTCCCCGTGGCGTGGGGACACCTACGCGTTCAGAAGTATGCATTTCTTTATTGCAGGGAGCAGCCTATTAGGAGAGACAGATTGTCTACCAGCAGTGGCTTGACTCCCACCTCCTTCGATCTCAGTCTCCTCCTAAAACCCCTACCCCTTGAGATAGCTCACCCACCTCTTCTCCCATTGGGAAGGGTTGTCAGTGATGGGAGGGGCTGGGCAGATTCAAACCAGCCCCGCTTGAGGAGTAGGAATAATTACAAAATCTAAGGCCGTTATCCAATTACGTTGACATGTGGCCATTCTAGGGAGTTCTAACTGGATTAAGTTCATTATAAAAAGATTAGTCCTGGAATGGGGACTGTGCGTAACAAAGTGAACCTTCAAGCTGCTGGGCCACCAAGGACTTTGGGGTGGGGGAGGGGGGGAGTGAATGGCTTTGTTTATTGAGTTACTGCTTAGGGACTTGCTGGGTTGTGTTCAGATGGAGTTTGTGGCTTAAAGCAGCGACTCTCTCTCTCTCTCTCTCTCTCTCTCTCTACTCTCTCTCGGCTGTTTCCTGTTTGTTTTCCTTTCTCCAGAATGTTCCTCAATACCTTTGTAGTTACTGTCAAAGCAGTAATCCAAAATGCCTGTCCCTAATGTTCTGTGTGAACATGGAGGTAAAGTTATTGATCAAAATGGATCTGAGACACATGAAGCTCATGTATTATTCATGGACTGTATATGGATGCACATATAGAGAAGACACTCCTATAATGCCTCCCATTTACATAATGCTTCCTGGCTCCGCAGAACAGTTTCACATTTTCCATTTGACCCACGCAGCCGTACTCTGGGATGTAAGTAGACATTATTGTAAAGACTGCGCCCATAATGAAATGGAGACTCAGAGAGGTTAATCCATGGTGACCTAGACAGATAGTCAGCCAAAAGTGAGTCACTGCTCAGATCTGCGCCGCCCAGCCTGATGTTCTAGACCAGCTTTTCTCAACCCATGGGTTGCTGTCCCCACGGGGGTTACATATCAGACATCCTGCATAAAAACAACAGTAGCAAAATTGCAGTTAGGAAGTAAACAGTTTTCTGGTTGGGGGGGTCACCATGCCGTGAAAAAACGGTATTAAAGGGTCACGGCATCGGGGAGGTTGAGAAGATTTCAGAAGCTCAAACTCAGTGAACACATGCATTTTAGACACAGTCTGCATTTGTCTCTGATTGTTGACAATTTGAATTATTCAGACTGGTTGAAATCAGATTTTTTTTTTTTTAAATTCCCTTTATTTGCAGTGAGGATTTTACCAGTAAGCAGTTTTGAGCCATTCGTTTACCTACTAAATATTGTCACCCCCCCCCCCTTGAGCTTGGAACAGTTTTCATCTAAGAAAATGTCCTAAGACCTCTTTTGGCGCCTTCACTAGAGTGGGTGCTGCTGTTAAAGGCTGAGGGGAGGGGAGGGTCACTATCCCTCTAAGAATGAATGCCCACGCTCTGTCCAAGTGTCCTGAGGTGAGGAACATGGATATTCGGGTCAGTGGAAAGGTGTTAACTAATAATCAATCTCCTATTTCCTTTATTTCCTCCCTGTGGGGAACAACTGGGAATTCAGACGCTAAGCACATGGCCTCCACTGTGAGGTGTGATCAGGATGGACAGTACTTCTCTGCTTTGTTCTCCTGTGCCCACCAGAGTATTGTGACTAGACCACCGTAGCGTTCTCTCCCTAAGCAGCTCTTGAACATCCCCTCTCGAGACAAGCAGCCTTTCCGCAAGAGCCAGAATTAACGGTGTCCGGTTTCCAGCCACCCTGATTCTAGACTCTGATGACCCCGTGACTCAAGGAGCCTTAAGAGGTGTGACCAGAGCAGCCAGTTGGCCTATGTCTGGTGCCACCCTGATGGTCAGCGCACATGAGGAAGGCTGTTGTGAAATTCGGTGCAGTGATGGTGTGGCAGTAGGGCCGAGGGAGTACCCGGCAGGCCCTGTGCCAAGGTGTCCCCTTGAGAAATCACACCATGTGACAGACCTGGTATAGGGGAAGCTTATTTGGGGGAAGGGAGGGGAGTGAAGGCCTGGGGAAGGGGTAGAGACAGACAGACCTGAGTTCAGAGAAAAGTGGGGGTGGGGGCAGAGAAAGACAGAAGGACAGAAAGAGAGGCTTGCCCAAAACACATCTAGAGGCAGCAGGCGATGACATAAGCCACCGCTGGGTCGCCCCCCCCCCAAAAAAAAAACGTTGTGTATAAGCAGAATTGTAGATGGTGGCAGACCAGTGACCCCATCTGCCCTGTCTAAAATGAAACTCACAGACAGACACAGTTCATACAGTCAGCTACTCCCCAACTCGACCCGGCTTATAGGCCATGTTTAAAAGCAAGATAGATGGTCGGAGGGAGTCAGGGTTCTCGTTTGCAAAGAGTAAAGCCATGAACTCAAAAAGGTAAAAGGGACTTAGTGGTTCATGAAACCAAAGCGCCCCGAGCCTTTTGGCAAAGGGATTTATCCAGTGGCTCAGGAAATATCGCTGAGACTTCAGATGGTGGCTTCCAAATTCTCACTCACCTCTTCGTTATTCGTTGCTTTGACATTGCTGTGACCCAGTTCCCAACAGGATGGCCTTAAAAGAGAAAAGGATTAGTTAGAAACTAGAATAGAGTTTAAGTGGTAGAAGGCCGAACTACCATGGTGAGACCTTAGGCTCAGGCTGTCGGGTGTGTATGGGGGCAGGGGTATTTGGGGTCCTGGTTTCAGAGAGATTTAAGTCTGTCGTAAGTGAAGTCATGGCAAGTGGCTGTGTCCTTGGGAAGAACAGTCGACAGCAAGAAGAACGTCTTAGTTAGGGTTTTACTGCTGTGAGCAGACACCATGACCAAGGCAACTCTTATAAGGACAACATTGAATTGGGGCTGGCTCACAGGTTCAGAGGTTCAGTCCATTATCATCATCGAGGCAGGAATATGGCAGCATCCAGGCAGGCATGGTACAGGAGGAGCTGAGAGTTCTATATCTTCATCTGAAGGCTGCTAGTAGAAGACTGGCTTCCAGGCAGCTAGGACGAGGATCTTAAAGGCTACACTCACAATGACACACCTACTCCAACAAGGCCACACCTACTCCAACAAGGCCATACCTCCCAATAGTGCCACTCCCTGAGCTAGGTATATACAAACCATCACACAGGAGTATGAGCTTATTTGCGTGATGGTAGTCAGGAAGCAGAGCAGGCTAGAACAGAACCAGGGGAGAGTAAGACCTTCGAACGTCTGCCCCCCAGTCTCCCATCCATTTTCACTATCTGACCCTAACCTCTTAAAGGCTTCCTCATCACAGACCAGAGCCCAGTGAAGAAACATACACACTTCAAGTCATAACTGCAGAAAAAAGGGGGGGTTACTTTTCATAATGATTCCTGGAAAAGTCTTGAAATTTATTTTTACTGGGCCCAGCTTGGTGACATGCCTATCATCTGAACCAACCGTGGTTGCTGGGGGAGGCTCTATTCAGATAGACCAGGTCTGTGTCACATGATGTCCCTGGAGCCCCACTTCTCCTGGTCCCTCATGCCAAATGATACCAGATACAGTGGTCTAGAGGGCAGGGTAATCACTTTAGGATTGACTGTTTGCTATGCATCCTGCCCAGTGCTAGATCCTAAAGAAAATGTTTACAAACTGGCCCAGAGCTTCATGGTTTTCAGACTCTCCATATTAATAATATTTGACCAGAGCAAATACCACAAGCTCTCTATTTTTCTAGTCACCTTGATCCAGATGAGGGAAATTACCCACCGAAATAAACCTGACCTTTGACCTTTGGTTTGTTCCATTCCAAATTCCGTGTGCAAATTAGTGTACAGGTGATTCCACTGGCCTGCTCTCAGGGGCCTAGCAGCTGATTATGTCATCAGCTGCTGTTGCCAGGTGTGCCAGGTGTGTCAGGTGTGTGCCAGGTGTGTGCCATGGATAAAAGGACTACCAGCCACTCAAGTGTTCCCTCGGTTCTCTGTGGATACCCCTGCCCTGCTCTCTGTGGGCTGGCTGGTTCTCCCCCTCTTCTTCCCCCTCCCCCGGAATTTCCCTTCCCTCTGCCCTCATGATTCTCTCTCTGCTCCCTGTCTGTCCTCCTGTCTACATTTCTGTTTGTCTGTCCCTATCCCTTCCCCAGTAAACCTCTCTTACACCACATCTGTTGCATGGCATCATTTCTCAGTGATAGACCTCAGCATGAACCCACCAAAGGTACCCCAGTCTCCCACACATTTTCCATCCTACCAATGTCCTTCCCATGAGGCTTTTGTCAGGATTGGGTGTTGATGTGGGGACTGTAAGTTCTTAATTCCTCAAGGAAGCAGTCCATAGATGGGAGTTTGGCTCTTCCACTTAGGAACAAGTCTTGAACCCCAAATTTCTGATAAGGATGATGCCATTGACCAGTGTGATTTATCAGCAAGCTGAGAGGAGGTGTAACAGGGAAAGATGCCAATCAAAGCTTCACTGAAAGGAAAAGCGTCAGAAACAAGCAGCTAAAACCAGAACACAGCATCATCTTTCGGATGTTAAAACTGGTAAGGCTTTAGGTGTCCCGGCCCCTTTGCTGCTGTCTTTTGACAGAATTCGGCTATATTCCCTCAGCATTGATGTCAGCATGGTCCCTTCTGAGGTACACAGCACACTCAACCTCCCCACCCCAGTCCCGAGAGCCCTATCCCCTTACCACGCCTGCTGGCTGTGGGCTGGTATTTGTACATCCATTTATGCTCTTCGGGGTATGCGCCTTGTGACAGACCTGACAGTTTTCAATTTATTAGGCTTATTAGCAAATAAAACTGTCCTGAAAAGCGCAGATTTGATATCTGGAAGATTCATTTCGGGAATGATTTAATGCAACCTGCCTGGTAGTTTATTTCACATCTCTGGGTTGGAACTAAATCACCCTCTTCCTGTTGATGTCCTTAATGTGATGGTCGGTGTTTGGGGAAGAAAAAGAAAAAAAAGTCTAGAGACTCTAGCTGATTCCCTTTTTTTTTTTTTTTTCTTTCATTCTTTGTTTTTTTAAGATGAGATGGTAAAAATGCTTTAACTTTATACATCGAGGAGATCCTGGGTGGTTTTCTTTGGGATGTCGTCGTTAGAATGGAGGTGATGGGGAGTGTATTTAAAACCGTGGTTCTTCTCAGCTGCTGGTTTGCAGCAGTGGGAAATCACCTGAACGCTCTTGAATCCCCTCCTGCAAGAAGGACTGGTGACATCTGGCATTCGATATGACAAACCTATAGAGGCTCCAGCCAGGCCCAGTGTGTTATTGAAGTCATCTTGTTCTCAAGCCCTGGGCTGCTATCATACTTCCTCGAGATGGAGACCTGAACAGAGAAAACCTGTTATTACCAAACCAGCCAATGGCACTTACCAAGGGCTATTACTCTGCGTTAGCATTTATCACCCACGTCTCATTCGACACTTGTCATTTATTGCCTGACAGTTTTATTTATCTTTCATTTTATCCTTCCAGTTGGATTTCCAGCTGCTGGGAACTCGGACCTTACAGCTTGCTCTTCCCCAATTCTGTATCTGCCGTTTCCTACCTGGGTGACAACGGCTGTGTAAAGTTAACCCCTCACCTCGGTTTAGTCAATTTTGAAACGGGGATGAAAATGGATTGGCAGAAATGGACGACAGAACGCACGAGGAAACCTTTAACACAGCACTGAGCACAGGGAGTGTTCGCCAAGAGTAGCTATTTGCTGATGGGGTGAAACTGGTAATATCCCTGGCAGAACACACACTCTTAGACCTCAGTTCTCAAGTACCAATATCCCTTGTGTAAGAGTTTAAGATATGTGTCTCTAAGATATCTCAGTTATAGAGCATGTACAAAAAAGTCACCTCGTTGCATTTTAGAATTTGGTACGGTCTTTCTGAAAGTAGTACCTAAGTACACTCTATCCATATGGGTGATATATGCCTGAAAGTGAGTTGCTTCCAATGAAGACATTTAGAGAAGCTATTTGGTAGAAAGACATCTTCTAAATGCGCTCTCTCTCCTTGGAATTTCTAGCCATTTAAATCTCCCTCTGTCTTGTTTAAACCAGTGCCCCGTTTTCCAAGCCCTCTTCAGAGAACACGCTCAGATCCTCTTAAGCCTTCTTCAATGCGCAAAGCTTCTTTCTCTCTGCAGTTTGAGAATCTGCACTTTGGGAACTGTTTCCTCTTTCATCTATTCTGCGCTCACCGGACAGCAGAGCAACCAGACTTCACATCCAGACACGTACTTGTATGTTCCCCGTTAGCTGTTACAGTCCTGGGAGTCAGGAGCTGGGTGATAAATTGTACCCCAGGCCAGCAGCAGCACCCAAAGCCCTGTCAACCACGGTCTTTTCTGCAGCAGGTTTTCGACTTGCCACCCGGGTACTAGCGTCCTGCCTGCTGGTGATTCGTCCACCTCCGGTTCTCCTTAATTCTGTGTTCGGGCTCTTTGTACCCTTCCTCTCATCTGGCAGTTCCTGAGCTACTTAGATGCTCCAGGACACTGGTGATGACATTGTCCTGTGTCACTGCCCTGCTGAAGATCTGTCCACATGCTACGCCCAGGTGCCTCAGCCTTCCAAATTGGAATAGATTATTTCCTGTGATGATTGTTGTACAGTAAAAGGCATAAAGAAGGGAGGGTGGGTTAAAAAGTCAGATCACACTATCTAAATATTCTAAAAGTGTTTGGATCAATTGCAGGCTCCAGAGGTTTCTTATAAAGTAAGTGTCACCTGCAGCAGATGAAAGACCCCCACAAAGGGGAGACCCTCACTCAAGTCTCGGGATAACACAACCTCCCAAGAACTCACAAGAGACCATCCTTGCTGCAATTACACGAGGTTTATTGATGAACCAGTGCACTGGGATCTAGACTCATATCCCACTCGGGTAGAGGAGTCTGACCCTGAGTGGCTGGGAGAAGGGGTTTTTAAAGGAGAAAAACACAACCCAAGGGGGGGCACGTCATTGGAAAATGCCAAAAATACCAGTGAAGAATCACAAGGGAAACACCCGGTTTTTCAAGATTGTTTATAAGGTGTTACTTTAACCTTTATGGTTTTTTGGCCAGTCAGTTCCTGAAACAGAGTCACTGAACTGGCTATCCTACATTTTTGGCTCTACTCTACCTGCTAGAGGTCTTCTACTTTACCTGTTAGGGGGTCAGGGTTTATCCTGGTTTTTCACAGTGTCATTCCCTTCCTAGGGATCAGGTGATGAACGGTGTGGTCTATCTCCTATGTACTAGCCAAACGCCATTTTCTCGTATTAGAACAAAAGATTCTGCACAGAAGAGATCCGCTGATACTGTTAAGATGCATCTGTGCATTATATAGGTAAAATGTCCTAGGGGAAGCCAGAGGGTTTACTTGCATAGGGCAGGTTGTACATCGCTAATCCCAACTGCTTAGGACCAGAAGTATTTTGAGTTTGGGTTTTCTCCCCTCTGGATTTTGAAGAATTTGTTCAAGTGCGTCCTGAGATACCTTGGGAATAAGACGCAAGTCTAAGCACCAAAATCATTTTTTTGTTTCATACGTGCCCGTTTCACATAAACTAAAAAGTAATTTTACTAAACGTTCTCTGTACACCTTCGTTGTCTGCGACCGCATCCAACATCCACTCCCCCTAGCTGGGAAATTGTTGTGGTTTATTGTGTGTTAAAACAAGGATTCAGGGTAAGGAGGCAAAGGAGACTAGAGCAAACACGCAGACCCTGCTATGGGCCATGTGATGAACCCTCCCGGATCTGTAACTGCACCGAATGCTTGTATTCTAGCAATCAGAGGAAGGCAGAGTTTCAGTGTGTGTTTGCAGAACAATAATGGGGATTACAACCATTACTGTTGGCTCCCATGCCGAAAGCCAAGGCACTGGGAGGAACTGGGTGACTCCCAAAGGAACCGTTCACTATGGAGTGCTCAGACCAGAAGAGCCCCTTACCCACGTCTGGGACTTTCTTTGCCACCCCCAGGGCACTTTTGATGAATCCCAGACCCTCCCCTTCAAATCAACAAGGTTGCTGCCATTCAGAGACCAGACTCCAGTCAGATTCACAGTTGATCGATCCATCCCCATCCCTTTTCCCCACTGTATCCCTCCCAACACACACACACACACACACACACACACACACACACACACACACACACACTTCATTCTCTGTGGAGATTGAGAAGATAGCTAGCTATGCAACCATGCATGGCTGGTCTCTCACTTTCCTGTTGAACACACTAGAACAACGGGTTTTTTTTCTCTTAGATATGCAAGGGTGCTGTGTGACCCTGTTATCATTATCCCCCTTGACCCCCACTCCCACCCCTGTCTCTGTGCTCTGGACACACTCACCCCTTCTCTGTGTCTTTGGTATGCTGGCCTTCTTCCCACCCCACAGTCTCATAGCAGGGTCCCCCCTAACCCCCAATGGAAGTCTCGTTCTTCAAAGTCAGCGACCTGCCTCCCATGTACACTAATGACCATGTTGGAAGCTCAGTTCCATCTCTCTACAAGCTCAGTTGCCAATACGATCTACCATTCTTTAAGGGGAGACACCAAAATGGAAGCTCCCAGAGAGCAGTTTCACCATGGTAACCTCTGTTCCTGGCGTCAGAGAAACAACTGGGAGAGACCCAGTAAAGGAATAAGTATATGTAGATTAATGATTCCAGCATTTCTTCTCTTTAACCCCATTCCACACTGTGTACACTGAGAGTCATGTCAGCCAGCGTTGTAGGACGCCATGAGCTTTGGACGGCTCTGTCTCTTAGTCCACCTTAAGGTTAGCGACTCATGATTTTTTTCCCAAGGAGGTCTTTCAAAGACCACGGGCTTTGAGTAGAAAAACTGTGACCCAGGAAAGGCTTGTGAGCAGCCTGGCTCCCATCTAAACCAGGCAGCTTTGGTTGGAGTCAGTTGGCTCATTCCACACATTCTCCATCCTTCTGCTCCAGCCCCACCCCAAGAGTGACCTTCCCTAGCCGAAAAGACTAATCAGAAGGATGGAATTCAAGAGTCAAGGCCAGGTTCAGCTCATTGTTTGAAATATGCTTGCAGTCTGATGGTTTTGGGGGTTTTGCTTTTCTTTTTGTCTGTTTCCAGGAAAGAAAATATAAACAGATTTATTTCTTTAATGTTCCCATCTTGGGAAGAACATTCTTCAAAGAAATATCAGACACAAATACAAAGTCCCTCAAAGAAACCATACCTCGGTTGTCTGCTCATGCTGCGAAGGACGGCTCTGAGCTTCCCCAGGGCCCAGGTAACCAGAACACAGTGTTACGGTTTGTGCTGGAACTCTTGTAATCCGGTACATCCATATCTCAGAGCCCCAAGGCTCTGCAACTCCTTCAAACTCCCATTGGCAGGGCACTGCAGGCATTGACTCTTTGAGCTTCCCCACTTAAAGGTCTTCTGGTCCATCAGAAAATATATATTAACATGCTGCGGGTGAATTAAAACACACCCAGTCCAGAAGACAGGCTGCATCCCTTGACTTTCAGCAGAATACATTAAATTTGTAGTGATTAACTGGGACCCAGAGTTTCCAGGGTGTAGAAACATCTCCTGGTCACCAGGCTTGTGAGGGGGTGTTGCTAGAGTGGCTATCAGTGTACCTTATGGTGGCTTCAGTTCAGGATATACAAGAAGATAAGTCTTACACCACCGTGTGTGTGTGTGTGTGTGTGTGTGTGTGTGTGTGAGTGAGTGTGCACGCGGTCTTGAACGAGTTAGATACCCTCTGTGAATCTTATTTCTAATTTGCAAACTGAAGACAGTGTCTACTGTATGAAGCTGTTCTTTCTTGTTGTTTTGTTTTAAAACCTACTATATAAAGTAAATAAAGCACTGAAAATAGCCAGGCCCACAATAGATACTTAAGAATGATGAGATCTTATGTGTGGTCACTACTGTTTGAATGGATTTCCACACTCCCTGTGCCACCAGAGCTTAACAGGATTTCTGCTCTCCAAAAACACCTATCCTTCATCCCAAAGGGGATGCCTTTGCTCTTCCTTCAAGATTGAGTTGAGTGTTGGTTCTAAGAACTATGTGCTAACCCTTTAGACCCTTGATGCCTTTTGACTTTCTATCACCTTCGGGTGGACCAACCCCTCTGTAGAGACACTTCCTGAAGGCTGGACCCACACCATCCTGTCAGCCTTGTAAAATGCTGTACCATCTGCCAGCAGGGTTCACGGAGCCTGGCAATTAAATTGTCTGTAGACAGCACAGCAGTCCAGGGGAGGGGACTGCTGGGAGGCAAACCAGGCCCATCACCCGATAAATGTCTCTGTAGCTGGGTGCTTGTCTCTTATTCAGCTTACTTCATTATGCCTGGTAAAAGTGGAATACAGCCTTAAGTGGGAAGGAAGGGACCAGCCGAGCAACCTGCTCAGCACCATTCAACAAGCAGTAGCTGAATAAAAGGAAGAGAAGAAAAGGCCTTCCTTCTCCACCATAGAATTCATTGAATTCAGCCCATCTGATCAAGGTCTTCCAATGAAATCCTCTGTGGTCCTCCTCACGGTCTAGCCCCAGATGATCCTTGCATTCTATCCAGCACTTTCCCCACTTGAATGCCTTAAATCCAAAGACCTCAAGGTCTTAGACTCAAGTCACAGGAGTACAGAGCTTCTAAGCTAAGGAACTAGCTCTTTGGAGCTTTGATTTCTTTGTCCTTCAAAAAGCAAGTGTGACTGTGTGTGTGTGTGTGTGTGTGTGTGTGTGTGTGTGTGTGTGTGTGTGTGTGTGTATGTGTGTGTGTGACTGTGTGAGTGTGTGTGTGTGTGTGTGTGTGTATGTGTGTGTGTGACTGTGTGAGTGTGTGTGTGTGTGTGTGTGTGTGTGTGTACAAGTTCAGGTGACATCCACTTTTATTTATTATTTAGAACATGGTTTCTTACCAGCCTGGAACTCACCAAGCAGGCTAAACTAGATGTCCAGTGAGCTCCAGTGAGCCACGTGCTTCTACCTGGATTGTAAGCATGTACCACTAAATTTAACTTTTCTTAATGTGTATTCCAGAGATCTAACTCAGGTTCTCCCCCTCACCATCCCCCACTATTCATATTTCAGTTATTCTCTCTCTCCTCCTTCTCTCCCCCCCCCTTCTTCTCTCTCCCTCTCTCTATCTTGTTTTGCCCCTGCAACTAACTCTTGGTCAGTCTGTTGATCATGTTCAGTCTACTACTTGCTCTTTCTGCTCTAGATTCTCCCAGATGCCTCTGGCTTCTCTTGCTCGTCTACAAGAAAAACCTTCTCATACTATTATCAGTTTATACAATGCTATATTGACTGAGCCATCTCCCCAACCCAACAAATGTGATACTTAAACCCCTCTGGACTTTAAGAATTAGGAGGAGGATGCTCAGAAGCTTATAGCAGACTGAGGCTTTTGTTCACCTTCTCAGCCTTAGCAAGCTATGCTACTTGATTTTTCCAGTCCTTTCTGGGTATCGTTGTCTTGTGTCTTTATTTATGCCTTGTCCTCTCCTGTCCTATGAGGTTTTCTTAACTTGTGGATAACAACTGCTGTTCAGAAGTGTGACAGGCCACTACTGCTTTGCTGTTTCAGTGGTGGCTGTCACAAAGGTAGAAGGCTCAGGTACACTATAAGCTTTTGAGGACAGGAACTGAAAGGATAAAAAATATAGCCTAATCCCTCCAAGGACCCCAAGCTACCTCACTCTAAAGGAGCCTTAACCCCTGCACCTAAGAAGCCCTAAATACCTCAAACTCCAGACCCTGCTCTTGGCCAGTAAGTAGGTATAAGGTCACACTCCTTGCTGTTCCGGAGCAGCTTTTTGTATGAAACTGGGTGAAAGGGCATAGTACAGGCCCTTGGATACTTGAGCCTGGCCTAGTAAGTTAACAGGAGATAATCTGACTAACCGCTTACCTGGCTTCTACAAACTGCTTATATCATAGAAACCCCCTGCCCTAGTGACATCTGACTGCCATTGTCACCCCCACTCAGGAGACCATGCAAATACAGACCTCTGAGACTATAGGGAACTGATTGGTCCCTGGAGCACTGGCTTACATGGTTTGCAATGATTGACCTAGAAAGCACGAGTTTAGATGATTTTAAATGATTGGTTTATGAGTCACGGGCTTTGCCATGATTGGTTTGTGGTTCGCGGACTTTGCCATGATTGGTTTGGGATTCCCGGGCTTTGTTGTGAACCCTATAAAAGCTGTTGCAAGCCTGCACTTGGGGTCTGCAGTCCTCTAACCCTGCAAGGCGTACGACTTTGGGCCCCAGAACTTGGAATAAAAGTTCTCTTGCTGTTTGCATCAAGACCAATTCTCGTGAGTGATTTGGGGTGTCACCTTTCCTGGGATGGAGCGTAGGGGTCCTTGCTTTGAGGGTCTTTCAGAACTATGTCATGTCTTGGTAGCTGCTGCATTGTGATGTCAGATGCAAGACACAGCAGGTATGTGGGTACAGCTGTGTGCTGGCTGTCATCCCTCCATTTTCAGGACAGTCCTTTGGAGTAGGCATTCCTGTTTTGCAGGAGAGAACTGAGATCACAGGGACCTTCCTGGATCACACACACAGCTAGATCCTACAGTTCCCACCAGATTCATTGGCTGCTCACTAACACATTTCCTGGGAGTCTCTTCGGGGGATAGATTGACTGTGATCCTCACACCAGGATCTTGCTGTCTGTTCATTGGGCAAAATGATCCACATAAGTCTTAGCTGCCCATCACGGAGTACCTGACCACTGGCAGATATATTGCCCTGCAGTGGCAGACCCTCTCTGTAAGGGAAGCTTGTGTCCCTCAGGGAGTGGGTAGTGCTCTAGAGCATCTACTGAAATAAATGCCTGCTCCCAACAACCCTTCATGAGCTCTTGCCATGGGGCAGGGCATTCAGTCACTCAGCGGAAGTTGTCAAAAAGAATTTTCAAAGTCTCTGGATAGATGCCCAGGCAGGCCTGCTGTGCCAAGGGTTTGCCTTGACTGAGTATCTCTTCTCTGCCAGACACCAGGCTCAGCCCTCTGTCCTTTACCTCCCTAGAGTTCCCAGCATGGCCAATACAAGGCCACACAGTTTTCATCTGGAATAGTTCGTCTGAAATAGCTGACCTCTTCATTCCCACTGGTTGGATTTAGAGACACCTAGGAGAATTGGAGAGGCACCATTCTGGGCATCTGTGAGGGATTTCCAGAGAGGATTTATGAAGGGGGAAACACATACCCTGAATGGTAGCCAAACCATCCCATACTCTGAGGCCAAGGATGGAATGAAAGAGAAAAGGAAGAAAGCCAGCCCAGCCCCTTGCCGCCCACCTTTCGAGTCTTGTCTACCACGCTGTAAGCTACTCAGCCATGCTCTCTCTACCATGATGAACTGAACTTTCTGAAACCAGGAACCAAACTCCCTCTCTGTCTCTGTCGGATATTTGCCAAATGGATGAAGATAGCAACTGATGTAGCTTTGTGTTCAAAGTCACCCACAAAAGAAGACTCCAGATTGGAAAAATCTGACCTCAGAGCCACAAACAATGTCTATCTCTGGCGTGCTGATGTGAAGAATATTATCAAAGCCTCTGTCTCCTCCACCACAGATTCTTTCATTCCGTGTGCACATCCCCTTTTCTCAGGGTCTTGTTTCTCAGAACTACCACAGAGGACAGAGCCACCTATGGACACTGAAATTTGGTTTCCTTGCTCCAAGAGGTGTTACTTGTTGGGGACAGTGCCCAAGAATTTGTCTTTCATTGTTCCTTAGAGGGCTCCTCTGCCACTTCAGACCAACTAGGACCTCCATTCTGTGTTAGGGGCATGACTTGTGCTGTAGGTGTTTGGCTGGCTAAAGCCCCTCCAGGCTTCAGTAAATGTGGACAGGGAATGGAAGGCAAATGTGTCCTAGGGGCTCCAGGACAACCCACAGAATCAGCCAGGCCTGAGCCTGACTTTGAAAGGAGCACACACTGCGTCTACAATGAAGTCAGCGCAGAAGAGACCATGGATAGAAGGGAGACACCTGCCGCGACTTCTTCTGGAGCTTCCCAAGAACTGGTGTGAAAACACTGGGTGATCTTCCATTTGTGACGCCCTTCCCCATAAATGCTGCACTGATGGGATTTCTCGAGGTACAAGTAGACCTCTTGGGTAGACTTCAGACAGATAATCTTCCAGTTCCTCCAGAGACACTAAGAAAGTTTGAACCCCAAGAAGTCTCTTCAGGTACATTACCCATGTTGACATTAATTCTGAGTTTGCCTGACTTTCAGTATTTCTGCTGCTGCTGTGTGGTGGTCAAGAAAACTTGGAGTAGGTTGGAATTATGTGTGTTGGGTGGCTTTGGGTGTGTGTGTGTGTGTGTGTGTGTGTGTGTGTGTGTGTGTGTGTGATTTCATTTACTATCATGTCTTTGATTCTACACATTATGGGGCGTACCCCACATTTTGTTTGCTCACCCATCAGCAGAAGCTTAGGTTACTTCTGCCTTTCAGATGTGTGACTAAGGTTACCATGGGGTATTCAGATTCCTTTTCAAGGCTATGCTTTTGAAATTCTATTAGGTAAATACGCAGAAGTGAAATTGCTAGATCATGTGGTAATTCTGGTTTTAGTTCTTTTATAGAATAGCCATCGATTCTTTATAGCAGTGGCAACATCTTCCCCTCCCATCAGCAGAGCTCAAGTGTTACAATCTCCCCAGGGCCTTACCAGTTACTTCCTACTTCCTTTTTCCCATGTAGCCATTTTGCTGGCTGCGGCATGATACCTCATTATGGCTTGATCAGCATTACTGTTGTGATAGTGAGGATATCGTCATGTCCTTAAACTGTTTTTATTTTAAATATTCATTTATTTCATGTATATGGGTATACTGTAGCTGTCTTCAGACACACCAGAAGAGGGCATTGGATCTCATTATAGATGGTTGAACTCAGGACCTCTGGAAGAACAGTCAGTGCTCTTAACTGCTGAGCCATCTCTCCAGCCCATCTTTAAACCATTTGTACACTGTCTTTGGAGAAGGGTTTATTCAAGTCATTGGCCTGCGTTTTGGTTGGGTTCTGAAGCCACTGTTGTCAGATGGACTCAGATTTAACTAGTGGTGAGCCGGAATGCTTGTAAGCTGGTTGTTAACAGTGTTGGAGTCAGACCAGAGAAATACAGGCGTGAAGTCAGAAAGATGAATTAGATTGAAGCGGCAGCAAGCTCCCCAGGAGTTGGCTTTGCGGCGTGGTCTGCTTGAGAAATGATGAGGGCCAGAACCAAGGCAGCGGAGATGAGGAACTGAATAATTAATAATTACTATCTGCTCGCTCCTGTAAACTGCAGTCCCCTAACTGAAGATGCATGTTCTGCCGCTCAGAGAAATGAACCCCTATCTCAGGACCTTGTATCTACTCCTCCCCCACCCTTGGGTACAAAGACTCGTCCCTCCTGCACTTTGGGGACTACGACTTATGGTCTTGTGGCTGTCCTGAATTCTGAGATATTGCTCCCTAGAGAAAAAACACTGTTGCAACTGAAGGCTTTTGGATGAAAACATGTCCTCGGTAGAGTGATCTCTGCTTGGGGCTTGGAGGGGGCTGGAATGGCTAGTGGGGATTCTAGATTTCAGCCAGCCACTGAGTTCATGGGCTTGACCCTTGTCAGCTGCCTTTTAATCCGTTTCCTAGCAGCAACTTGAGCTATGAAATGTATCATTTTGTCAGTCAAGGGACCAAGACCTCACTTGTTACTGCCTTTGGATATAACAAATGACAGTCTTTTCCCCTTTATTTGAAAAAGCAATGGAGCTTGCAGTTGGCAAACCTGGTCTTGGCTTCCGGATTGAGTGAGCATCTCCCCATCTAGCTTCCGTATCTGTAAAATCAAGGTTGCAGTTCCTACAGGCTTCACAAAGCCCAAACATTGCCTTACTCTGCATCTGGCCCTGCAGAGATGGGAAAGCTAATCCTGGTCCTTCCTACAATTAATTTTCACTTCTGAAAGTGATTTTACATTCACCGCCTGAGGCATTTGCAAGCACTAGAATCCAGAACTGAGGTAGGTAATTAGAGTGGATGCCTGTGCAGGTCCTGTATGTGTTTCCACGGGCTCCGGGTGTGTTTCCAGTTCTCCATGTGTCAGTCAGCCTGGCCTGATTCCGGAAGTGGCAACTGGTGTAGCTACTTCTGACTTCCTGGTGTTTGTGTGGTTACAGCTGCCTTGGTGGGTCAGATTTGCAACAATGTTCCAGAAAGTCACTGCAGAGGCTCCTCTGAGCTGCACTTCTGGGTCACACAACACATCTGTAAGCACCTAATCTGTTTGGCTCCAAAACTGGCAAACGATTACCAGATTGTTGGACTTGGTCCTTAAACTTTCTGTAGTGGCTACTATTAACCTGCCCAAACTGATTGGCAGAGTTTATGAAGACATCCCAAAACAACCAACAAAATGAAACCTGGTTCTGGTGTTTTAAAGGTACCCTATAAGTACTGGTCAAGTCTAAACCTGAAAGGAGGACTAATTGCCACCCGATGGAAACAGATGCTGACCTCTAGGGTGGAACCTTTCTCTTCTGTCCTGTAAGCACCATCTACTGCTGCTCAAGGGTAACTGGGCTTTCAGAGGGGAAGACAATTTTTCAGCTAGAAATCAGCTTCAGAGGGCTGGGGCAGGGAAGGGGTGGGTGTTGCTAGTCTAGAGTGAAGAGAGGGAGGAGGAAGGAGGAGGAGGGAGGCTGAAAACTCCAATGATCCTCTAGTTCTTCTCCTAGCATGGGTTGAACTGAGGTTCAGTTTGGAACAAAAGGGAAATAAGTGAGAGAAATGGAAAATACCCGACTTCATTTTACACAAGGATAAAGACTAGAACACAAAAACACACCTTCCAAGCAATGGTAGGGCTAGGGATGCCTTGGGTTCCAACAGTCAGCACCCTAGAAACACATGGAATTGGGGTGCATTGCATGTCATATTGACACATAACACTCAGTCCTATCCCTAAGGTCCCTGGGAGCAGCCAGAAGTTGTCCAGTAAAAAAATGAAAGGGAGAAAGACAAGAGAAGGTGAGGGATGGGGTAGGGGTGGGGGACGGAGGCAGTGGTGGTGGCTTTAGGAAAAGGGAAGGGAAATAGGTAGTGACCATACATTAGAGAGCTCATGGGTCACTGTAAGAACCTCTGTTAAGTACTGTAGGTGGCAAACTTCTCTGGTGAAACACCAGGTGGCAAATGTTTTCAGTGTTGGTGTCCAGACAGTGTAGGTGCAACTCTTGTTCCGCTGTCTGCCGTAGAGCGAAAGCAGCCAGAGATGGTCCGTAAATAATGGCCACAGCCCAGTTCCAGGAAACCGGGATTCAGGTGGAGGCTGGGTTTGGTTAACAGATCATGATTAGCCAACATTGAGCTAAGGACACTGGGAAGTGTTTAGGAGATGTTTAGAAAGGCAGCCTAGTCAGGTTTGCATTTATTAAAGCCCCCCCCCCCCCCGGTATAAGAATGGAAGTCAGTGGGAAGGAAACAGATTTGAGCAGCTCAAAGGAGGACACAGTGACTTGGGTGAGGAAAAGGGGTGGATTAGATAGGCAGGCATTTGGGAGCAAAATAGGCAATATTCATTGATTCATCAGATATGAAGATTATGGTGAGAGAATATTAGGATAGATGCCCAAAGGTCTGATTAATAAGTCTTAGGGTTCAGCTCGGACCCTCCTCTGTTTTTGTTCCACCTAATGATTCTTTGAAGTAGCCATTTTCCCCAGGACAGTCTTAGTGGAAGCATATGTCTTCCATGTTTGGATTCACAGTCCTGGGCCCAGCCATAGAGCTCTAGGGTAAATCAACCTGGACTTATTTTCTTGTTGCTCATGTGCCCGACTATATAATTGCACATCTGGTGGCTCTGATGCTTAAAACCTCACAGTTTCATGTAGACAGGCTTTTCCCTTCTACACAGTTAGCGAGTTCACACAGTGAGATACTGGAACAAATACCGGTATCATGGGACTCTCAAATGTTTGTCCAATAAATGTGGGTCCTGCATTTAAGATAGACTTCCTTAGCAACTAGCATCCACATTCTCTGTTCTGTCAGTGCCCTGGCTTAGCCAGTCCCTCTCTGTCTTAGGACAGCCTACAAGTTCTGTGCATTCCTGGGTCATGCTAATACAGTTCTGAAGCTCCGTGCAGTAACGGCCTTTTTGTGGTTGTCACTGCCCCCAAACTAAAGCCCCTGGCCTTCATCCCTTGTATGCTAGCATCTGCAGTTGGAATCTAGTTTTTCTCCCTCCCACCTTCCTGACCCCCTTCCTCTCCTTCTACTCCTTCCACTCCCCTTCCTATGCCACCCTCCAGGACCTCTTGACCTTGGTCACTGTCCTCCCACATGAAGCAACCGGCACATTCCCGTGTTTATAGGATTTTGTTTACAGTTGCCCCAACCCTACCACCCACCAATTTGTCCCATACAAGATTGGCTCATCTACAAACAGTTCCTTGGCTCACAACTGAAGCATGAGGTCAGTTGCTTACCTTAGAGAGCCTCACTTTTATCATCTGTAAAATGGAATTCCCTCGCATGGGAGATAGGAGAAGTAACAGGAAACCCTCTCAGAATTTGGTTCTAGTGACAGGTGTTCCATACATCATGACTCTCTTTCTCCACATCTCACAAGAGCAATGCACACACCCAAGCAAGTTCATGCCTATCCCCTAGTTAGAACAGCGCGGTGCACAGAATGCATGCTCTGCTGAGATTAGCCGTGTTTTCTTACTTAATTTAAAGAGGTGCAAAGCAGAACTTAACGAGCAGACTCTTCAGCTCGCTGTCTTTCCGTCATCAGTTTGGGGAACTCGATGATGCCACCTGAGGGAGCTGGGGAGGGAGACAGTTAGGAGCCGGAATGGGGGGAGATACAGCAGGAGCCAAGAGAACAGCAATAAATGCGTGCATTTCCCAAAATCAACTTTGCCTCATTTTTAATTTCGCTAATGGCTACTCTTCATTTGAGGTGTCATCCTGAAATGACTCTTTTAATAAAGGAGAATGAATGTACTCATTTTTCCCCTTCCTTCCTCTACATCAGCAAGGACTTGGTGCAATGATGTATATCACCCTTTTATTTTAATTAAGCATATAGCTCTGAGAGGCTTGTAAAAATGTTGCCAACAGAGGAATGCTTTAACGGATGTGAACTTGAGGTTGGCTTGTCCCATATATCTTTCCTGCATAAAATTGTCCTCCTCATCGCGCACGTGACGTGAATGGATGATCAGGGGCTCGCCTCCGAGCGGCAGTGTTTCGGGAAAGAAGGGTGTTTGGAGTTGCAGAGAACAGGAAACTGAGTTTCAGAAGGTGGTGGAGAGCAAATCAAGGAAGGGAAGAGCCACTTTCTGTCCATGATGTCCCGCAGGGGAATGTCCTTAGGGACAGAGTTTCTATGTCACTTTGATGCCCATGCGTCAGATGACAGGTGATGTTCAAACACACCACCAGTTTTTGAAAGGAGGAGAAAGAAGGATTTTTAAATCAAGAACTTGAGATTTGAATGTGAGCTAATTCACTTCAGAGCCCCTGGACTCTTAATAACCCAGCTACTCTGCCCAGACAATGACACTAAAGACAGTCATCTTACCAGAGACAAGTGAACAAACCACAGAGCAGGGCATCGTGGGTATTTACACACTGGCTGATCTCCTACAGATCACTTTAGGCAGTGTGGAGGGCTAAGTGTGTGATGTCTCTAATTCCTGTTTTTCAAAGTACAGAAAAACAGACTCTGTTGGAACAAGCCATGTGCACTCGTGTGTGTGTGTGTGTGTGTGTGTGTGTGTGTGTGTATGAATGTGTGTTTTCGTGTGTGTGTGTGTATGTGTGTGTGAATGTGTGTGCATGTGTGTATGTATGTGTGTGTATGTGTGTATGAATGTGTGTTTTCATGTGTGTGTGTGTGTGTATGTGTGTGTGAATGTGTGTGTGCATGTGTGTATGTATGTGTGTGTATGTGTGTATGAATGTGTGTATGTGTGTATGTGTGTGTGTATATGAATGTGTGTTTTTGTGTGTATATGTGTGTGAATGTGTGTGTGCATGTGTGTATGTATGTGTGTGTATGTGTGTGTGAATGTGTGTGTGCATGTGTGTATGTATGTGTGTATATGTGTGTATGAATGTGTGTGTGCATGTGTGTATGTGTGTGTGAATGTGTGTGTGCATGTGTGTATGTATGTGTGTGTATGTGTGTATGAATGTGTGTGTGCATGTGTGTATGTGTGTGTGTATGTATGTGTGTGAATGTGTGCATACCTGTGCATGCACATGGACTCATAAAACTTAAGTGGCCAAAACAGAGATTAAGTTGCATCAAAGAAACTTAAAAGGAAATTCCCCAAGGCTCTGAGAAGTGAACTTGAGCTGAAGGCAGACAAGGCATTTGAGAGTGAGTCAGGAGCGGCTGGGATGGGAAGACCTCATTGGTCAGGGCTGGAAAGATGCTCTGATACTATATACAGGGGCCAGGCGGTCCACACTCTGTATTCCCTCCACACACTCACAATTGTCTCGATGGTGAATAATTCATCGTGAGATTATCCCTCCTGCTTCTAGTTGAACTGTTGTTCTAGCTCTCTGCCAAACTGACCCGGTGAAGCTGGTGTGGTCCCTTATGTCCAGGGTGTCTCAAGGATGGATGTTAGCTCCATGAGAGAGACTGTAAATAACGACCTCCCAGGTAGAGGGACTGTGGGCAGGAAAGGCCACGTCAGACAAGATGGCAGACCTGAGGGCAGGCCTAATATACTGACTTTGTAGACTTCTTCTGACCTCTTCTGGGTTTATGCCTCTAGAGAAACCATATACCCACCAAACCTTACCACTCCATAACCAAGGTCATTGTTACAGAGCTTGGTATTTGAGTAACTCAAGGATCTAGACATTTTCTCTTAAAAAAACTCAAAAATAAAGAGCAGCCGCTTTCATATCAGATACCAGCCCCTCTGTTTGATTTTACCCTCTCTAAGTCTCTTAGTACACACTAAATATTGAACATCGCTGTCCTCTAGCAAGGTTCTCAGAAGCGCATGTTGAATAATACCAAACTGAGTGACAGCCACCCAAAATCACCACAGAAGAAGGTTCTCGGATGTTAACGCTTTTCCATCAATGAAGCTGTAACTTTAGGTGATAAATGTATACAACCCAAGCCACAATTCTTCCATCATTGCTGGTAATATACCAGGGAGGAAAAGCCAACACCTGTGGTGTTTGATATAGGGGGTAAATGAATAAATCCCCGCTTCATCTTAAGCAAGGGACTTTCTTTCAGTTTTTGCTGGGGAAAAAAAAAAAAAAATATATATATATATATATATATATACATATATATATATATATATATATATATATGTTCTTTGTTTCTTCTTTTGGGGGAGAAAAATCACATGAAGTCTAATTTTGAAATATGAAAATATTCTTCTGATGTTAAACCACAAGAGGATAACAATGACTGGAGGTTTTGGTATCTTGATAGAAAGTTTCTATGCGTAGTAAAATAAAGCCAGGGCGCATACTATCAACATAAAGTTTCCACTGCAACGTTTACTTCTCAGTATGCCTCAGCCAAGTCTCTACGACAGAACATAGTTTCTCCCTTAAACTCCCTGTTTCACAAGGCATCCTGGGACCCAGTTTGAAACTAACTTGGCATTCTTAGATAAGGACTCAAGATTGTTTCTCATCTTGTTGGTTGAGTGGGCTGACATTATATACTTTTCTCTACATGATACTACAAGTGTCCCTGTAGGACAAAAAAGTCCAGCGTGGAGTATCGGGCCAAAAGGAATGAATACTTTATACATAGATATTTATTACCAAACAGTCCTAGTGAAGTTCTAGTTAAGTTGTAGCTTTTGCTTTAATTTAAATGTAATACAAAATTTAAGTTTTATATTAATGTTTGACTTCAGGAAAAAGGAAAAACAGATTGTCTACAGAAGATTTTTAACATGATATTTTAATTCTTTGACCATGTGATACGTGCATGTAATATATTTTGATTATATTAACCCCCTCCTCCCTATAATTCTTCCCATATCCACCCCACACAGGATGCCCAACATCATATTCTCTCTTCCCCCACCAAGTCCAGTTTGTGCAGCCCACATATTCATAGGTGGGGGGGCCACACACTGTTATAGAAAACTGGCTTTCCCTCCCTAGACACCATCAAAGGATGGTTCAGTGGTTACAGGTGGGGGCTTGGGAGCCAGTCTGCAGAGCTCTGCAGAGCGGGATAAAGAGTTGAACCGTGGCATCCATCTCTGATCTTGAATGTATCCCTGGGGCCATGACACTTCCTACCTAACGGGAGTGGGCCCTGGTCCAGTCCCAGATGCAGCGCCAAGTGGGTCTCCAGGGAGGCTGGAGCCCCAGGGCTTTCTGTGAGCTGTGCCCTGGAGAGCCAAATTACTTCATGTGAGTGAAATTAATTGTGGGAGCAAGGAGACTGTTGGAAACACAAATCTACTTCACAACCCCTTCATAAACTGCCTCTACCCTCACCTCTACAGCCCCTGATAGCTGGGCTGGAGCCTCACTGAGAACAGACATACCAGTATTCCTACCCAGAGTTCCTGCAGCCCTGGAGATCCTTTAAATTCCATCTTCTTTTTTCTCTTGCTCAAGGCAGAGCACCAGGAGAGACAGGAATGTAAGGCACAGTTGAAATTCCCCTGCTAGGGGCCTCTCCACACCTTGAATTTTGGACTCTCAAACTATTTTTAACCGTGGCTCCATTTTTCTTCCCTGTCATTACCTGATTCCATCTGAAATATCTCAGCATGTGGTTCTCCTTTCCCTTAATTCATTAGATTTGGCATTGCTGTTTATTATATCAACTTGACATCTGTCTAATAGAACATCTTTGAAGCACCGGGATGTTTTAAAGAGGAGGGAGGGCAGGGACTTAACTCTCCGGGGTTAACCAGAGACTGTTTAAATTTATAGAGGTGACTTTAGCCCTTTGTAGATCTTTTTCTAGATAGAAATATATTTGTAATCAAAATGATAATCCATATTTCCTCATTCTTCAACGGAGATGAAGGGAGAAAGACTTGGGGGAAGGCCCAGCTATTTACTTGAAGGTTGTTTCAAGTCCGTGTTAGTCTGTCCTGGGAGAGAAGATTGCATTAGCTTGATAACGCTAACCCTTTCAGCCTGGTGGGGGAAAAAATTGCACAATGCCCCTGTGAAGGTTTCCTTGGCTTCTGTGGAGACAAATTCGATTTTAACATGCCAAAACCTTCCAGATTTGAGGGTATGCTGCTAAAGCTAGTGTGGGCATCAGAAAAAGAATATTTTTTCTTTGGTGAGAAACAGGAATCACAGCAACAGACTTTAGGCTTTAGAAAGGTAGCTGACTGGAGCATTCAGGAATGGGAGCAGGGAGCATGGGGGATGGGGGGAGGGGTGGCCATCTTTCTTCAATACAGATAGTCCTCATTAAAAATAAAAAAAGTCATTGTTGTTTGCATCCAAGACTGTGCTTCCTGTTTGGAGTTCTGAGAGTGGGAGGTCTTTGGAGTGAAGTTTGATAGATCAAACCCAAAGTCTATGGGGATTTATCCCGACTGATTCTTGATTTCACTGTTGATCCCAAAACAAGGAGGACATAGGCTGGGGGTAAGGGGGAAGAGTCCTAGATGTGTACAACAGGAGGGGAAGGAGCCTAGAACTGCCTTAATCATTTCTCAAAGGGGAATAAGGTTGGGAATTAGCCCTGGAATATAAGCTCGATGAACCTGTAACCAGAAGGGAAGATGCTGATTTCAGATCCTCATCCAAGTCTCTCGGATGCTAGACTCTGCGGAGACTGTGCTGTGACGCAGAAGGCTCTCTTTTCCTAGGAATGTGTCCCACCTGAGGGACAGAGAAACCTGTCCTCATTTGTTTCTGTCTGCTTCGTACCCTCTGGAGCCGAACGTATCAGTCATGTTGTATGGCAAAGATTGCAGAGATGTTTCCAGCTGTTCAGGAGAGGAGCAGAAGGACAGGTGGAGATGGTGCTATCAATACTACCCACGCACCACGGGTGAGGTGTCTGGCATTAGGATGCTGTCAGCAAGCTCACCAGACCCCAGTGGGTCTCCTGTGAGGCTTCCTCCACAGAGCTGAATGAGAAGTTCCCTGAGGAAAGAGATGAGGGTGGGGGGGGGGAGGTGGGGGAGAAGAAGGAAAGAAAGGAAGGGAAGTAGGAGAAAAGAGGGAAGTCATGTAAGGCTGAAAAACACGTTGTATTTTAAATCGCCAGTCCTTTGTGTGGAGCTAAGTGGAAGCAAGTTATGACCAAATCAATAGAATTGATAATGTTTTCATCTTGAAAGGTTAACTGTATTTTTTATACTCTCCTATCTCCCAAGCCACTTGGCTTTTGAGAAAGAGAGAGAGAGACAGAGACAGAGACAGAGACAGAGACAGAGACAGACAGACAGACAGAAACAGAGAGACAGAGAGAGAAATCCCCTAGGCAAGAAGCCTTAGATACTCTTAATTTAAGGCTGACGTTTATGACTGGCCACTGCCCTTGAAATTTCATTAGCACTGAGGAAGGGCAGCGGTGGACTCTCTGGCCTCAAAGACCATAAGCGATACACTTGGTGCTGGGATGTTCCTGTGTCCCCATGACTCTACATTGGGATGGGACCTGCCGTCACTGGGTCCTAGTGTGTCGGCCACAGCTCACTTGATTTGGGAGGGAAAGATCCACCTCTCACCTCAGGTTCTCCAGAAGAGATAGAGAGGCCCCCCCCCCCAGGAGGGCTTCTTGCTAGCTGTGCCTGCATGTCCCCTCTTAGAGACCTTCAGTCCACAGGCATATCTTGCACCTGCCATCCTAAAATATTACAGTCACTTAACTCATTTTTCCCCATGTGTCACCTAGACTTAATAGGGATGTTTTGCTCTGGGGCTTGAAAGCGATTTTGGAGACATGTATTAAACGTCAATGTGGTGTTTTCCTCCTGGATATTACAGTATGCCTCATTCAAAGAGTAAAAACGCACTCTTACAAGCCTGCAGTACTGTCACCACACCTAACATTACAAATGAGAATTCTCAAGAACTATCCAGGATCCAGCCCCTGTTAAGAGTCCTTGAGTTCCCCTAAAATGGTTTTCCCACAATAGATTTGTGTGAAGTACAGTTTGAGCGCGGTCTGTCATTGTGTTTAATATGTCTCTTAGCCAAGAGCTAGGCTACTCGGTATGTCCAGCTGGATCAAATGAAGATTTGCTATGAGTGTAAGATGCATTCTGGAATTCAAACCCAGTACCGAGGGATTGGGGTGAGCCATCTCAAGAATAGTTTTACGATAATTTTAGGTTGAAATTATCATAGTCAGGACATACCCATACAATGGTTTGTGTGTGCTTGGGCCAGGGAGTGACACTGTCCGGAGGTGTGGCCTTGTTGGAGTAGGTATGTACTGTGGGAGTGGGCTTCAATACTCTAGTCCTAGCTGCCTAAAATCAAGTGTTCTGCTAGCAGCCTTCAGATGAAGATGTAGAACCCACAGCTCCTCCTGCACCATGCCTGCCTAAATGATGCCATGTTCCTACCTTGGTGATAATGGACTGAACCTCTGAACCTGTAAGCCAGCCCCAATTAAATGTTGCCCTTGTAAGAGTTGCCTTGGTCATGGCATCTGTTCTCAGCAGTAATACCCTAGATAAGACAACCCATAACACAGTTCATTACTAAGCACCTCTTCAGAGACTGGAGAGATGGCCCAGTGGTTAAGAGCTCTTGCTGCTCTTGCAGGGCTTGGTTGCTAGCACCTACATCAGACAATTTATCACTCCAGGGTCTCACTCCCTCTTGTGGCCTCTGAGGGGTACATGCACCTAGGTACACATACACACAGACACATGATTTAAAAAGAAAATAAGGGATTGGGAAGAGGAAAGGAAACGGGGGAGATGATGTAATTATGATTCCAAAACTATTATAACAAACAAAATTAAGTATTTAAGTTTTCTAAGTAAAGAACGTTTCTTTTTTTGCTTTCACTTCGGCTATCAGAAAATGTTAACTTGCATATGTGGTTCATGCTGGACTTCCATTGAAAAGTGTCCATCTAAAACTCTGTCGTCGTCTGAAATCCAGGCTATCTTCTTCCTCCCCTTGATTTGACAATTGACTGGAAACGGGTCACCTGCCTGAAGTGCCCCTAAATGATACAATGTAGTGCATTTCTCCACACACACCCCTTGTGTCCCCCAGACAGCTATCTAGATAAAGGTTTGTTCAGATTTAGGGTTCATTTTTAGTGGAGAATCCTTAGTAAGTGAGCCTCTGTGTGGGGAGAAGGAACTGTGGGTGTACCTGACACTGTCTGACTCTTGGCTCTCATGCAGAGATTACTCAGCACTCTGTCGCAGAAGTGCATTTCTAGCTTCACCGTCAGCAGGGACTTGTGAGAGATAATTTGGGGCCCCCCAAAACTCCGTCTTTCATTTCAGCGATGTTAGCATTTATTGATGACCGTCTTCTGGGTGGCTTATTTAATTAGAAATCGTAAGAAGATTTTATTTTCCTTCTACTGTACTTACATGTATTGCTTAGAGTTAATTCATATATTTTAAAAAAAGACAAAAGCACAAAAGCAAACAACCGGGCTCTTTGGTTACCTGGAAATAGATTTCCTAGAGGAAGAACTAAATGCTTGATTTGTTCTGTTTGACTGCTGGTTTTCAGAGAAAGTTGAGTCAGAATAAAAGCCGTCTCTTCTGACAAAGAAAGTTTGTCTTCTCTTTTTGAGTGTTACAAACATCCATTTTTACAAATGAAGCACCGAGTGGAATCTTTAAATTTTTGAATTAGCTTGTAACGTTTGCAAATCTAGGGTGAGAAAAAGAATCTGAAGATTTTGCATAAAATTCCCATTTCTAGATTCGAACGAAAAAACCAAGTGCCCTCACAATGTGGGGGGTGAGAGCATCCCACCCCACCCTACCCCACCCCCAGCAGTACTCGGCCCACTTCTCATTCAGCCAATTAAGGAGTCCCTGCCTTGTCCTTGTGTTTGAGTTTGTGACCCCCAAGTTCAAACACCTTGGTTATAAATATGGAAATGAAATTGCAGGGGGGAAGTTAAGTGTTCATGGGTGGAGGAGCGGGATGAATGGCAGAATCAGAGCTGGAATCTAGGTTCCTCTCTCCCAGGAGGACAAGTTTTCTCATCCACAGTTACCAAGGGGATGATGCTCCCGGGCAGTCTGTGGAACATTAGGCAGCCTCAGGAAGGTACCACTTAGCAGCTGCTGAGCTTTCCGTATGCAGATGAGAGGGGCTATCACTGGGGCTCTCTCTGAAAATGATTAAACGTTTCCCAAACCGTGGGCAGAGCCTGCCCGCTGCCTTAGTGCTATCCCGACCCTCCTTTGGGACTGTGGTCAATGAAGTCAGTATGAATGCCAAGTAAACAGGATTAATGCCGCCACTTCGAGGCCTCCTGAGGGCAATATTTATCAAATTTAAGTACATATGCCCCCCTTAACCCGGCATTTCCGGCTCCTAGGGATGTCTAATAGCCACATTTGCAAAATATTCCAAGATGATGCATCCCTTGAAGTTCTTTGCCGCACAGAAAACCGGAAGCAACGTTGAGTGGGGTACAAGGTACTGGCCTATCATGTCAAAGAGTAAGAGATGGCCAGTTAAGACTCAGACTTATGGTGCTCGTGATGGAAGGTCTGCTCAGAGGATGCACAGTTAAATTACTGAAGAAAAATGCAGGGTATCATGCGTGTTTGTTAATGTTAATCTTAAATAGTATGTATAAATATAGATATAATACTAATACATATATCAACACTGTGAAGAATGAGGCACAAGAAAATATTAACATCTTTAAAGCAAAAGACCAGGGGTCAGAGTGGAAAGAAATTAGCCCTATAATCATTTGATAGCTGGATTTATAGGATCTAAAACAATATCTCAGATATATTTTGCTTTATAATATGGAACTTATAAATATGGCGGAATGTTGAGATATAATGCAGCAGGACTGGGAAAACTAATCGGGACAGTTTTTCATCTGTTCTGTCCCTGAGCCAGATGCCCTTTGGTGCTGCCTTTTTGCGCCAGCAGCAGCCGGGTACAGTGAGAAATTCGGGCAGGTGAAAAGGAACGGGTGACTTAGTGGGGGTTGGGGGGGCGGGGAAGCAAAAGCTTAAATGTCTCAGAGCAGTAGCAGGCCGTCTGAGATTGATGTTGATGTTGGCTTCTAGACTCTGGTACTTCGGAATACAAAAGAGAATCTCCTACTGGGAGACCAATAGGGTGGGCATAGACTGCCTACGCCAAATGGGCTGTAATAGAAGAATCCAGGCTGGTAAACACCCTGAGAACGAAGAGCAATTTGAAGGGAGATGGTGGCTGGGAGCTGAGAATGGCTGAGGAGAAGGGGGGAGGCTGTGGCAAGTTCAGGGAGGAGATGAGGTTATACCTGCTCTCGGCCATTTATTGGGGGTCTCTAGGCAAATGGCAGCTTCCTCATTTACGAAAGGCATCACATAGGTGATTTAAGCATTCAGGAGCGGAATGCCCGTTCCGTGGTCAGTGTGTCTGCAATAGCCACCCAGCTGCGCTGGCTCATATGTAAGTGTGTGGGAGGAGAGAGAAACCGGGAGAGAACCTGTGGAGACCACGTGTGGAGAGGAATGCTGTCCTCGCAGCCCAGGCAGCCTCTCATCAGAAATGCTCCAACTGTGTTGACAAGAGGTTCTGAGACCTTGGCTTCCTTTTCTATGAAGGGAGAGATAGACTGAAAATAAAAACTAAAAATGCTTTTTAAAGTCTATATACCAAGTACCTCCATGTATAGGACAGCAGTAATCTACACATTTTAAAATGAAGACTTTAAAAAGTTCCCACACACAATGAAATGAGCCTATCTGAGGGGTCAGAATTACTGCTCATCTTGATAGGATCGTCAAACAGTATGTATGCACACCAAACTATAATACCCCATAAAATAATAGTACATGTATTCTGCAACTCTGAAGACAACCCAGCAGAGCCAGCATTTATCTGGGCGAAATTTCCAGGCAGTTTCAAAATATTGTCATTAAGTCCCCTCCAAGACTCTTAAAATTTGAGATAAGGAATCATAGGCACAGGAAAAAAAGGTTCCCCAAAAAGGAGACATCAGATTTGAACCTGGGTCTGCTGGGCCCTGGCTGTCTGGCTGGCTGGCTGGCTATCTGTCTGGCTGGCTATCTGACTGTCTGGCTGGCTGGCTGGCTGGTTGTCTGTCTGCCTGTCTGTCTGTCTGCCTGCCTGTCTGCTTGTCTGGCTGGCTGGTTGTCTAGCTGGCTATCTGTCTGTCTGGCTATCTGACTGTCTGTCTGTCTGTCTGGCTGGTTGTCTGTCTGCCTGCCTGTCTGCTTGTCTGGCTGGCTGGTTGTCTAGCTGGCTATCTGTCTGTCTGTCTGGCTGGCTGGCTTTCCCCACTACACTCCTGGTGCCTAAGCTGTGGTCTTATAAACCCCATTCTGAAACCAGAGTCTGGGAAACTTTTACAAAGATGCCTGGTTGTGTGAGAACCACTTCTTATTGTTGGAGAGTGTGTACAGATTCCAGTGTGGTAACGGGACCTATGTGCCGTGAGACTCTCCTAAGAAAAAAAGAATCTCTTGAGCGATGCATTTAATCTGGGCAAAACCCGGTGTTTAATCAGAGATTCTCCATTAAAAGTATGTTCACTGGGAGCCAGCGATAAGTCATAGAAAATAAGTTTAAACCCACACACAGCTGCTCCCCTGAGTATCCTTAGATCAGAGGCTACAGAAAAGGGGGGCACTGTAGGAAACTACTGTAGCTCAGGTCCCCCATGAATTATTCAAAACTGTGGTCTACCACACACCTGTTACGTCGTAATTATTCCTTCAGAAGTACTTTAATAATCATTTGGTATTTAATTAGCATGCCCAATTTGTCTTTGGAAGTAGGAGTAAGCAGGCTAAACCGAGAATCAGGGCTAGAGAAGACTGCTGTGTATCAGTCCAAGAAGTTGTTTGGTTTTTACCGAGCCTTTGCTGGTTTTGTGCTTAACCTGGTGCCAAACGCCAGGCTGCAGTCCCCATTTCTAGGGGCTGGGATTTGTGGTACTGTCTTCTTTCATGGGGAAGCATGAAGGCTAATATACATTTAGATGCTTGCCTTGAAGGTGGTTGTCTTGGGACAACAGACATTATTCACATTGACTTTTCCATTTCCCCATCATGTTAGGAAACAGAGCTAATCTGCATTACCAGACTGAGTCACGGATGAGCTAAATATTCTCGCATGGTCCGTCGTGAAGGGGAACCTTTAAGGAGTTTGTCGCCAGCACAGGTGGCCTTGTTCTGTGCGTAATTACCTGATGATGCGCTTCTCCTGGCTATGAAGCAGCATGTTTCTGTGCATATTTAACAAGAGGGGCACCTCGAACTTGCAACAAGCAATGAGAGTTTAAATGCAGTATGTTTAAAACAGGTGGTCATTAAAAAAAAAAAATAAAAACAAAAAAAAAAAAAAAGAAAAGAAAAGAAAAAGAAAAGGGTAGAGTTCTTTCTAGAGAAATACCTGGTAACTGAGCCCTGATCACGAAAGCCAGTCTTAGCAACTCAGTTGGGGAACTGCCTCGGAGGTCAGGGGAGTGGGAAGTACCATCTTGCCCTGTGTTTCTCACCATTTAGAATACCTAAATAAATCTCCAGGACATATTCTCTAAACTCTCGAGGCCAGAGATTACAACTCAAATGCTTTCAAGTAAAGTAACCGAGGGAAGTACGCAGGCATGATAAAATCACTTCTCTGTGGTTCGAAAACAGCAGTGCAGGCTCAGTGATGAACGGCCGTGGGCGCAGAAGCTTCTGTGTTAGGAGGCAACAGGGATGTTCTCAGGCACTGCTGGATCTGAAATACAAATTGCCCGAACTGTCTGTAGAGGATGATTACCACCAAGCTTTGTATCATGGGAAAGGGGGCTAAATTTGGAGGGAAGGGGGGAGCGTACTGTATTCAGAGTTCTCAAAAGAAGCCGTAAGTCCGGTGTTTATGTGAACTTCCTGATTGTACAATGTTTAGCCAGTCTTCAGGGTGTGCTGTGGGGCTGCTCAGAATGGGGAGTCACGTTTGCTCACAAACTGACTCTTTGGTCCCATGTCCGCCTAGGCATGGCGAACATGTGACAGTCTGTGGGTCTGATGGGTTTGTGGTGGAACGCCCTTGTGGGTGTGGAGAGAAAGGAGATCATACTGGATGTGCAACCCTGTGACACGTGTGCATGTGATGTGGGATGTCCAGTCAGTTTCACAACAGAAAGGAGGTCATGAAGCCAAGCAGAAAGTAAGTTGTTGGGGCTGTCAGTGGGGAGCCTCTTACACAAGGCGTATGAAGTACAAGCCTGTCCGTAAGAGACGGCTCCACATTCCCTGTGAGTCTTACATGGGACACGTTCTCAGTGGAGCTAGTCATTGGTCACTTCTACTCCTTAAAGGTGTGAAAAGGCCAGTCCAGGTGGGAAGGGCTGCAGTGTGATGTAGTGTCTTGTCTAACTTTTAAGTTATTTCAGAACGAAGAAACTCTTTAAAAGTTCGTGTTTACCAATCTTCAAAAGTGCCTCCCCCACACCCCGGTCCCTGTTCTTCCTTGCACAGTTTGATACTCTGGTTGGAGATGTCTCAAGTTCTTTGTTGTAAGAGCCAAGAGAAGTCCCTTGGCTGCCATCAATCCAGAGCACCGTGTCCCTTCTCACTGCAGTGCAGAACGGGACTTGGAGACACTATTAATTCGGTCCTTCTGTGTGGCTCATCCTTCCCGACATCCGAATTCATTTCCATAGAGTGACATCACCTCAGCTGGGAGTCTGCCTCCCCCCATCGCAGATTAGGGGGGACGGGGGGGGGGCAGTGCATGCTATTCAGTCAGATGAGGAGGGACGGGATGGACAGGAGTGTAGAAAGGTCGACGGTCCTGAACGACTTAACGACTTGTCTGTCCCTGCAGTGTCTCTGATGTGGCCACCGTCCTTTTAGAAGTGTATACAGGGAGTATAATGCAGCCATTATAAAAAAAGCCAAGCAGACAGAAGGCAACAATGCTTGGGGAATGATTAATGCAACATCGGTTCTGTTCCATTGGGGTCCTTAAAAATCTGTGGAGCTGGGTGTGATGGTGCATACCTCTCACACGGTGCTGGCTGGGGACAAGGCACAAGGACGGCGAGTTCCAAGCAGTGCTGAGCTAAGTTACATACCAAAACTTCATTCAAAAACCCAAGTGATGTATTCATAAATACATCAACTAGATGATGCACCCAAATGATTCAACGTTTAAAAAAAACCACAAAAGGTTATGCAAGGAGATGGCGTTTTGCCTCTGCTGGGCTCAGCTTGCGATGTTAGGTAAAAGAGAATGTAAAGCCGAGTTCCCCTTCTTTTCCTCTCTCCATATGTGTGTATATGTATGTGTACATGTATGTGTATAGGTTCAAACAACTTACACACAAAGAAGGCTGAAAGGAATAAGCAAAAATATTTATAATTGTTACTTTGCACTGAAATGCATGGGTAATTATTATTTCTGCCTATGTTTTTGAAATCTATATTATTTATATGGTTTTAAGGAAATAATAAACATTTCGTTTTTGGATGTATAAAATTGCTGTGAAGTGCATGAATATAAAGCACAGATAATGACTCAGAAAAGAGAGACAGACAGACAGATGGAGAGAGAGAAAGAGAGAGAGAGAGAGAGAGAGAGAGAGAGAGAGAGAGAGAGAATACATTACTCAATTTCCCAAATACCTAATAAAAATTCACAGTTTTGCTTGCTTTCTCCCTTGTCTTCCATTGTGCATGATCATACTTAAACTAGTATTAGACAACCTGCCTTCCAATTCACAAAATAGGGAAACAGGTTTGTAACTGAAATCTAACGTTCAAAGGCAGGAGCTTGACCAGGAGAGCATGCACTTCCTGATGGAAGGAACCAAGGGTTTCTACCTTTGCACACAGGAGTGCCTCTGCCTGGCTCAGCTGGAGGCAGAGAGGATAGGAAGGGAATGAAGGAAAGAGCCCTCCTCAGCTGCTTTGCCCTGGCGCTGAGCTCCACTGTGAACTGTGCTTCCTGATGGGGCAGGGCAGACAAAAAACCAAAAACAAAAAGCTTGCCCCTGATCCTGCAGTATGGTGATCTAAAACACTCCGGAAGTTTAAGTCCTGGGGACAAAGCCAACTGGGAAGCAGTTCTTCCCTGCACTCTCAACTTCCACATGTACATGACAACCTACAAATACTCCTGGAGAAACAAAGAATATGGCTTGGGTCATGTATTTTTCTCCCCATTTTGGGAAAAAAAAAAAGTAGACTATTTTTCTCAGACCCTCTTCTCCCATGCCCACTTCCCCAGGGCAGGTGGCCACTGTGGCCTCTCGGAATCTCCGTGGAATCTCTTAGGCACACGTACATCCAGACTTTCCCACAGTCTCACACACGCAGACTAATGAAGGCACAGACATTGTTGGGTTTTTTTTTTTTTTTTTTTTTTTTTTTTTTTTTCTGAGCAAAACACAATCTCGTAAATTTTTCATTCCCTGAGCTCTCGAACTCTCACTTATTTTAACTCTTTTTCCAGAGTAATAATGTTTCCATGTCTGAGTCACCAAATGCTAAATGTGCTTTTCTCAGCAAATGCAGTTCATTTGAGAATAACTCCCAACAAATTGCCAGTGATGTTTCCTTATTGCTGAAGACCTGCTGGTACCAGGCGGGCAGAGAGAGAGAGTAGCAGGAAAACTGGAGTTGGTGTTAATCCTTCCCTTATTTCTCATTCTAACAGTGTGTGTAAAGTGTAGTGGTTCCTTTTCGGTCTCTTTCTTGAGTGTTAAGATACAGGAGTAAGATGAGGTGGGGAGAAGTGTAGTTTTTGTTTGTTTGTTTGGTTGGTTGGTTTAGTTTTTTTTTTTTTGTTGTTGTTGTTGTTGTTGTTGTTTTTGAGAAACCACCACTCACTCTGTTTCTGCATTCTTGAAGGGTTCCGAGAGGGACAATTAGGACTTGCTAGTGACAAGAGTTCAAGGCTTGCTGTTTTTTGTGGTCCTAGCAGGGTCCTCAGGAGACCCCTCTCCTGTATTTCTTTAGCTCTCCCCTTCTTAACCCTCACTTTCTTTACACATACTGTTAAACTGGAACCCACATAAGGGGTGGGGGCTGGGAGATGGCCCGGGAGGGTAAAACACTTGCTGTTTATCTGTAAGGAAAGAGTGGCTTTCCAGATCACATAGGAGAATGTCAGTGCCTGCCTGTAATTCCAGCCACAGGGACAGGGTCCCTAGACCAAACCAGCTAGTTAGAATAGACATTTCTGTAAGCTCTGAGTTTGATTAAGAGTCCCTGCCTCAGTTAAAAAGGTGGAAGACAATGGATCAGAATGATTTCCAACATCAACTTCTGTGTCTTCATATGTACATGTATATACACTCAAGCCCATGTATATGCAAAGCATTGTTACACACCTATGAACACCAACACACACACATACACACACACAGATACCACAAACTGGAAAATAACTTACTCGGCAGAAAATAACCGTAATAAACGTATTTATGCAACGTTTGCATGGGGTATCTATTAAGATCTTCCCAACAGTTCTTCACCTTCTGTGGTGTTTCCAGTACCTCATTAATGCTAAAGCTTTAGCATGACCCCAGGAAATTAAACTCACTGAAGTAAAATGATATTTAACTCCAGAAAGAAAAAAAAAAAAAAAAAAAAAAAAAAGAAAGTTGGCATCATTAAACCAGGAGGACACCATCTTCTTTCCAAGGTCAAAAAGTCTAGACGTTGTCTTTGTGTCTGCAAATGCTGAGGTCTGTCCTTTCTAACCGGGTGACGGAGGGGAAGAGCTGAGAATGCCAACAAGCATGAAGAACTCGGGCTTCTCTGGGTAGCTGGTTTAATGAGGGGGAAGCAAGGTTCAGTGCCAGTCAGACCCAACTCCAGTGCTTCTTTGTGCTACAGGGCAGCTTAATCAGTATCTGAACTGACATGCCTTGTAAGCTCAGAACAGTAGTGCCTGCTACAGGGTGTCCGTGAAGTTCAGATGAGCGCGTATGAGGTATATTAGTTAGCCATCTGTCACCATAACAAAGTACCTGAGATAATCACCTTCTATCCTCCTCATAGTTCGTTAGGGGGTGGGGCAGGGGACAGCTAAAGAGTGGTACAAGGTCAGTGGAAACGACGGAGCATCCGTAAAGGGCTGTGTGCTCTAACCACCCCTGCATAGCAGTTGCTTCTTCTCTGTCACCCTATGCCATTCTCAGTGGGCTACCACAGTGTCTTCCTTTGTTCAAGGCAACTAGAACAGAATGAGGAGTTCACCAGCCCCGCGTGGACTTTCTGGAAACCGAGTCATTGAGCAAAGCCTTCCTTCTGGTCCGTCCCTCCCCTTACAGAATGTGGAGGGCGCCCATGGGCGCTTTACTCACTCCTGACAAGGAAATCCGATGAAATAAGAAGGTTAAGCTTCTGGGGACGCCAGATTTGTACACCCCAGGGTTCCCGGCCACCTTGGAAGTCATTGTTCATCTCCTGTCCCTCGTGTGTGGGAAGATCTGGGGCTTCTCCACTCTGTAGAGAACTGGATGAAGAATAGGCCTATGGAGAGAGAGAGTCTGTGGCTTTTTAAAATGGAAGTTTAGATGCAAGTGTGCATGAAAGTGTCTGTTAATTTTTAATTGGCTTTCCAAACCAGCATGGGCAAGACCTGTGCTTGGCTGTCTGCTGCTCTAGTGATGAGATCCTCGTGAACATTAGTGCTCAGTGAGCAACTGTGTTCTCCTTGCTCAGAACCCTTCCGTCTTCTTCCCTGGCCTCAGACCATCTCCAGACCATATCTGGCCCATCACCTCCGCTCTCCTCAACCACCTCTGCATCCTCAGCCTCCCCTTTTCCCTTGTGGGTTCTACTCCCCTCAGTCTGCTCCTCAAAGACCTACCTGCTACATGCTCAGCTTTTTCTCAGCGTTGACTGTTCCCAGTACAGTGCCTGCTTGATGGGGGTGGGGGGCTCTCACACTTCCAGTGCACATGACCCTCATGGGCGGGGGCGGTAGCTGCTATTGAAATAGCTGGAGGGATATTTCATATAGCTGGTGGGCCAGGCATGGTGGCACACACCTCTAATTCCAGTGTATCAAAGGCTGAGGCAGGGAGATCCTCAGTTGGAGGTTAGCCTGGACATTTCTAATCTCTAATAAATAAATCCTGGGTGTTTGCCTCCCCTAGCCCAGCTCAGAATTTAGGCAGTCTCCGATAAGACCTGAGCATTTCCATTTCTTAAAGGTCCCCTAGAGGATGATCCACAGACAGCCTCTGTGCCACCCTCCGACTCCCACAAAACCGCCATAATTCCTGTTCCTACTCCATGAGGCTGTGCTGTGCTCCCCCTCCCCTAGCTACCTAGCGTGGATCAAGATCAGCCCTTCCATGTGCTTCCCTCATTTAACATCTGTGGCGCCTCACAGTCTAACCGTGCTCATCGGTGGAGTTATTTGTCTGAATCCAATGTCCGAATAATTCTAGAATAAAGATCTCTAACATCCCACCCTTCCCCGTGAGCCTAACAATGCCTCCCTTTGAGTAAGTACTTGAGGCATGCTCAGAGACATCAGATGAACATATGGGTGAGTAAGTACCGTTCACAGTGATTTATAGTTATTTTTTAAGACAGCTAGGCCAAAGGATTTAAAATTGCCCTGCACAAAGAAATGATACATTTTGAGGTAATCAATATGCTAATTGCCGTAATTTCATCATTATGCACTGTATGCATGCATCAAAAAATCATATTTGTGTATACAATCACTATATGTCAATATTAAATTCAATTTGAACTCAAAGGAAGAAAAATGATCCGTTTTAGATGTGGGCAGAACATTAGAGGGACTGTTCATTCACATGGTACACAGACACTTTGCAAAGCAGTGGCCAAGAGGGAAGGGCATCTGTCTAGTTAACCAGATCAGCCAGGTGTGCCCTGGCAGCCAGATAAATGACAGCCACTAAGTCAGCTCTCTCTCACTCCCTCTTTGTCCTGCCCTGTTTGTACAAAACTGAGTCACACTTGGAACGGATGGCACCTCTTATAGTCTTCTAGACCTGGTTCTTGTCCCGGGCTCCGGGACAATGATAACTCCTTCCTCTCTGAGGCCTCAGTTTTCCTATCTATGACCCACGAAGGTCGGACTTTGGCTCTAAAGTTTGTTGAAGACCACTGTTCTGAGGACAAATGCTTCGTTTTAATGAGGTCCATTATTGATTAGGATGGGGGGGGCTTTCTCTTATCAGGTCGCGACGGCAGCAGCATTTAAGCTATGGGGGTGAGGTAAATTCTGGGGTTCAGAATGGAGATTGTCACTTCTGTCAGGAATGTCTATTTAGAACCATCCATCCTTAGGAACTAGAGGGGAGGTGCCTTATGCCTGATTTATTCAGATTTTCAGGGAGAATTGTGAAGCATGAAAGAGGTGCCCAACCCTGCTTCCTGTTTCCTCTCTAGGGTCTCCATGCACCCAACTACTTGGATACGGTTTGGGGACCAGACTGTGCAAACTTTGAGATGTGCATGTATATTTGGGGTCAGTGCCCCTCCCAGAAAAAAAAATTATGTCCTTTCTGTGATTCTCTCTTTAGCTTCTGCCCATTTTGGTTGTAGCCCGGAACCTGTGGGCTAATGTTCACGGCTTTACCCACCGACCCCCAATTTACAGAGAAGAGACCAGAGCAACAGCGGCGTGAATAAATGCCCAGAACTCCTTGCTTTCCTGTATGTGTCTTTAAGTTTGCACCTGTCACAAGTTTCATTTCACTTTTCACTCTTTGAGAAATATGTTGATTATATACAAAATTAGATAGATTGAAAGTATTAGAAAAAACAGTGCGGGGTGGGGGGATAAGAGTCTTCATTTTGCTATATCATTTAGTAACCACCTTCTTTTAATGTGGCTCTTAACCTTGTGTCGTTTTGTTTGTGGTGATGTCTACCAGAACCCATGGGGGTGTTTTCTTCCTTTTCCAAGACAGTAAGGAACAGGTTCAAGGCGGGGTGGGGGCTTCACAGGTTCGGCCGTGTGAGCCTTAGAGAAGTTAATAAGACGGATTAGAAGTGAAGGCTTAAGAGAGTCTTAAAAAGCCAAGCCATTATAAGGCCCATTACTTCCCATACATTCTGTAAAAATCACATGAATGCGAAGAAGGGGAGCAAGGGAGGGGAGAAGCTGGCTTCGGTTCAGAACGTCAATTATGTCTTCTCTCTCTCTCTCTCTCTCTTTTTTTTTCTTTTTTAATTCCTTTTCACAATTTATTTGACATTTTGAACAGTGGCCAAAAAAGCTATTATAACTATAAAACATATTCATTGGGATAAATCTCATTAGTTGAAAGATTTAATTAAAGTATTGACATGCTTAATTGATACATGTAAGCCAAGACCATTTTCATGTCTCATTTCCATATGCTTTCTGCTTTAAGAGATCCAAGGAACTATGTCTTTAAAAAAAAAAAAAAAAAAAACCTCCCTCCATAAAATTGCTATAGATTCATCTGCCCCCGCCATCCCCAGGGACCACTTCCTGCCACTCTCCTTGATTCCGAGCTAGCTACTCCTCTAAGTGGGGATGCTGGAAGAGAAGGTGATGTACATCCAGCTTGACTCCCTGCCAGGCCCTCTTATGATCAATAGGAGAATATTTATATTAATAAAGCAGTGAGTTAATTAAATAAAGTGGTCCTCTGGGTAAACTTAAGATACTAGAGGATGGGCAGGGATCAATACATTCAAGCATTTGAACATTAAGTATGTGCCTTGAAATTTTATGGGGCTTTAAAAAAAAGAAAGAAAGAAAACTTGCTTAGTAATGTAAAAAGTTTGAAGCCTCTGCAAGTTACCTCTGCCCAAACCTTGTGTCTGGCTGGACTGAAGAGCTGCTAGAGATCTGTATTCACTCAAAAAGGCCCCACAGCAGATATCCCTTGTCCGAAGAGCATCCCTCCTGGATGGGGATGCTCTCTTGGGGGAAACAAAGGCTAGACTGTGGTGCAAAGCAGACATCAGACACTTTCTTAGGGAGAACTTTCCATTGTCCCCAGAACAGGCTCAATGGAAGCTGTAGCCACACTTCCTGTTCCCAGTGATAGGTACTTTGGGAAGAGCCTTTGCTGGACGGTCTAAGTATCCTCTGGGCTTCTACTTCCTGGGTTTCCTCTTGCTCCTCTGTCTTTTCCTCCACCTGCCCTCTCTGGATGGAACAGGGTGTGAGGGAATATGTGTGGTTACCTCTCTCCATCCTAACCTCTGGTCTTCCTCCCACCATCTCTTCTGTGAACGCCTTTTTCTGTGTCTATTTTTCTGTTTCTGGCTTTTCCTCTTCTCTGTTTCTCTTGTTTCTGCCTCACAGTGCTGTTCCCTCTGCTTCCATGTCTAGTGTTCCATGTCTCTCTCCCTATCTGTCTCTTCCTCTCATTCTCTCTCTTGGTCTCTTGTCTTTTTCCCCCTCTGTCTGCCCGTTGTCTATCTCTAGAAGGTGACCACCTGCTCACAGATTGAGATGCCACATTAGCTCTGGGGACGGCATTACTGGTCTCTCCCTTTTTGCCTGTTCAGCTGCTACCCTGCAAGCTTTAGAGACAAGAAGGAGGCTCCAGTGTCCTGCCTCAAGCTGTTGGCCTGCAGAGGTGATGTCATTTCTGCTGTCCTCCTTTGTTCTCTCTGAACCGAGTCTTCTCATTGGCTTGGCTTCAACACACAGTACCTGGCTCTGCAGGTATGCTGTAGTCACCTAGCAATGATAAATTTCGTTTAAACATAAAGCCTGAAATAGTTTTTAAAAGAGCAGTAAGGGTTTCCTTCTCCACGGAAGGGATTGGTGTCACCAGCAACAAACTTCAGTTCTCATTGCTGCCTTGAGGGACCTTAGTCTTCCCCTTCATAGTCCTTCCCAAGGGGGCCCACATCCCCAACATCTTCCCAAAGCAGAGGGATGCTTTGGCCCTGAGTCATACAGGGATCACTGACCTACATCCTGGTCTCCGCTCTCGGGGCTTCGGTCTCACAGCTAACCTCACCACACCCTCACCCCAGGTACCTTCAGGCCCTTGTGGACTCTCCTAAAACTACCCCATCATAGCTATTACTACACAGTTGACCGCTTCCCACCCAGCTTACCCGGTACTGGGGAACTGGCCTGCTCTAGCCTCGGCCCCCCGTCTTTCTATGAACCCTCTCTATTCTAGAGATTGACCGATCTGTAAGGAAGAGTCTCCCTGAAGGAAGGCTGAAAGTACCGTTGTGCACAGATCATTGCCCCCTTTCCTCTTGAACTTGACCTGGAATTGCTGCTTCCCGGTGGCAGAGCTCTTGTGTGCATTGGTTAATTTCTCATCCCTGTAACAAGATAGCTGAGATGATCAACTTGTTAAGAGGAAAGGATTTTGTATACAATTTTGGGAGGTTCCCATCAATGACTTACTGGCCCTACTGTATCTGGGCCTGTGATGAACCACTGTATAGTCAAAAAAACCCATTTGACTCATGGCCAGGAAGCAAAATGTAGCTCAATGGGACCTGAGTTCCCCTGCTTCCTTCAACGGCGCTCTACAAGGGCCTATATACCTTTCAATAGACCCCTGAGATCTGCCTTCCTGCTATCTTTGGACTGAGACTGTTGGGAGACCTTTAAGATCCAATCCACATACTGTTTAAGTCTCAAGGGAAAAAGCACACGAGCTTACCTGTCTCTTAGAGTGCTTGAAAGGTAAAGTCAACAGAATCAAGCATCAGTAACAGGTATTTAGTGAGTGTTGACATGAGCCAGAAGACAACTCGTGAGCCCCGAGGTCCTCTGCCATCTTACAGGAATTCTCTGGCCTCAGGAAGTTCATGGTCTCTGTTTTACAGGTGTGGAAACTGGGGTTCAGGCAGTACAGTCTGATCATAAACTCATTATCCTAGCAGAGGCTGGAGTTCGAGATCAAATCTTCCAGCTCCTGAGCTGAGTTGTCACACTGTAGCTCCCGGCCTCCTGAGACCTAGCCACCTACAGGATGCTGGAGACCGGTGGGAAAGATGTCCTGTTACCAGGAGAAGGCATGGCTCAAAGTTAGACAGGGAGGGGACCCAGGGAGATGAAGGAGGCATTTCTGAAGAAATCTCACCTTCATCCTTTTTCTCTGGATCTCACCATGGAGAGCCTTCCTTTTTTTTTGCTAGAGGCTAAAGAGCTTATTATATTTGGTACCAGACTAGCACTCTCATCACTAATGACCTTTTTTATTTATTTCCCTGGGTCCACCTGGTACTCCTATTCTTCATCTAGAACCTTTCAGGCTGAACATTCAGAAGCAGGCCTGGAATTAAACATTAGCATCAACTTCAAACTAGGCGTGGATCTATTGACTTACATCCATCTTCGCATAAATAAGAGGGCAGCGTCTCTCCTTTAGGCCATGCCCAGACATCCACAGTGTGAATCATTAGCAGTAACTGAAATCACTTTGAATAGAACCATAAGTCCTGCCAGGGATCATGGCAAGAAATGTATATACTATTAGCATGTTGTGATGACTTTGGCCCCCATGTACATCATTGTCATCCCGTGCTGGGCCTCCAGAAGCTGGCCTTTGTAATTCAGGGGGCTGGGCTCTTGCTGAATTGCTTTTCTCCTCTGGTAGAAGATAATTTTGAGCCTCTCTGAAGCGGTATCGATTTTATCGGCAGATGGCCCTGGGATAGCATCTCACCTTCACCGTGGAGACTCCACTTGTTTAATGGGGTTCTGAAAAGCTACAAGAAAGAACAGGTACATACAAGCCACGTTTTCCTTGAGCTGAGGCTGCACATTCCAAGTTCCAGGCCATGAGCAAAGCCACCCAAGGCTCAGTCCCCCCTCTACCATCCCCAACACACTCATGCCCTTCAAGGAAAAACGGAGGGGAGTACATGGGGTAACCTCAGTACTTCTCCCTAGAGGAGGGGGAACTAAAAAGGCACTAGATGAGGAGTCTCAGGATGAGGCCTAAGGAATCTGAAGCAGTGCTCAGAACGTTCCCCTGTGGTCAGCTTGGTCTGTCTACCCTGTCCAGCAGTGTTGTCCAAAGTAGGGATGGGCTTGGGCTTTCCCATCCCTTCTTGCGTCTTCTCTCCTTCACATTTCTTCCCTCCTGTAATAACCCTCGGTATCTTTCAGGCAGCTTGGAATAAAGGAATCGAGGCACAGTATCTGCTGTCTCAGAAATGGTCAGGACCCTGTCACCACCTACCTCCGACTTTCAGCATCTTCTAGAGTCTGTCAAAAGGATCCCCGAGCTTGGGGGTTTCATTGTCACACCGAGCCCAGCAAGCACCAGGCTTCAGAGGGGGAGCAGGGGACCTTCTTGGTTAAGGAACATTGTCAGGGATATACCTCTTTTTGTCACTGAAGGGATTATCTAATCTGCTGTGTTCTTTTGGGGCTGGCCTCAGCGCTCTGTGAGAAACCAGGTGGTCCATGGGCTTAGCCTGCCTCCCTGGTACGGCTTTTCATTCCTACGCTTCAGTCAGTCCCCTGAACCTCTCAGTGAGGCCTCTGCTGCACCTCTGTCTTTGCAAGCTGGCTCCAGTGACACTGCTCACCAAACACAATGCTCCCAACAGGGAGTGGCAAAAATCCTGATGAGTCAGGGTAGCAAGGACTCTTCACCATCAGAAGGAACAAGCTGGATTTGGGGGATCAAATAATCCAAGGCTTAAGATATATTCTGGGTCATCCATGAACCAAGCAGCAGTATGAAATCATTTTTATTTGGGATTTTTTAAAAAAAATATCCATCCAGCAAACATATCTTAAGTACAGAGCGTAAGAAAAAAGCTGCAGGAAGCTGAGGTATGAGGGGCGGGCAGAAAGGCCATGGCTCTTCACAAACTCACTTCCAGGAAGTATGTGATCTGAATGACAGCTGACCCCTCTAGAATCAGACTTCTTTGGCCAATACCCAGGTGGCTCATTTGCCTCTGGCTTTTTGGGGGAGTCAAATTTAGCAGGAGCTGGGGACGAGGATGAGTTAAAAGGACCACACTGGAGACGAGCCCCCATTTTTGTCGAAGCTTCCTTTTGCAGGAAAGGTTAGAAGGCCGTGAAAGAAAGATTGAATTATTTCTACCTTCCTCCCCTCCTCCCTGACAGGGACAGAAATGAACTCAAGTCCTAACTGAAAATAGAAATTTACCAAAAAACAAAATGGTTAGAGACAGGTTTTTCCCCCCTTTGAGCTTTAGCTAATTATACGTAAAGAGATCACACTGCTGGGCCGATCGGCCTCTGAACCTAAGCTATCAGGCCTCAACTCAGAGGCAGAAGAGGGAGCCTAGTTAACAATTAATCACCAAGCAGGCCAAATGCACACACTCCAGAATAATTCCATAAGCCCCCCCCTTCTCCACAGCCACCTCCCCCCTCGCTCGCAAGGTTTCATTTTCTAATTGTAAAAGCTTTTTGGCATGGGAATGTCTTTGTGAGGAGAAGAGGACTCAATTTGGGCCATCTCTCCAAAGAAGACATGGGGACAAGGACACTTCTCCAATTAATCAGCAAATGCCTGGCTCTCGAATTCAGGCCAAAGGATCAATTTACATAAAGCTACTTCTTGAGATGAATTTTCCTTTCCATCCCATTCTCTACCTCCCCCCCCCCTTGTTCAGCCAGCATTAGATATGCCTGCTGGATTTCAGATTGACAGTGTCAGCTACGACAATCAAATTAGAGATGAAAGCCTCAGATGGCTGCCAAGAAAGAGGCAGAGGAGAAGGGGGCGGGGAACAGAAGAATATGGCACGCTCAGGGGAGGGAAGGGTGCATTTAAGTGAGCCCCATTTCCCCAATGGCGAGGGGCAGACGCATCACCTCGAACAAAGAAAACAGAGGGTGTATGTCACCATTCTTGTGGACTAAGTGGACCCCTCCCTTATACAAGGCTGATAAGCCAAAGATTCCATCAAGCCTGAAACTAGGCATGGCACTATCTCAGATACAAAATTAGGTACTCTGCAATCAGATTTTTCAGCATCCCATTCTGGCACATCCAAATCTCAGTTGTTACTCTGGCAGGTGCCCAGTGATGTGCGTACACAGGGACTCTGATGGGAACGTAGTGACAGGCACAGGGGACTCTGGGTACATAGTGACATACATGCACAGGGGTTCTGACAGGTACGTGATGATGTATGTGTGTAGGGATTCAGACAGCTTTTAATTGTTGTACAGGTACAAGATTCTCATTGGTACCTAGTGATGTACGTACGCAGACACTCTCTCTAGTGGGTAACAGTGATGTTTACACACAGGGACTCTGACAGCTACACAGTGAGGTACATGCACACAGGCTGTAATGCAGTGGTTCCCAACCTTCCAAATGTGTAGACCCTTTAATACAGTTCTTCATGTTGCAGTGCGCCCCTCCCCCCCACCGCCCATACAATTATTTTTGTTGCAACTTCGTAACTGTAATTTTGCTACTGTTACAAATTGTAACATAAATACCTGCTCTGCAGGATATCTGATATGCAACCCCTGTGAAAGGGCCATTCAACCCACCGGCTGAGAGCCACCGCTCTAGGGTTGTATAAATGCAGACTCTGGACAGTTTAACAGAAATGTCCATGTGCACGGGCTCTGGAGGGTCTACCTTGCTGTTGGAATCTTGCTTTTGCTTCCTGGGCCACTTAGTGGTATAAGGAAGGATAGACTAGAAAAGAAGGCATAATTGGGCTGCTAATAAGAGCTCCCACCAATGTGACCAAACTGTGATAATCCTAGGGATTAGTGAACCGTGGAGAAGCTCACACTCCCCATCCTTTGCTGGAGATGAGCAGCCAATTAGAACGCTGTTTCATTAACAAAAAGAGCATTAGTTGGAGTTGCAGGGAGTAATTAAATGAAGAAAGTTTTTGTTTGGACTGGGAGCATTAGTTAAGCCGGCAGCCCTGGGAGAGCAAGAGATGGAAAAAGGGTGTGGTTGGAAGGGGGACCTCAGTCCTAGGGATGGAAATGTTTGAGACCGTGGCATGCTTTCCACCATCTGTGTCTGGCTCTCTTCTCCTCCATGGCTGCTGCCACACCCACAATCCCAAGTCTATACTGGGCTGCTCTAAAGATGTGTCCCTTTGAATAGAGCCCATGAAGATGTATCTTCTGGCCCCTAGTGTAGTACAGTGACTTCACAGCAGCAGGCAGTATCTCTATGTGGCCATTGGCCGTTTACAAGGTGAGCCCTAGGTCAGTTTGGTGTGTATATGAAATATACATCAAGTTTTAAAGACCTGGCATTTAAAAAAAAAAATCTCAGAAAGTGGTGACGTGGCAGATGACAATGTTTCAAACATGGTTTCAAAGTGCTTTGATAAATTAACAACCATTTAGTTTGTAGTTTTTACACATTTATTTATTGTGGTTGCATGCACTCATTTGTGTGTGTGTGTGTGTGTGTGTGTGTGTGTGTGTCACACATTTACATATGGGGACCCACAAGACCATGGTGCACACATGGAAGTCAGAAGGCCTCTGGGAGTCTTCTCCCTCCTTCTACCATGTAGGTCCTAGGATCAAACTCAAACTGTCAGGGTCGGTGGGACATCATCCATTTCCTTTTCCCATATCTAATATGACTGCTGGAAACGTTCTACTAGTGCTTCTGTGGCTCAGGTTACAATATCTGTGGGTCAGTGCTGACCTATAACTAGACAGCTTCCCAAAGGGTTGACAGTCTCTGTCCCCACACTGGTCACAGACTTACCAGTCAAGTGGAACCCAGGGCTGAACAGTCCTGTTGACTAGATGAGAGGTTGTTTAGTGTTGGCTTGTTGGAAATTCATGTGTGGAGCTGTGTATTGGCCCAGATGTCACTGCCATCCACACCCTCGGTGACCTTTCCTTTGACTTTCTCGGCAGACACCAAGCTTTGAGTGTGTGCTCTGCCCTTTAGAACGCCAGCCTGGAAAGGAACACAAAGGACATCCGTGTCGACAATCTTTCAGAGCAAACCAGCGACCCCTCTGTGCGTACCTTCTGCATCCACCACAGCTTAGCCACATCCACATCGTTACTTGTGTTTGCACAATAGCCCCAGTGTGTTTGGTCCCCAGCCTAGGATCCTAGCCTCTGGCTCCTGCACTATAGCCAACTCGGGCCACCCAAACCAAGTTTCAGCTCCCCCAACCATGATTTCTCCCCTAGAGAACCTTGTTGAACACTGTAGGAAACTTGTCTGAGAGGCTTCTCTGGGAATGTTCTGATCCAGCTGCAAGCATCTCTCCTGAGGTCTGGCAACGTCCAGAGGTCCAGAGCCCAAGGTCATCCTGCCATTCCTCGGGGATCACAGGGAAGTGAGAAACGCCTGTTGCCTCCTTTCCTCCTAGGTCAGCCTCCCCGATGAGCTCCTGAAGAGTCCTCCAAAGTACAATTTATGTCTCTTTTTCCACTTCAGAGCACAGGCATTGTGCACACCACCAGCAGCTTTCAAGAACATCCTTGCATCTAAGCCCAAGATTTGCCCTGTAGACAGATTTTAAGACAGTAGAGTATGGTATGTTAGCTTAGTACTAACAGAATGAAGAGACTGGGGTTGAGAAAGCATTTGCTTCTCATTTGCCTAATTTAGAAGTACAAGTTAGATGAGAGGGTTGAACAGATCGTTAAAGAGATACAGCCTGTTTAACAGCAGCCTTGGGATGTGATCTTAGTATGTGAATAACTTAGTATCAGTAGTAATATCGTGGGAGTGATTTTATTTTTTCAAACTGCAGGATTTTTCGGGTGTCTGGTGTAATCTGTCTGGGGTGGGTCGCAGGAACCCACATTAACTTTTGATAAGAAATTTTTACGTGTCTCAAAGTAACATATACGCAATGGGTGAATCTTTTTTTCTGGTCACTCAGCCCCTGGAACTCCTGCCTAGCTTTGTTTTATCTGTGTCTCCCTCCAGTTCCCCCTCTCCTGGAACATAATGAAGCAAAACAAAGTCACTATATCCTGAATAGCCTGAGTGTGTCTCTCTCAAAGACCAAGGCGGCGTGAAGCAAACCATTCATGCTGGCATACTTGTTCCTGACTTTAAACCACTTAACAAGATACCTACGTACAAATTCTGACCAACTGTCTAACAACGGCACACCCGGGCCCTGCTCCCTCTCAGCCATAGCTTCATTCTACCAGGATTTTTTTATACTGTCACGCTGAAAGACAAATCTTCAATTCCTAATGAAACCGGACTGCATGCCCGAAAGTTGTCGGGGATTCAGGTTAACATCTTCCTCTCAAGCTCTTAAAAACTCAAATTAGTTTTGGATCCTGAGCAAAAGACAAAGCCAAAAATTAGTGCACGCTTAGAGATGGGCTTTCTTCTTGCTGAAAAGCAAGAAGCATTAAAAATATTGTCCTTGGTTTTGGAGGTGGAGGTTCCTAGTTTATCCTTGTCAAGGTGCCTGTTTCTTCTCGTCTGTGTTAGTTAAGAGTCTAAGTTCCCGAAGGACTGGTGGTCAGTTCTCTTTGCTTCTGTGTTCTAACACTTAATGGGGTGTAAGACATAGTACGCGCTCAACTCATCTTTTCTGAGGGAACCTTAATGTAAACTGACATTTCATCCACTGATCTTAAATACTCAGATGATGACGGAAGTTTCTGGTGCATAAGGACGGTCAGAATCAACAAGCCTTGTTGATACCTTGCATTTGATTTTTAATATCAAGATAGTTGGTAATGTGGACTCCTCGGATAAGGACCTCAGCTGGAAGGTCAGGAAGTGATTGTGGGTCATCCTCCCCCAACACACACACACACACACACACACACACACACACACACACACACACACCACTGATTCTCTGTATCCCTGAGATAGGCTGCGGTTCCTCAGGAAATGATTCTATTGCACTATTGCTGTCTCCCTGTGACAACAGAGACCACTGACTAGACAAACCCAGCCAGAGGGAGCCGGGCTTCTTAGCTAAGACATACGTTCGGTTCTCATTTGATTTTGACAGTGACACTAACTGCAAATATATAATCTTGCTTATTAAGATAAATTGCCTGTAGGAGAGATTTACCTATTAAGATAAATCTCCCCTGAAATCCACACAGTAAAATCCCCAGGGAATAATTTTGCCTCCACGTCTGTCCCTCCTGCCATATAGCATCATGTACGGAAAACAATTCTTAGAGCAAAGTGATGGGTCCCCAGAATGCCGTTCATTCGGAGTTGGGGGATTTGGGAGGGGATGCCAAAGGGTTAGTTTCATAGAGAAGTAGTGTTGAGAATATAAGAAATGTTAGATTTGTGGCTAGTTTTTCAGAAATCTTTAAATCCCTAAATGAGTTTTGATTGATATGTTCATCACACCAATGGGAAAATTCCCGCCTACTAGGCAGAGAATGTGAAAGTACTTTTAACATATATTCAGGCCAGAGAGAATCAGTAATCCAACACCCTGATCCCAAATTCAATAATAGGTCCAAATATAAACGCTTTTTATAACATGCTCTACTTTAGTTTGACTAATGGAGAGCTGATGGATTTTTCTTTTTGAACACTTCTGTCTGAAAACACATCATTGAATAGTCTCATGTGCAAAGGGATTGAGGCATTGGGCAAAGGAGTTATAAACCTCATTGACTACTTCCTGTGTGGGCCCTTAATTCCTGTTTGTGGAGTTATGTTTTAATCTGCCACCAGCTTCATGATTGAAAATTGTCTTTGAAGCTGTCTTATCAGTGGGTCCAGCCTGCCACAGTCTAGGTTGTCTCCTCTGGTACTGGCTTCTCTCCCCAGCAGCTTTTGACTTAACTGATAAGACTCATAGCTGGGAACTCTTCAGAAATTTGTCCTCAGTCGCCGGTATTGTTCAGCCTTACAGGAGGGCAGGCAGAGTCCGGGAGTTTGGATTCTCTTGGGTGTTCTGTAAACAAGGATTGTCTGGAGCGGGGCTACAAGAGGCCAGCTCCTTGCTTGAAGCAACATGCTTGCTCGCTTACTTGCTAGCTCGCTTTCTTGTTCTCACGTTCTTTCTCTCTCGGGTCCTAAGACCTTAGTAAGTTTTCCTTCATTCCCTTCTTCATGCTGACCCTGCCTTCCTGCTTGCTCTCTCCAATATTAGAATCACATATAGATATGTAGAGGACAATGTTGATATGCTGTTTAACCTTGGAATCCTCCCTCTGTCTCTTCCCTTCCTTTTTCTTGTATTGAAAATATATTTCTCATATAATATGTTCTGATTATGGTTCCCCTCCCTGTACTCTTCCCAGTTCCCCATCCCAAAGGTGATTGTGGGTCATCCCTCTCCCCCAACACACACGCATACACACACACACACACACACACACACACACACACACACACACAGTCCTTCTCCACACCCTTTCTGTCTCTCCTTAATAAAACAAATATGAGTCTAAGGAATAATAATGAAATAAATGAGATAAAACAAAACAGTCAAATCAGAACAGAAAAAAGACAAACAGAAAAGCCAAAGAAAAAGCACAAGAGACACGTAGACAGAGACACACGTTTGCACACACAGGAATTCCATAAAAACACAGAACCAGAAGCCATATATATATATATATATATATATATATATATATATATATATATATATGCAAAGGATCTGTTAGATTTTGTTTTGATCTGATACAGTCTTATGAGACAAATAACCTTCAAAGATGCTGTTGAGTTCGGGTGTCTCCTACATGCAGCCTACCCTAAAGAGTGCTTTGTTTCTTCAATGAGAGTCCCTTAAAGAAAACTTTACTTTCAAGTGGTTATCAACTGGAGATAGCTTCTGGGTTAGGGATGGGGCTTGTGTCTCCTTCTCCTTTCAGCACTTAGTAGGACCCTGTGGCATAGATCCATGGAAGGCCACTGTAGTTTATATGTGTATCCGCTGTGTTCTGTTTAACTGGCTTTGCTTCTCTCTCTCCCTCTCTCTCTCCCTCTCCCCTTCCCTCTCCCTTTCTCTGTCTTTCTCTGTGTGTCTCTGCATCTCAGTCTCTCTCTGTCTCTCTGTCTCTCTCTCTCTCTCTCTCTCTCTGTGTGTGTGTGTGTGTGTGTATGTATCCATCCTTCATCTTCTCTTGCTCAAACATTTTTCCCACCTCCTCTCCCACAGAATTCCCTGAGCCCTGATGGAAGGAATTTAATGGCGACGCCTCATTTAGGGCTGAGTGTTCTAGTGTCTCTCACTTTCTGGGTGTTTTCTAGCTGTTTGTCTGTCTGTATTGGTTCCCGTTTGCTGCAGGAGGAAGTTCTCTTGTGTGTAGAGCACAGCACTCACTGGCTTCCCTGGCCAGTCTCAACCTTTTCCTTGAACCATTTTCTATGGTTACACCACCATGAAATGATCCAGACTCAAACATGGAGAGTGTCATTTTCCACCTCCGATTCTAAGTAGGGACTCCTAATAACACCGGTGTGTTTTATTCCATGCTCTGTTTTAAGTACATGTAAGGTGGGTACATCTTTAGTTACATAAGTCCAAACCTAAATGAGGGAGAAGCTAAAAAACTAAAATAAAAAGCCGTTTGCAGAGTGTTCTCTGTGCTCCAGGGGTACAAAGCACTTCATACGAGTTCACGATTTGTTCCCACTGCTGGGGAAGCTGGTGAACCAGCAATCCCGTTTGAAAATGAGGGAACTAAACCAGAAGAATCGAAGCAACTCAAAGGATCATAAAATGTAGAAGTTATGCCAGGGACTTCAGAAACAAGCATTTACAATGTTTCTGGAAGTTTCCACCCATTTTATAAGTTTATAATCATTTGTGTTTGAAACCCCGGAGCACGTTCCCTTCCATCTCCATCCCCACACATAACCTGCCATCTAACACGGACGAGTTAGGAAGAGTGTACTCCAAACACATGCACCCACAGGAGGGTCTTCACTCTGCAGGGGTAGAGGTAAAGCAAGGGCTTTCACTGTTGTCCTGAGAACAAAGCCCGCCTGACATTGCGGGAGAGCCCAAGAAGCATTTCAAAAGCTCCGGAACTAGACAACCCTTCAACCCATTTATCAAAGTGTCCGCGGTTCCTGTTTCAAGGTAGATGAAACAATAATAAATTTGCCAAGAAAGTTAATCTGTGTCCAAAGCATTTTAGTAAATTAAAGAGGCTGAGGGAGGGCTGGCTGGATGTGGGATATGTCCCTTCTTGCCAACTCCTATTTGACTTAGTGTCTCCTTAATCAGCCCTCTTCGGGCCTGTGTTTTGGGATGGAATAATCAGATGGTTAATCATTTTCCGGAAGCTGGAAAATGCACTTTAGCTAATGTACTTCTCTTTCGCTTTCAGAGGCCTAATTATTTAAAAAGGCATCCTGATCCACAGCCCACTTCCCAACCAAGAATGCCTTCCTGGCCTGCCATCTTTCTTCCTGGCAACTCCACCCCCCCCCCAAAAAAAAAAAAAAAAAAAAAAAACTAGCACACTTTGTACAGCCTAACCTTTCTTTAACTTGTGTCTTCTGTTTAAAGTTTATTTATTTTTTCTTTCTGGTCATTTATGAGTATATTTTTCTCTCGTGGAGGGTTAGATCCTAAAACCCAAACAAGCAGTTGACCAGAACTAGGCTCTTGGGCATCATGGATAGGATTTGTTATTTCTATTTAATTGTCAGTCAAAATTGCAAGACAAGGATCAGCCTTAACAATAGCCCCATGCTCAGACATCATGCCGAGATAAACACACTATTAGGAAGCCTCACAAAGGTCCTGAGATAATTGTAAAGGGATGGTTACTGGAGAAAAAAAGAAGAAGAAGGAGGAGGAGGAGGAGGAGGAGGAGGAGGAGGAGGAGGAGGAGGAGGAGGAGGAGGAGGAGGAGGAGGAGGAGGAGGAGGAGAAGAAGAAGAAGAAGAAGAAGAAGAAGAAGAAACACCCAGCCCTGACCCCTCCTCCACACCCCATCAGTAACACCATTAAATCAGTCAGTTTGCCAGCCCACTGGAGGTATTTATGAAATCAATATACAATCCCGTAGATGCATGGCTGCGGTATTGTTAGCTGGAGAAGAAAGGCTCAAAGGAAAATAAAATTAATAAAATTTACAAGCAGATTGTCACAGGGAATGGATAAATTCCCTACCATCTACTGTGTTTTTTTACTGAATTGGGCTGGGGTTTGGGGCTGGGGTGGGTGGGGCTGCAGTGACAGTGACCAGGGCAAGGAAGCTGTACCTTGTACTGGGTTCTTTAAAGCAGAAACAAAGCTGGGCACATTCACAGGAAGATTATGGCAGCCAGAGAAACCAAAGCATCTATTTCACCCAAACAGGCTTTTTTGCTCATGGGTCGCCTATGAGAACCGTCTTCCTTCACCATGCCATCTCTTTCTGTTTAAGTACCATGAGCCTTTCTTCATCCCCTTCACACTGTGAGGCACAATTTCTGTGGCCCTACTATGCTCGCTACTGCGTTTCCCTCATATGTTTTGGTATGTATCCTGTTCCGAATGCACTATTGCCCTTTCAGGATTAGATGCCGCCTCCTTCCAGCTTCCAGCACTGGTTAAAGCTGTCAGTTCTAAACCTTCTTTCTATTTGATTTCTTCCCCCTTTCCTCTGATTTTTTCCCCCTCATCGGCCATTTATCAGACATGTGCCAAGGTCCCATCTCCCTAGCAGCCAGAGATAACAGCAAAGGCTAAGAAGGTACTGAACAGACGCTTGTGGTCTGGAGACCGGCTCCGACAGGAAAGCCTGGGCCCCCTGTGGCCGCAGGAGCCTCCAGTGCCGCCTAGATGCCTGGTGGAAATTGCATTAGTCGGATGATGAAACCTGGGCCCCCTCTGTGGAGACTGATGGAGAACGGCTCAGTGGCCTAGGTGACACTGCTTGACCTCTGCTGTCATCGTGGGCTTTTGTTCAGTGCCCCGACTCCGAGCTGGAGCCCTGCTCATTGAATCAGGCCTGGCTGGGGGAACCTGCAGCAAAGCTCCTTTATGTGCCAGACTTACTTACATCGGTTGTAGAAAAAGGAAACTGAATCAGAGGTGGGGGAGCACTCCGCTAGGAAGCCCAGAAGTGTCTAGGACTCATAGGTGCCCCCTATTTCAGTAGTAAGTCTTGGTTTGGAGCCTAAAAGTAGCCTGAGGCTAGCCCACTGTCCTGACCTTTAGCCAGCTGTTTAGAGCGTACGTTTGCTTATCAGAAAGTGACAGAACTCTGACGGGGGGGGGGGGGGGGAGATGATGTCTCTCTTCTGCTTCCTGGTTCCCCCTCCTCCTATTTTGCAAAGTTTCCTTGTAGACTGCCGGCGTTTCAGCAGAACATGGCTGCTTGCCCTCTTATTCTGAGTATGTTTGAAGTTCTCTATAGCTTTTGAGGAGGGGCCCTCAGAAATCAGCGTGTGAGCATCCGTCATAAATCTATCTGTAGGAGAACTCACCAAGGTTAGGTTAAATCTGTGACCAGCAAGTTCTCACTGTAGGAGAAATGCCTGGGAGGTTCCCCAAGGATGTAGACGGAGAAATGTGTCCCTGCTGTTTCTGTTCTAAAAGAATCCTTCTTACATTTTGTGTGTGCACACACGGGTGTATGCTGTGGCACATATGTGAAGGTCAGAGGGCAACTTGTAGGAATCTGTTTATTTCTTCCACCAAGTGGGTTCCAGAGATGAAATTCAGGTTGTCCAGTCTGGTCAGAAAACTCCTTACATGCTGAGCCATCCAGCCTAATCCTGGGGTTTCCTTACCCGACAGAAGTTGAGCTGGCACCCACCTAACAATGCACCGCCACACAAGGAACCATACAGCTAAATACTGTGTGACCATTAAAAATGCTGGCATTGGTATGCTTGGTAAAGACATGGACAGATGTTCTCAATCTAGTGTGTGAAAAAATGATTTAGAGTAGGCCGTATGTTAAGAGGTTATGACGTTGAAATTTATAAGCACTGTGTATAATTGTTAGCAGTGGTTATGTTTATGGTTGGATGTTCTCCCTTCATTATTTGAGGGGGTTTTCTTTTCAAAATACCAGGTGTGTATATTTGTGTATCTGAGTGTGTGTGTGTGTGTGTGTGTGTGTGTGTGTGTGTGTGTACTTTTGATATCTGAAGAAAACACAGAAGGCTGACAGTAAGGCAACCTCATCTTCACACCTGTGCCCCCTTCCCACCATCCTTTCTGAAGATGTTTCTGCAGTGTGTGGCTGTACAGAACTAGCCCTGCCACTTGCAGCATTTGGCAGAGCGGCCTCATGTGCCTGGGGCCCTGATGGCTCTTTATAGACGGATTACTTACTGAGATCCAAGTAGGCTTGAGATCTGAATGAAAACAAACGCACGTGTTTGGTCTAGCAAAACTAAAAAGGAAACCAGAGAACAAACTAAACCAAAAAGGCCCGAGTGGGCCCCAGAGAAGGAAACTGGGACTCTTGAGGGTATTTAAATCCTTGGAGAGGATTTGGGTTGGAGCCAACTACACAGGGCACCCCTAAATACCCGCTTCGAAGCAGCCACTGTGCATCCCTCCATGCAGAATGAGGGATGGGACCCCCCAGTTTTGATTGGGGTGTGTGGAAATGCATCAGAGGCCCTCTGTCCCTATCAGAAAACCCAGTGACCAGGCGCAGTTCCAACCCCAAATGCCAAGAACAGGGAACTCAAAGGCCTGCCTGAGAAATGGGAGGTTATTTGGGGAGGGATGTCTTAAGGGGTGGGGGAGTAAGAATCTTGTCTAGGAGGTGCCAAAACTGAATGGGGTGCAGTGTTTGTAACAAATAATGTCTAGAGTTTTGGTTCCTGGCCTGGAGGTGTGAGACCACCCGCAGTGCCTGCCCTGAAGCAAGCTGATTCCACCCCCACCCCCACCCCCACCGCAGCACCTGATAACCATTTCTGCAGAACAATGTGCAGGCTTGTAACAGCCAAGGGCCCGAGACTAAACAGCCCCTCAAGCCCTTCTGGTGGGCTTCACAGGCCGCCTCCGAGGGTTTTGTTATCATAATGAGATGCAGGGAATGTGCTCTGGGTTTCTAACCGCTTTGCCTCTTCTCTTCTTGTTTAGAGATCTGAGCGAAAACCAGATCCAGGGTATCCCGAGGAAAGCGTTCAGAGGCGTCACAGGCGTGAAGAACCTGTAAGTGCCGGTTTGTTGCTTTGGTACAGACTGAACTCACTTGGACTGTCTGGTCAGGATGAGAGAGACAGGAGGGAGCTCTTGGTGGCTTACAAAGCCCTGTTCTTCCTAGGTCAGGTCCTGGCTGCACCCAGACTGCTTGGTGGTGCCAGTTAATTTCTCCAGGGGTCTTGCGTAGCATGGGAGTAGTGATGTGGTACAGGTTTTCTGTGCAATTGAAGAAATTGCATAGGGAGGGAAAGAGGGAGGGAGAGAAGAAGGAAAGGAGGGGGGAAAAGGAAAAGTCTCCTTCACAGTTATTTCATGAATTCAAGCCCTAAAGATGGTGCTTGTGGCGTGACAGTGATGACGGTGATGACTTCGTTATTATAAACAGGGCTGGTCACCAGCTCCTTAGGATGCAGCATTGGAATTTGTGTGCCAGGACCTTGGGGACATGTGCCCAAGTCCATTCCTACTGCCCTTGACTTTCATTTGTTCGATCTTCATTGTATTTTAAAGTCATTACCGATTGGCAGGGACTGTCAAGAAATCATAGATAGGTTCCCCGGACCAGTTCCCCAGTAGTGAAATTCTACGTGACCCTAGTCCAATAGGCCTGAGTCTTCAGCCTTTAATTTCCTTCCCACACACTGGTTGCCAGAGTGAGTATGAACAGCTCTGCGAAGTTAGAGCACAAACACACCCACAGACTGTCACCATAGTCCAGAGACAGACTTGTCCTGACTCTCTAGATTTGAACTTGCCTAATCACTGAGATTCTCTCCCTGTGTGAGCGCCACCGTTCCTGGGCCTTACCTCTAGAAGCTGTGTGCTTTCTAAGTCTACCCACATGGCTACACCATGGTGGCAGAGCATATTCTGGAGTAGGGCACAGAAACACCATCTGGTTTGGCTGAGCAAGCATGTCTGCCCACCAGCCTCCTTCATTAGCTCGAATTCAACTGAGGCGGTCTTATAAGAGACTGAAAGGAAAAGAAATAATACAAAACGAACAAACAAAACAAATAAAAATGTACAACTGTCACTTTCCCCTGTAACAAGTGGGGGGAGAGTTAGTTTACCAGCACAGCCAGGGAGCCAGTGATTGTTTCCAGATGCAGGGCTGCTGCCTCTCCACCTCCTACACTGGAGGCTGGAGGCCAGTGCCTTGGGACACCTTTGGCATTTAGCAGGTAAAGCACACAGAGGCCACAGGCATCTTTGAAAGGTGAGAGACTGGGATGTAGAGATGACTTTGCAAGGCCACTAGGTGGGAACATGAAAGGTGGCACATGTGCCTCTGGAGACATGTGTAGACCTTAAATAAGGCAGAGCTCTTGAGCTGGAGACACCATCAAGTATCAGGGTGCATGAGCAGAACCCTGATTTTCACCCAGGTACGGCACCCTGACCAGCTTCCCAGTATTTTGCTTCTTGGATTCTAAAATCTTAGGACTGTCACAAACTCAGACTGATATGTCGTCCAAATTAATAATCCCAGAATACCAGGACGCACAGAGGCTTAGAGGAGGACAGTGAATAACCCAGCGTCCAACAGCTTTCTAAAGACTGAGCCCCAAATTAATATGTTCATATAGAGAATGATTGTATGGTCCCCGTGGTGTTAATTTTATGTGAATGAAGTAACAGGCACACGTTAGTCATGTCTAAACTGCGTTGTGTAGTTGTCAACTGCATTTATTATTCTCGGGAAAGCCATTTGGTCCCACAGTGGTAACTCGAGTTTGGAGAACTTTACCTTCCCTGTGGAATATCTGCAACCATGCAAAGGCCTGGGGGTGAGGTTGGGGGTCCAGCAAATGCTGTCAGGCCCGTCGCCTTGACAGAGTGTATGCCAAATACAGAAGAACCCGCAGAAGCGATTGGAGTTTCAGGTTTTGCGGGTTTTAAAATGTTTACAAGGGAGACATTGTAGAAGCAGGATGTAAATCTAAACAGAAAACTCATCTGTGTTTCATATACCCCACAACCGCTGCCAGGAGGTCATTTCCACACAGAAGGTGGTTTTTTTCTTCTTCTTCTTCTTGTTTTTTTAATTTTGTGCATAAAACCATTGGCTGCTCTGGAATTTTCACTTGTGGTGTCCTGAGGAAGGTTCTGGTAGCATGAGAACCTGGACATGAGCTGTTCAGAGTTGGGGGCTATCAGAAGAGGAGGGAGCTAGCTTTAGGCAGGGTAGCCTAGAGATTAGGAGCATGGCTTGGCTGTCTGATAGAGTTATGTACGAATTCCATCTGTTTTGGTACCAGGTCTGTGAGACCTTTGGTAAACGCCTTGACACTTCTGAGCGTTGGTCTTACCTCCTAGGGGTTTTGCGGAGGCTAACGAAATAATGCGTATGAATAACTCTGTGCAGTGCCTGACACATGCTGAAGTCTCCTACACTCTACCTGCTGTTGCCGAGGCATCCCGTTGCGGCTGCATCCCGTTGCGGGCTGTGTTTGTGAGGCTTAAGGGATGCTTAGGATGAAGAGTAAACAGGGCGGGCAGGGCAAACAAAGTGTCAGGACAAAACTGACGCAGGGGATGTGTCAAGGGCAGACTCAGAGGACTTTTATAACGAAAGAATATGGTCGGGAAACTAAGAAGGGAAGGCTGTGGATGGGGCTAAGGAAGTCCTTGATGACCCAAGGATGTGAGGGCTGGAGCTTGGGAGACAAGTATGGACATGAAGAACCTAAAAGAGGAAACAGTAGGGACCACACCTAGTGGACGTAGTGCTTGGTGAGTCCTTAGAACCTAGGGAAAGAAGTGTCATCAGTTAAGGAGGTCCAAGCTCAGACAACACAGCAATGGCTAATTCCCATAGTCATCCATCAAGATAAAATTTGAGCCCTGATGAATGCTATCCGGGAAGAAAGCAGCAGAGAGCCAGACAGTCCTGGGTAGATGTGTGAGTTCTGCCTGCTCAGAGCTTCTGTTTCATAGAGACTGAGAACCCAGGAGGCAGAGCCAGACTTGGAGGACTTGGTTTGTCATAGTGTGGTGGCTGTGCAGAGACGTCCTGTCTTCCGTGGACAGTATGAACCGAACGTCATCTGTGTGCTGGAAAACGGACACATCGGACACCCTCTCTTCTTCTTTCTGACTGAGGGCATTTGGCAAAGCCACACGACCTCTCTGGCCTTTCTTGGTTGTAGTGGGGAAGGTACTGCAAAGGATCCTGTAATAACAAGAGAAAACCACCACGTGGGTAATAGAAGATACGGGACTGGAGAGAACAGCAACTTCACAAAAGCAAAGACTAGCTGGGATTTTTACACGGGAGCTCTGTTACGTTGGAATGAATTCTCTTTCCTTACCCTGGTGTGCTTTTCAAACGGAGAGAACTTGCAATGTTTCCCATTCTCCAGATGACAAAATGAACTTCCCATCAGTGTGTGTGACTTAGTAACAGCTGGCAGACACACTTAGAGTAAGACTTTCCACCTAGACCCCAGTTAGTGCCCTGGCTAGCTATCCTTGAACTCCAGGCAAACAAGGGGTTCTACCTTTGTTCCTCCCCTAGCAGCCATCCCAGAAACAGGAAGAAGGCAGAGTAACCAAATACCCTACACCAGAATCCCCCACCCTATCCCCCCACTAGGAAGAAAGTGCCATGTGACTTTTATCATTTACAAAACAAAGACAGCTGTGTCTAAACAGGGCACCTTGGAGGCTCTGCCTTGCCACTCACTCTGAAGGACTTGGTACTGTGCCCCTCCCCAGGCAGCAGGGGGAATCCCCTAATTTACTTCCTGGTTTCTCGTCATTAGCTGGAGGCTCCACTCCAAGCAGCTACTGCAAACTGAACACAGAGAATGGATCCCGTTCTCGGCAGCCTGTTTGGAAGGACAAGGGTACTAAGTCGAAAAGAAAACAGGCAGTAGCTCAAACTGATATGGAGGGAAAGCCCACAGAGAAACCCACCTGGATGCCATCATTCACTGGGCCGGCATTAAGTGCCTGCTGTATACAAGCACTGCACTAGGCACTAAATAAAGGCACAGCAAGAAAGCAAGGAAAGACGCAGGGCTAAGGCTGAGAGGAAAGAATTAGAGACAGAGAAAACAAGCCACTCTCCCCATAGTAGGTGAGAAGACCCAACCTCCACGCAAATTGTTTTAAAAAGAAATGTCCCCGTGGCCCTGTCTTTCTGGGCAGTCATGTTTTCCTCTGTTTTTCAGTTTCTATTTGTGAGGACTCTGTAGGACACGCATTCCAGAAGGGAAAATCAATAGCCCCTGTCTCTGCCGGCCAGCAGAACCTGGAATTGACGTTTGAAAACAAAGCCCGGGCAGGCAGCCTTTGTGTTCTCTAGTTAGGCGGTGCAGTAGTGCAGACTCCACCAGAGATTAATGAGAGCTGTCTCCGCCCCGTGAGGGGGGGACACTAGCCCCAGTTCCTTGGTGCCATCTGTGTTAGCGGATCATTCTGTCACCCTACCTAGACTGGCACCTGGACTCCTGGTCACCCCCAAATCAAGGTTCTGTGTGATCTGTGTCCCTCAGCTCAGCTTATACACACTCACACACACACACACACACACACACACACACACATTAGCATCCTGCGGTCACCACAGTACCTTCTTGTCACAGTACCTTCTTGTCTTGGGACCTTTGCTCTTTACTTTTCCAATTGCACAGAATGTGGTGTTCTGGGACTGCTACTCTTGGACGCCTGATCCTTCAGCTCAGCCCAGAGCTGCCTTCCCAAATCTATCTAAGGCAGCTCCCTTTTGCCCTCCACATTTGTCCAATTGCCCAGTTATGGTTTTTCAGAGCACTTATCAGCCCCTGAAATGATCTGGTTCATTTGTCATCTTGCTTCTTCATGTTTCACAGAACACACGCACACACACATACACACACACACACACACACACACACACACACACACTGAGAGGTTCATAGTGCTCAGGTGGTTCATGGTAAAGTTGGTAAGGTTGATCAAAACCATCAGAGACACAGATAGATTCATTACCCCATTACATCCTTATACCGCTGGTGGATATTACCTACCACATGTCCAGGTACTCCAATGTTTCATACAAAAATAATGTTACAAACAATACTTAAAGGGTTCACAACTCAGCAGGAGGATGGACTGATGGACTAATGCATGCAGGACATAATTCAAGGGCTCTGTCATAGGTGCCTTCAGTTGTCAACTTGACACATCTGTAAAATAGGAGACCTCAACCGAAGATTTGCTTCCCTTGGATTGTCCCGTAGGCACATCTGTGGGGGCATTTTCTTGGATAGAAGGGTCCAGCCCACCATGGGCGGTGTCATCCCTAGATAGGTGAACCTCAACTATATAAAAGATAGCTGAATGTTAGCCCGGAAGCATGCCAGCTTCCTTTGTGGCTCCTGCCTCTGTTCATTATTTAGTTCCTTCCTTCAAAGATAGATTTTGTAAGCCAAATAAATCCTTTCCACCTCAAGGTGGTTTTAGTCAGATTTTTATCACAGCAATACAAAGAAAACTATGACAGGCTCCATTGGGCATACAGGCAAGAATGTGAGAGTGATTCTGACTTCACTAAGGAAGTGGAATGTGTTAGGTTTTGAAGGATGAGTAGGAGTTTATTCCCAACAGAAGGAACCATGGCTGAAAGATCTCCAAGAAGACAGCAGTGTGCGGAAGAGTTAATGCTTGTGTGCCCGGGACACCTCTAGGAATGAAGGAGAGAAAGAGACAAACTTAGAGAGCAGGGAGGGGCTTGAACATCAGCTGCCAAAGTGAAGAACGGGGGCCACAGCCTCAGTGCGGAGGACAGATTTTTCTAGAAGAGAATAAAGCTTGAGTGGCCAGTGTGGGGATTTAGAGAGTGGTTCAGACGTTACGGGGGGCTGATGGGAAGAGCAGCCATGAGGGCTACCAGGGACGACTTCAGTCAAGTGGAAGCAGAGGTGGGCCTTGTGCAAGTCACCTCAAGGGACACATGGGAACAGCACCTTTCTCTCCTGGGGGGAGGGGTTCTGAGATTTCCTGTGAAGTCCATGGCAGTATTTCCCAAAGACCCAATGTCTGAGTCTTCCAGTTTTTCCTGTTGTGTGTTCCTGTTTCAGATCTGCCTCAGAAGCCTGCCTGCCCTCCCTCCTCCCTCCCTTCCCCACTCCTTCCTTCCTTCTCTCCATCCCTCTCTTTCTCCCTCCCATTTTCCCTCTCTCCCCTTCCTTCCTCCTTTCTTCCTTCTGTCTGTCCCTCTTTTCATCTGTCATTTCTTTCATCTTTCTTTCTGTCCTTTTGTCCTTCCTTCCTGCCGGCCTTTCTTCCTTCCATCTTTCTCCCTTTTTTCTATCTGTCCTTCCCTTCTTCCTTTGTTCCTCCCATCTGTCTTTCATTTTATCTCTCCCCCCTCCTTCCTTCCTTCCCTTCCTCCTTCTTCCCACCCACTCTCCCCTCCCTTTGCTTCTTCCCTCCCATCTTCTATTTCCCGTACCCCTGTCACAATCATCACTGTGCCCTTACTCTTGACAGGCACAAAGTCACTCCTAGAAATTACACAAGGTTCCGTCCCTGCACCAAAGAGTTTCTGTCTACAGAGGAAAACCTCTACACAAACAGCAGGTTATGAGATAGGCACCCCCCCAACACCCGCCATGCCTGCCCTACAGCTAGCAGTGTGAGTGGTCCTTAAGCACTGGCCATGGGGAAATCTTGAAGAGATAGGTAAATATAGGCACTTTCCACGGGAGAGGAGTGGTGCTAAGTGCCCCGGAAACACTGCCTGGAGGTTGCACAAAAACCACAGTCACAGCTTTAAGCATTTTATTGGATCCTCTGCTGGCCTTGTATTTCCTCTAACACTCCATTCTGAGCAGTGACTGTGTACACGACTGTCCTTCTAAAGTGCCCTGCATGGTACATAAAGGGAGAGATCAATTCCGGCTTCTAAGAAGCAATTCTCTGCTTGCCACACAGTAGGTGCTCAATAAACAGTGACTACTGGGTGAATGGATGAACGGAGCCTCTGACTCATGGAGAACAGCCCTTACTGGCAGAACCTGATTATGTCTTAGAAGCAAAGAATGAAATCGAGGCTTCGAGAGTAAGCCCAGAGAAGCCTTTGTGGTTTTCGGGATAACAAAGACCATTATTCTTGATCCAGTATTAAAATTTATTATCCAGGACAATTTTTTGTGGGCCAATTAAAAATAAATAAATAAATAAAACTTGTCACAGATATTTAACCACCTTAAGCACAAAGGTGGCTGGAAGCAAGGAGTTTTAAACAAAGACCCAGGATGGGTCCACAGGAACCTTACCAAGGAAGTACAAGGTCTGCAGACCCCTTAGACTCGGACCCAGTGATCTGAGAATTTTGCTGTTGGATGGAGCCCATGCCAGGAGATTTTTAGATTGAATGAAAGAAAGGGCTTAGGGAGAGGTGTGTATTACTGTGGACCCCACACTTAGTCTGGTACCCATTGGTGCTCTGAGCCTTAATCTTGCTGATATTAACCGGGCGTGCTGATAAAAATACAAGTTTTAAAGCAGACAAAAAGAGGGGGGGGGATTTTTTTCCATTTCTACATTTTCTGTTTACTCTCTGTGTACTTTGTGTAAGCTCATTAGCCACTGTGAGCTTGTCTTCTACTGTGGACATGGAAGACATGTTTAAGGAACTAGGAAAGCATCAAACCAGGAAGCAGTGCACTGGTTCCTTTGTACCCTTCTCTGTGGTCTACACAAAGTCTTTGTCTCATCTATCAAATGGAAACTTTGTTTTCCTTTAGACAGAGATGGATGTGTGCTCTGAGATTCCAGAGCTGTGTCCAGGCAAGACTAGAAAAGGCTCCGGGGATGGGTGTGGGCAAGGTTAGTGAGGACTGGAAAAAGCACTCGGTCTTGTGGGATGGATGGAGTAAGTCCTAAAGGTAACAGTGGGTCCTGAGGTAGGCTGTGACATCCGCCAGTGTCAAGGGTTTCTGACAAGAACACCAACACAGTTCCATAGTGTCTCAATTAAGACACTATTAATTATTTTTATTAATTAACTAATTGACGTCATTAATTAGCAGACTATTGGATACTTGTTTTATTAATTAAATATTTAATTGAATATGTAATCGTTGAGGTAAACATTAGGCAGACTATATGAAGGATTTCCCGATCCTTGCAACCCTCACAGGCTTGCATACAGAGAGCGACTACAGACTTGGTTACTAAGATCACTAGTTTAGAGTGAGGTTTAGGTGATGTAGATTCTGGTGATGGGGACAGATGTGTAGCAGCCATCATGGTATCAAGCAAGAGGGCATTAGATGCTCCGAAACCTCTCCATTCCTCCCACTTGTCTCTTTTTCCATCCCAGATCCCTAAAATAGATGCTTTCAAAGTACCCACAAATCTCTTCATATTTCCACAGTGCTTCACAGTAGTTTGTGTGTATATGTGTGAGTGTGTGTATGTGTGAGTGTGTGTGTATGTATGAGTGTGTGTGTATGTATGAGTGTGTGTGTATGTGTGTGTATGTGTATGTGAGTGTATGTGTGAGTGTGTGTAAGTGTGTGTGTGAGTGTGTGTGTATGTATGTGTATGTGAGTGTATGTGTGAGTGTGTGTAAGTGTGTGTGTGAGTGTGTGTGTATGTATGTGTATGTATGTGTATGTGAGTGTATGTGTGTGTGTAAGTGTGTGTGTGAGTGTGTGTGTGTGTGTGTGTGTGTGTGTTTCAGGTTTTTCAGACTGTTAAAAATGGGAATCTTAGGGGCTGGGAGATTAACTCAGGAGCAGAGCAAGCACTTAGTATAACTGGAGCCTGAGTTTAAGTCAGAAGCATTAAAGTCTGTGTCCCAGTGATGACTTGTGATCTACAGAACCTTCCAGGGCAGGGACGGCATTCTCTGTTTCCACTGAGATGGGCAGATGACAGGTGACAGCCATGTTTGCATCCAATCTCTGACTCTTCCACCCATGTGATCATAAGTATGTTACATACTTTTTTCTTTGCACCAGCTTCTGCATGGTAACCGGAAATAATTTACATGCCTGGTAATGGAAAATAAGCCATACCATAGGAAGTCACAGCTACAGAGCCCTGGCCCCAAGGCCGTACTAACTTCTAAAATCAGTTTCGTCACGGCCCCTCTCCCTTCTTTTAGATCACATGTCCATCCAGACCTAGACAGGCTGTTTTCCCATCTACTCAGTCCTTCTCCTGTCACTACAAAGTCACAGAATGTGCTAGAAGAGCCCAGAGTACAAGTTCAGTGGCAACCTGTGGCAGAGTAAATAATACACTCACACATACACACACACACACTTAACATACACACTCACATACACACTCACATACACACACACAAACTCACACATACACATACACACAGACACACACATACATACACATTCATACACACACTCACACATACACACACATTCATACACACACTCCCACAAACTCACACACACTCAAACTTACACACACACACTCACATAAGCACACACACAGACACTCACACAGATGCACACAGACATATATAGACACACATATTCACAAACGTACACAAGTGCATATTCTGATCTCTGGGTAAATGAGACTTTGAAGATGTGATTAAATTAAGGGTCTCGAGTATACATTATCCTGGATTGTTGATGTGGGCTCAAAATAACAGGAAGGCTCTTTAGATGTTCAGAAGGAACATGATCCTGTCCGTCTCTTGATGCTAACCCACTGAGCTCCACATAGGAAGTCTGACTTCCAGGACTCTGGGAAAGTTATGCTATTTAAAGGTGCTGCTACTAATGCTCTCCTTATCTTGTGGACCCTCTTGCCTCAGTTTCCTTATCTGTTAAACTGTTGGTATACGGTCAGCAATTGCAAGCTTGGTTTCAGTGGTACAAAAATTCCCACCTGTCAATCATTTGCCAATGATGATAAGATTTAAATTGCCTCGACTAGACACTAGAGGTCAACATGAGAGTTTTGCTAAATAAAGAGCGTGGGAGCTGAATATACTTGAGATGCCATAGGTAATCAGGCCTGTTCAGATGGCTAAGTCTGATGGCTCTCTGAAACCATTGGGGGAAAGATAGGTTTGGTCACCAAGATAAACCCAGCTGTAGAGTCAAAAAGGACCAGTCACCAGGCAGCCAGAAGCAGAATTGTCCTAGGCCTTTGGTCACCTTGCTGGGCTTGTTACTCAGATCTAGGGTTGAGGAAGGGAAAAGAAAAAAAAAAAAAAAAACACAGGTTGGATACAAAAGAACGATGATTTTTCTGGAAGGGGATAAAGGCCTTCAGCCATCTTGGGCATCCATTAGAGATCTGAAATGTGGCTAACTTCAGCCCTCTCTCCTGCTGCACCTCTCTTCCAGCATTAGCCTTGGATACACTGCTTTGCATCTTGGGAAAATGGTAGGTCCCAGAGAGGCCTTCACAGATCTACTGAAGAACATTTGATCAGCCGGAGATCAAACTGTTCCTACTGACTTAATAAAGGGGCTGTCTGCAGCACACCACACTACAGCTTTTAGGACCTGTGACCTGGGTGCAGACCTTACTCAGCCTGCACATGGCCTTCCCTTCCCTCCTCAGGAGCTGGGGCTTCATAGCAGACCTGTAACCAAGACTGATCCGTCCATATGCAGGACACAGCCATGCCAGAAGAAAGACCTTCCGGTCTGTAGCAAGTGTTCCGTCCTAGGTGGCTGTGGTGGGTGTGCTCCTGTCCATCCACGGCGAGTATCTGTAGTTGTTAACAGTCTCTCTGTAGCCTCAATTGCCCAAACCTCGGTTCCTTTTAGTTGCAGAGGATGAGTCCTTCTGCCAAGGAAGCAGCCTAGCCAAACCACTAAGTGCCGGTGGCTAAGATTTGGTGTACACAGTGTACGGGTGGTTCAGCATCTAAGTCACTCCATCTAAATAGCATTCAGTTATGGAAGCTGCGATCTTCCTGTGCTCGTAGAAAGGATATTTTGGGAGGTTTGGGGCTAAAGTATTTTTGGTTCCTATGAAAGTTCATAACTTAACCCCAAATATTCACATCTCTGCCGCCGCTCCCTCCCCCCCACCCCCAAATCAACAGAGGCAGCATAATTTGGCAGTCCTCCTTGTCAGTCATGAGTTCTTACAGAGCTGATTTGTCAACTTCCACCCATTTAATCCTCGTGACAGCTTTGTGATCATTACAAGTGACACACCTATAAGGCACAGAAAGTCTCACAGAACTTAAACATGGCAGTGCTGGGGTTTGAACACAGAGCTTAAGTATGGACTCCGTAACCGTACCACACTGACTGAAAACCTCAAGGAACTCGGAGAGTGTGAAGAAAACCCCACTTTTAGCAAAACCCTGTTTCTTATGGTGTTTCCGAAATTAGTAGGGCTGGGCATATACCTCAGAGGTAGGGCAATGTCTTGGCACCCATAGGACCCTGAATTTGACACACGTGTACACACACACACACACACACACACACACACTACCAGTGACTTAAGAATACAAACTTCTTGTTGCTTTGGAAAGCAAACATGTTAACAACACTGGATGCCCCGCCCTAGGTGTCAGCAATGAGCTGGGTCTGAGTAGCAAGTTTGGTCCTTGTCACTTGCCCTACAAACTTTCACACAGAGCTGATCACATAGAAACACCTAAAGGAAGACTTTCCAGCCCACCCACCCTCTGGCAAGACCAAAGTCTCTGATAGGGGCGGTGGTCCTTCCTCTTTATACAGGCCCGCCGCTGGCCTTTTAGCCCCTCAGATTTTCCTCTCTCCACCCTCATTTCTTCAAAGAAATAAGGCTGCCTAGCCCTTGCCCAGGCCACAGATTTCACTGTAATCGAATGAGGTGACAAATGGGAAGAACTTAGCCCAGACCAAGGCACCAAGAGATGCTGAATGAGCGAGATTGCTCTGTATGCCACCCCCCCCCCATTCATCTCCCCGCTGGCACAAAGCAAATTATCCCACAGATGCACTTTGTCCTCTGGGTTGTGAGTTTGGTCTTGGACTCTTCCTCTGCAGTGAGGTGTCAGAGTTAAACCCTTCACTGGAGGATTTTAAACTCAAATACTTGAGTTGACACATGTCACATAGACACAGCTTAAGTGCTGTCTGACTGGAGATGTGGGCGCCGTGTGACCAGTTCAGCAATTTAGGGACACCAGACGAGTTTGGGCCTAGTGTTCAACAGTTTTCATTGTTGCTAGAGAGAAGTAAAACAATTAACTTTCTATTTAAATTATTTGTTTATTTTGGTGATGCTGGCGATTAAACGGGGCTTTTTGCATACAAGGCAAGGACTATATTAACCAAGCCACCCCCAAACAGAGTCTTTTAAAATACTGAATGTGAGGACGAGGAGTACAATTTGAAAGGCTCTACCTTCAGCACAGGAGGGAGAGAGAGAGGAAGGAAGGGAATGAGGGAGGGAGGGAGGGAGAGAGGGAGGGAGGGAGGGAGGCGAGGGAAGAGAGAGAGAGACCCAGAATACTGTGTGTCTACACCATGTAGGCTAAATCAAGTCACCTATGGTCCGATTCAGCCACAGCTCTAACTAGGACTCACCTCCTACTTTGGGAGCCAACCTTCTACAGATGGAGGAGTGACTTGAGGGGTTTAGCTGTCTGCCCTACAGCCGGCCCCAGGTGTCGATAATCTGGTCCTTGCTAATTTGTTGGCAAATCACGATGGCATATTCTACAAGTCAATTAAAATACATGTGTATCCAAAGGCCCCAAAAGCCTTACACTGGGGACGGCAGCCGAGGTGACTGAGAAAGGGCTGGTTTAGAAGCAGATGTGTACAAGTCCGTATGGACTGTTAATTGTTCTCAGAACACATGACTTCAGACTTGAACTGTTGTGGTGTTAGAATTTGGACCTGTCCCACTGATGAAGTAAGGGATTTTTTTGTCATGCTTCTTTCTGAGTCACACAACAGTGGCCGTTGTCACTGAAACATCCCAGACTCTTTAAATCCCCAAGGACCAAAACACATTTTTCATCTCCATTCATTATTCATTTCTAGAAGTTGTTGCTTCGATTGAACTCTCTTGATTGACTGCCCTTTCCCCCTGCATCACCTCAGTCTCTTGTCCCAACACCAACTGCCTCTTCTCTGGAAACAGTTAAGAGTTGAGAACTCCAAAGTCCTGCACACCTTCCTTTATCCCTGGCCTGCTCTAGAATCACTCTCTTATTTGTTTGCTTATTTTGGAGATAGACATCAGTTATCTCAGGCTGACCCCAAACTTGCTTTGTAACTGACATAGCCTTCAGCTCCTCATTCTCCAGCCTCCAGTCCCCAAGTGCTAGGATTACAACCTGGTATCAACACTCTGGGCCCTGAGTAGAATTCTTGGAACATGTGATGAAACCCACCTGGTCCAGAATCTTCTGTATCCTGTGAGGAATGCATTTCCTGAGGTCTGTATGTATGTATGGATGGATAGATAGATAGGTGAATGGGTAGGTGGGTGGATGAGTGGATGAGTGAATGGGTGGGTGGGTGGGTGCATAGATGGATGGATGGATGGATGGATGGATGGATGGATGGATGGATGGATGGATGGGTGGATGGGTGGGTGGGTGGGTGGGTGGATGGATGGATGGATAGATGGATGGGTAGGTGGGTAGATGGTGAATAGATGAATGGGTAGGTGGGTAGATGGTGGATGGAAGGGTGGATGGATGGATGGATAGATGGATGGGTCGGTGTGTGGATGGGTGGATGGATGGATGGGTGGGTGAATGGATGGATGGATGGATGGATGGATGGATGGATGGATGGATGGATGGATGGATGGGTGGGTGGGTGGATGGATGGATGGATGGGTAGGTGGGTGGATGGATGGGTGGATGGATGGATGGATGGATGGATGGGTGGGTGGGTGGATGGATGGATGGATGGATGGGTGGGTGGGTGGGTGACAGCTCTCGTCAAGGGCCAAGAGTCTGCCCTTTGACCTGACTTAGAAGCAGGTGCTCTTGAGACTCATTCATATAGACTCTTGCTAATTATTCTCTGTACCCAGTGACTTTGGGCTCAGATTTTTCTGTAGCAGGAACTGGGTTGGTGGCATTAGGGTATGGATCTATTCTCTTGCTGATGGTAGTCTTAGAGGCTGGAATGGAGAAGCTGAAGTTAGGAACCGCCCTCCCCTCTGATCTTGGGCAGGTGTTTCATACAGTGCTGCTTACACTTTTCTGAGTGCCAAGGCTGCAGCTGAATCGATGTCTGGCAGTGGCCGGGCAGTGACACAGCATTTCAAATGCAGGTTCTTTCTTGTTCCTTGACTCAGTATTGTAACAGCCCCGTGGGGCAGGATTCCTCCTCTCTTGACGAAGGGGAGATTTAGTCTCAGCAAGGTTGGGTGACCATGCAGTATAGAGGAAATACAACCCACAATGATGTTTCTCAGATTATTAACAATTCTTCAAACACTCATGGAAATCAATCTAGAATTAAAACAAGAATAAAGCAACCTGGGGGTGGGGGCAGCAAGAGGATTCCCCCCTTTCCCCCAGCACACACACACACACACACACACACACACACACACACACACAGGAAAATGTTGAATGTGCTGACTGTACACACTGTTGGCATCCGCCCAGGCCTGGGGAGGATGTCTGTGGCTCACACTGACTCCTGTGAGCTCATTACCCAAGCTTTTGTAACTCTGAGTTTGCCACTGCCTGGGCTTGTTGGGGGAGGGGAGGTCCCAGTCCTGACAATGGGTCCCAGACTGAAGGGAGGGGTGTGGAGCATTGCTCAGGAACAAAGCCTTCTTTCAGTGACTCTCGGGTTTTTGTTCTCCTCTGACAGTGGAGGGTGGAGGACCTCTGATTTTCTCAGGAGTCAGGAGTCTGTTCAGGGTTCCTCCTTGTGAACACCCACCAGCTGCAGAGAGTCAGGTCTCGAGTTCCGTGGATGCTGGAACCAAAGTGGCACCTTGGGAAAATAACTGTGGGCTGTGAGCTCTGCCATCTGCCTGAGGCCTGATTAAACCATATATCTCACAGAGGCAAAGAGCCTTTCAGAATGTCTCAGCATGGCTGCTGTGATCACTCCTACAGCATGTACCCATTATCAGGGAAACTGAGGCAGGAGTATTGCATCAAGTTTTAGGCTAGCCTGGGCTGCATGAGACACTGGATGGGTCTGGGGGGTCTGTCTCATTTTTGGCTACTCTGCCATCACTGTTTGCTTACTCGTAGGGTGGGAAGGCAGAAAGACTCCTATTTTTACTAGGACTGAGAAAGTGTTTGATAAGGGAATGAAGCCATTCGTAAACATGAAACAGGAGATTTTAAAAGACTTTTTTTTTTAAGTGTTAAAAATTATTTACTTGAGGGAAAGGTAGCTTCATTAAGGCAAAATCCACCTTTGATTTAAAAAAAAATAATAATAAATGCCCCAATTTTTTCCCCATGATGTTCATGGCATGTCACAAATGGACTGTCCTGAAGATACCAGTAAGAACGACATCACAGACCACGCCTTCCCCGTGCCTGGACCCTGCCCCTCACAGACCACGCCTTCCCCGTGCCTGGACCCTGCCCCTCACAGACCACGCCTTCCCCATGCTAGGACCCTGCCCCTCACAGACCACGCCTTCCCCATGCTAGGACCCTGCCCCTCACAGACCACGCCTTCCCCATGCTAGGACCCTGCCCCTCACAGACCACGCCTTCCCCGTGCCTTGACCCTGCCCCTCACAGACCACGCCTTCCCCGTGCTGGGACCCTGCTGCTGCATTCATTCATTAGAGAATTTCTCCCATAAACAGAATCATTCAGTGCCTTGACTAGCTCACTTCTTACACTTAGTGTAGTCTTTTTCAAGTATGCCTTACACTGTCTGTCAGCGATTTGTTTTTATGGCTGAGTACTATTCCGCATGTTTGGAGCTGCTCCCAAGTGGCTGACGCACTCTTCTGTTGATGGGCATTTAGGTTTTCCCCAAGTTTGGGTGATTATGAATAAAGCTACTGTGAGCACACACAAGTGTAAGTCTTTGAATGGCTGCGTTTGCATTTCTCTAGGGTAAATAGGATTTTCCTTTCTTTTTTTTTTTTCTTTCTTTTTAGTATTTCTTCAATAAACATATATAACAATGACACCAAATAGCAGGAGTAGGGAAACCCCGTGTTGTGTCTCAGAATTTTAAAAAACTAACCTAAGTTGGCAAAGAAAGCCTTAACCAATGTCTCCCCTGATTCTAGACAGCACATCCAACTTCTTCCCTTGAAATGAAGATGTGATTAAAAAGGTTCCCCCTCCTTTTCTTTTCCTTGAATGCTTGGGAAGAATTTTAACAGCACTCTGAACTGAGAAAGCAGAAGGTAACCTTTGACCCTTGCACCAGGACCACACACTCACATTACAGCTAGTGACCGCATCAGCATACACAGACCCTGCAAGCCATCTACTTAGTTTTCATAACTGTATCTTAATATCCCCAGTGTATAGATAATGTGTCACTTGTGGAGAAAATGTCTTAGGAGCTACCAGAATCCTTGTCGATGGGACTCTGGAAGCGGCAGAGACGTGCTCCTTCACTCTGGGACATTCAAGCAGGGTAAGATAGACCGTCTGCACAGACAGCACCCCAAGTTCACACATGTGTGAGCAGTGTGCAGTGGCCCGAGCAGACCCATTGGTGGGGTCAGCAGCTTCCAGCTCTACAATTATGGGTTGAAAACATTTCTGGAAAATTGTGTCTATGCAAACAAAGCATGTATAGAATTCTTCCTGGTTATTTTCCAAGCAGCCTAACAAATGGCTTATGCGGTGTTTACATTTATGGCATCTTGTGAACAGTTAGAGGTGATTTAAACAGTTAGAGGATCGAGTGAGATTGTGTTACCACCGCACCGTTTTGTGCAAAGCATGGATCATCGCAGGTTTGGGAAGGAGTCGTTGGACCTGTGTCTGTTCTCTTAGCCTTTTGTATGTGTGAAATGTGTGTGGACAAATTCATAGGCGCCTTTGTAATTCCTTCTGGAAAGGCAAACTACGGACCTAAGGCATGGGTAAAGGTTGCTGTCTTCACTGTCTCCTCAACACACTCTGAAAATAGTGGTTTTTTATTACACGGATCTGTATGTGCGTTAAGTCGTTGTATTAATTTTAGCCTAAGGGAAAGAAACATTCCTCTCTCACCACTTTGCTGGTATCAGTGCCATGGTGTCTGTCCTTTTCTCTGCCAGAGCTCAGAGGCCACTGGGCCAGCTGTCCCCAACCCAAACCACCCCGCCACCACTGACCTCCGTCACTGGAAACCAAGGTCCTCTCCGTCTTCGTAAGCATGACCACAGCAGAGGTGTGGCTCCTTATTTTCACTGAGGAGAATTATTTGTATTCCAAGGGCCTCTCTGATTGTGGCCTTGACCAACCCTGGAATGTCTTTCAACAACGAATCACCAGCAGCCAACCCCCATGACCTTTGGAAAATGAATTTGCTTGCCGTTGGGCCGGGACCGGTTCTCCTGCCCAACTAAAATGTCAATTAGATCACCACTGGATGCTGTTTTGTCTGCTTAAGTATATTCAGCTGACAGATCTGTAAATGGTAAATGTTTGCTTGTGTCTATCTTAAAAAAAAAAAAAAAAAAAAAAAAAAAAGGACACCACACCCAAGTTCAGCACGTGTCCCTGGCTGTGTGTGGCTCCTGGTGACAAGGAGATTCAGCTCACTGACTTATGGGAAAATACACACGCTGAACCATTGGGCAAATTCAACATGGTAACAGGATGAACTGATGATGGTCACAGTATGTCTAGTTAACTCCCAGCCCACACTGGTACCAAAGCCAGCCCATGAAGGAGTACATGACTTCCTTTTAGTGACCGTGAGAGAGGTGTAGCTGAGTGGTGGCCGAAGCCCCTGTTCCCTTGAGTCCGCCCTTTCTGTTCTGTGCCTTATTCTAAATATTCCAATGGATTCCTTTGACCCGTGTCTGCCATAGGCATGTTGTTCAGCCAAATGAAAAATAGAGCACAGAACCAAGATTCACCACCGCAGCCTCGCTGGGTAGGGAGTGGGGCAGGGACCTCCTAGACCTCCATCTTCCATCGTGCTTCTGCTCCCCAGCCACTTGGGCTTAGCGCTGCCCTGCTCACTGAGACACCAACGCTCCTGGTCCCGGATTCTTGCTTTGGATATTAAGAGACTAACTCACCCTGTGCTTTGGATGGCTTCCATCAGACCGTATAGACTTTCTCTATCCTAGGGTATCCTAAATAGCAACTGCCAGTGAACCTGTTAGGGTTCTTGGGAAGTTGCTTCACAACATTCATATGCTTTCAGCAATTTGGATGGTCCTTCATAGAGCAGCCAAGGACGGCCATCCCCAGCATTATGGGGGGAAACAAAACTAGGAGAGAGGCGTGACTCACTGGTACAGCATCTACTTAGTACATGTAAGGCCTTAGCTTTGATAACCCAGTATCTCACACACACACACACACACACACACACACACACACAAGATGGAACCTGTATTAAGAAGTACAACTCTGGTGTAGTTGTGTAGACTTTTCGAGTTGTGATGCAGAAGATGAGCATTCTTGGTGAGCTACCAACACAAGACCCTTTTCTGGAATTAGTTCTTTAATGCAATGAGATTTCCAACACTGATTTTCCGCCCTTGCTGTTTTACTGCTGAAGCAGGCAGAGGAAGGGCGTTCATGGGAGGTGTCTTGGCAAGCTCACAGCTCCTTTCCTGCAAGCCAGTCCTTCTGCCTATTGCATTGAGGGGCTTAGAATCCACCTCCCTCTACTGGCTCACAGACTTAACAAGCTCGAAAAGGTTTTAAAAAGTGAACCACATGGTCCAAATTTCTCCTTTTACAACTCAGAGATTAAATTTGCCTGGGACTGTTCAGACGGTCAGCAAGCGCTGGGCCAAACTGAGGCCTCCTTTGTTTTCTGGTGTTACCTCATAAAGGCAATGGAACAATGACACAGAGAGGCCAGAGCCATTGGGAGGAACATTCGTTATTACTGACAGCCTCTATAGAAATGAAGAGCTAGTATAGTGCAGGGATGTGGTGGGATGCTCCAGGAGAGGCCAGGAGAGAACCAAGAGGCTGGGTCACAGCTTTCATTAGGGTTGCCATTGAAAAGCTAGGATAGGAAGGGAAACAGTCCAGGACTGGGTGGTTTGGACAATTCCAGGGACAGAGGTGTGGGTCTGGTCCTAAGTATGATTCTTAGTAACTGGCCCACCTGGGGCTGATTTAGAAAATGGGGTGTGTGTGTGGGGGAACTGGCTTATTCTGAGAATTGTCTGGAAGGCAGGCTTGAGAGCACAAAGTCTGTATATGAACAGGGGCATGGGCTCACCCTCAACTGTTCACTACCCCTAAGAATTAATTAGCTCTATGAGGGCCATTCTCCCTAACAGCAAGCCCCACTTTGTACAATGCCAAGCCATCACAAAACACAGAAAATAAAACTGCATTATCATCTCAAAAAGTCCCCCGGAGTCCCCTATTCCTACCCTCCAAGCCCCTGCATCTTACCATGTAGAAGCTCAAATTAAAGAGAAAAGGCCAAGCATACCCAAATCTATGGCAGTTCAGACATGAAGCCACAGGTTGTTGTCCTGTACAAGCTTAAGGTTTGTTTTGTTTCATACCTTTTCTCCCTGAGACAGTATAATTTGACATTAACAACCCAGGCCTGACTTCCCTGTTGAATAGCATCTTAAGCTTTGAAAGTAGTTTCTCCTTTCCTCTGAGCCTTACTTTCTTCTTTTTTTGGAAATGCTGGACTTAGAACCAAAGATCTCTGGGTGCATCTGACACCGTCATACTGTGAGCTCCTGCCACAATCACCCATAGGGCTGGGGTCTTTTCTGACAGCACTGAAGCTCATGTTAAGTGAAGGAGAGGTTTTTTTTTTCCTAATTATCTCCCCAGGAGTCTGACAAAATATCCAAGTATATCTACTTAGCTCATAAGTAGAAAGTGTTTATTCTGACAAATGGTTTTAGAAGTTCCTGTCCATGATGGAGTAGTCCCTTTATTTTGGTCCTCTGAGGAGGATAACCCACTGTGGTTGGGACAGATGGATGCTTGAGAACAGCTCACCCAGACAGAAGCACTCTAATGACTTACAGACAGACAGCCAAGGGGGTAGATAGGCAGGTGGGTAAAGTAGGTAGAAAGATGTTTCCTAAGAAATCTCCCCGTTATAGGTAAAATCCAGACTTGGAAAACAAGCCCAAGGTCAGTGAGTCCTTAAGAAAAGAAAACAAGGAGGTTCTGTTTCAATGTTTCATCTTTTCTATCTCTCAAGCCCCCCCCCCCCACACACACATATGTCATCTTCTCCTACACACCTTCTGATTCTTTTTGGAATATTTGAGCTGAGTAAGATGACCAGAGCCATCAGATCTCAAGTTGGGCAAATACAGAGACAGTGCCTTCAGGCTGCCTGAAAAGTGACTGTCAGAAATCTGCCATTCACTCGGGGTCTCTAAGTGCTCTGTCAAGCTCTACCTTGATTAAAATTGAAAACCCCATTGCTTGAAAACCAAACGTGAAATCGAAATCTCTTTACCCGGTGCTCTTACATTCCAAAGCCCTGGCTTATGGGTTATCCTCAGTTAATTTATGCCATCTTGGGGCCATACATTAATTTTGAATATATTTGTTGAAAATTTCCTGTAGCTTGCATTTATGGTTGTCAAAGGGGCTTTTATCTTGAAAAAAATGGTGCTGGTTTTAATTACAATTCTAAATAGCTTCATAACCATCGTGAACCCTGGATTTACATCATCTTTGTGACAGCCGCACGATTCCCGCTTTATTGATTTTGTCATTTGCTTCATTACAGTTAATGCAAGCCCTTTGTACAGAGACAATTCTGGGCTGCTCTCTTCTTGGAGGGGTTAGTATAGAACATCTTGACGAACACAGAGCCCATCCCCCCACTCCCTGCCTCCACCACAATGCTGACCCAAGGTGGGGAGAGGCAGGGTGGGAGACATTTCCAAAGTGGCTATTTATCACTGGCAAAGGAAATGTTATCTCTGATTATCCAACCCTTTCCCCTGACCGGATACATCCACACCTGCCCGTTGGGAAGCCCTGGAGATGGTATTCTGAGTGGAGACACCCTAAGCCTTGTTTACCGTCTGTTTAGAAAAGATCCACAGTCACAGCTGCCTCCTAAAACACTCCACACGTCATTCCTTGCTCCCGGCCCAGCCAGAGGTCTAGAAGCCAGTACGGTCAGGGACACGGATAGGCCACAGCCAAACTGAGACTAACCTCAGTATGTAAATGCCCAGGAAAGCCAGTGAGTTAGCCAGGGTAGAAATGGGAGCCCCTGGCGATAAACTCAAACAAGAGGGAAATAGAAGTGGAGACACCAGTATAAGAAAAAACAGTCTGTTTGAAACCATCATCCATGGGCTTCTGAATGCCAGGGACAGTTAAGGGCACTACAGAAAGCGTTTGGAGACCCAGTTGGTAAAGGAGAACCCGTGAGGAATTGTATGTGTAGACCAAGGCGGGGGTGCTGTATAACTGAACATCTCGTTTCCGATACAGAGTGAGGATTTTTCTTCCCCAGCTTCTGCTTGGTGGGACCTACACTTCCCCACCCAAGAGTAGTGAGGCGGCTCACCTCCTGCTAGGGTGTGAATGTGGAGTCTGCTTTGCAGAAAGAACAGTGAGTCCGCTCTTCTCTCCAGGGGCGGGGCAGTTCCATCTTATAACTTACTGCATGGCATTCAGACTACGGGTGGTCTTCTAAAGCCTTCTGTGTGAGTCATGGGAAGAAGAAACACTGGGCACATGGAGGAGCTGGGCTGGGAGACTTGGCCAGAAGAGACTAGTAGCTTAAGTACTTGTTCAGAGCTCCCACAAGCACACAGAAATACGAAAGCTGGTCTCCTTATGCCATGTTTGTTCCCAGCCAGTGCTGGGGTGTGTATGGGGGGGGATTCTCCTTCCCAGCCAGTGCTGGGGTGTGTATGGGGGGGATTCTGAGCTGTGTCCTTTCCCAGGGAATAGATTGGAAAACGTTAATACCAAATCCATTTATATTCCTGTTCTCTTCCAACCTACTGTTCAGTCCTCCAAGGCATTGGAGCATCCTCAGCTTAGCTGTTCCAAACAGGAGGAAGCTCACACTTCCATTCTTGCTCGACACACTGCATTAAAAATAAGATTTAGCTCAGCACAGAGGACCCAGCCACAGAGTGAGAAAACACCCCTCACGTGCACACAGGGGCTTAAGTGGGAATTCAGGGTCCCGTAATGTCGCTTCTTCAGGCCCCAGAAGTTATCCATCCCAGGGGACATCTCAGCCCAGAGAAGTAAGGCCACAACCCAGCAAGGCAAAAGTTCCTTGCTATCTGATTCTTCAGCAAACTGCCTGCTGGTTGGTCGGTTTGTGGTTGTTTTGGTTGGGTTTGGTTTGTTTCGTTTTCACTAAAGGCTATTATTACCTTAACTAAAAATGGGAGTGCTCACACACATACACACACACACACACACACACACACACACACACACACACACACGGCCAGTGCCTTCTCATCCTAATCCTCAAGTGCTAGCAATGGCTTGCTTGTCCTTCAATCCTGCCAGGGCTTTGAGAAAAAACTCAGCACAGCCACATGTAGAATCAGCCTCCACCAGAGTGAGGGCACCCAAGAAGCACATAGCATTATGGTTTCCAGTCTCTTCTCAGTTTCTCTGTCCCTTAAATCTGTTTGAACATTTAAAAACAAAAACAAAAACATTTCGCTTCATGGTGATGGTGCACACCTTTAATCTCAACACTTAGGAGACAGAGGCAGGTGGATCTCTCTGAGTTTGAAGCCAGCCTGTCTACAGAATGAGTTCCATGACAGCCAGGGCTACACAGAGAACCCTGTCCGGAAACATGCTCTCCACCCCATCCCATTATTTTTTTCTCAGCTCAGTGACATTAATGTGGCTATTCCTGAGTCCTAGAGAAAATTGGTGACAGCCTTAGGGAAAGGACTTGACACTTTTCCTCAAGCCCTGTATGCCATCTCTTCCTCCAAGGTCATGTTTACAGGCTCTTAGTCAGAGACGGCTTTCTGGTACCAGGCACACCTCCCTTCATCCTGATATAACTGCATCCACACCCTCTATCCATCTTCTCAGGGGAAGGAAGCAAAGAGCCAGCCTGGGCTAAGGCAAATTCTGAAATGCGGATGCATTCTCTGAGCCCTCTGTCTGGATACTGCTGGTGGGATGCAGTCAGGAGGCAGCCATGTAGAAAAATACAACATAGTAGCTGGCCCTCGGCACTCGCTATTAGGCTTGGGAGTCTCACAGTCAGTCCTCAAGTCCCCCGCCCTCACCCCTTCTCTCTGTGTACGGTCCTTTCTGAATAAAGGCAATGTCCCCAGAGCACGCTAGGAGGAAAGCCATTTTAAAATTGCAATAAATAATCCCCCAAAGCAGGTAGGTTAAATTCTGTCCCCTTATTTCTCTCCTGGTTCTCTCTGATCTTCGTTTGCTAACATAATTCCGTTCACACCCAGACAGAGAGGGTTTGCTGTCTTGTTGAGCCTGGGCAAAGGCCTATCCCAAGCTTCCCTACTCCTCCACACAATATTATCACAGGGAAATGACCCTCATCCTGTGCTATTGTAACTACACTCCTCCTTGCTATGGAGTGAGCTTCTCGAGGTAAAAATCCATACACACATAGAATTCAACATTACAAACAGAAAAAGGAGCATAGCATGTTAGACTCACCGTATATCTAAGGCATGGGGGTGTCAGCTTCTAAATAAATTGATTAGGGGTGGACAGCTCAGGCCAGTGAGATGACTCAGCAGGTAAAAGGTTCTTGCTACAAAGCCGGATGATCTGAGCCGGATTCCCAGGATCTACAGAGTGAAAGGAGAAAACCGATTCTTGAAAATTGTTCTCCGGCACTCATAGGACGTGTCCACACACAAAACAGAAAAATGAATAAACGGTTAAAAATTTAGCTGGGTGGTGGAAACATATACCTTTAATCCCAGCACTTGGGAGGCAGAGACAGACTCAGCTCAGAGTTTGAGGCCAGCCTGGTCTATAGAGCATGTTTGAGGACAAGCCAGGGCTATACAGAGAAGCCCTGTTTCAAAACAAACAAATAAAACCCAAAAACAACAACAACCCAAACCACAAAAAAAAAAAAAAAAAAAAATCCCAAATTTAATGAGAGTAAAGCTCAGCATGTTTTTATTTAATATACTTACAAATAATATACAACCCTCATCTCTTTAATGGCAAAATGCTTTCATCCCCCAGAAAGGAAACAGTCTACCATTCATTTCTCATCTCTTTCTTACCCCAGCTTTACCATTCTGCTTTCTGGTCCTTTGTGTTTGCCTAGTTTAGGCGTTTCATGTTAGGGGAACTGAACAGTACAGGTTTCATGCCTGGCATCTCATCTTTTATAGAATGGTTTCCAGGTTTCTCCATGCTCTGGGGCATGTACCATTCATTGCCTTACGGCTGTTTTAAATGTTCACTAATACTCCCCGGTGCACATGCTACAATGTATCTATCTATCTACCCATCATCTACTGGCGGAGGTGTGGGTTATTTCTGGGTTTTGGCTGTCATGCTGAAATGAACAGTTGTGCACAGGTTTATGATTAAACAACTGTCTTCCCTCCTTTGGGCTAGGAAAAGACTCTCTTGGTCATGTGGCAGTCTTTTTTCCTTTTCCTTTTCCTTTCTTTCTTTTTTCAAAGGAAATTATCATACTGTAGGCTTCAAAGCTGCACCATTTTGCTTCCTCACCGGCAGTGTAGCTGGGCTCCAGTGTCTCACATCCTCACCGAGCACCCATGACTTCCCTGTGGCTTTCATGATAGCAGTCTCAGTGGTCTAAAGTAACATCTCCTTTGCCTTCTAAGATTTGTACCAAGCTCCTGACATGTGCCAGCCACTGTAACTATGGGACAGAGAGGACAGATTCTGTCACCAATGAATTGAAATATTCCTTATTCCTTAAAGGTAATAGTAAATAAAAGGAAGCAGGCCTTTTCCTGGAGTGTTTCAATTCCACATATTAGCTGGATTGAATGTAGTTATCAGGGCCACCCACATGGCTGAGTTTGACGACACGTTTTCTCCCGTAGTTAATTACAGAGGCCCTGATATCCCCTTACAGGGAGCTTACAAGACACACTTTAATTGGCTTCTGCTGTCACAAAGATACCTCTGAGTGATTCCTCACTAATGGCCACTGACCCCCAATATCCTACTACACGATGTAGTAAGAGCTGCTTGGTAATTTCAGGACCTGTGGCTTATGTACCTTTGAAAGACAAATGTGGAACACCCCTAGGGGAGGGAGTGCCCAGAAAATACAAATACTGACCAGAATCTTTTCGATTTCCAGCTTGCCTTGGTTGGAGGTGGGGATTGGGGGCGGGGGGGGGGGAGACAGGACAAACTATTTCTCTGAGTGTGTCATGCTCCTACCCAAGAAAATGCTAAGCTTTCCTAGGCTGGCTGGTACCTGGAGTTGCACCATATCCTCCTGTTTCCGGCCCTGGCCTTATCTTCAGCAATCAAAGGTAACAAAGGTATCCTCAGCATCCTTGGCTCCCAGCAAATCTAAAAGTTAAATTGATATCCAGAGATCTAATTGAGAGACTCAAGGATACATGAGGGCATCCTCCCTTTTCTACCATCTTTTTTGCATTCTTGGAGGCCAATGAAAGTAACCGGGTCCTAGTGACAAAGACCAAGAGCAGACCCTGACTTTCCCCATCTGCCCCTTCTCAGCCTTTAGAAACAGAAAGCCTATATAGTCATATTATAGCTATAGGGCCCCTCCCCCAGTTTGTGGCTCATGTGGAACAGCATGGTAGATAGGCATGAGACTTAACTGGAAGACTTCCTGGATTAGGAAGGTTGGGTTGGGCTCTTTGATGCTGCAGTATAACATCTGTGAGCCTCGGGTTACCAATGTGTTCACAAGTAGTCCAAGCACTCTGAAATAGGTGTTTTAATGAAGAGATAACCAAAAGGTCCTGGGACTCGGGTTTATTTTGCCTAGATTTGTATATGTTTTTATAGAGGATGTGTGCTTTAAACATGGTCTTGTCTGTCTATGCTCCACAAACAGAGAAGGTGGCAAGGACCAGCAAAAGTCAAGCACAGAAGGTGTTTGATGTGCTCAGATAGCCATTGGGGAGGAAGCAATACGGTGCAGAGGGTGTTACACTGTTTCCAGGCAGAGGGTGTCACACTGTTTCCAGGCAGAGGATGTCACACTGTTTCCAGGCAGAGGATGTCACACTGTTTCTAGCCTAGACTCTATATCACTTCTCACCTTGAGGAGTATGGACACATCTAGATCCAAAACCAAGTTCAGAGCCGTTTCTGCTTAACACTCGACATTTCTCTTCCGAAAAATTGGGGCTATTGTGATGTTGGTTCGCTACTTGATTCCTAAGTTAATAAAGGTTATATGCCATCAATGTGCCAGCGTATACTGTGGGGTACAGGGAGTCACAGGGTACAGACTCCAGAATACTAAGAAATTCTGTACTTGGGCTACAGCAATGGCTTAACAGTAAATTGCACTTGATGTTAATTCTGAGAACACGAGCTAGGCTTATGTGTCGGGTGGTTCACACCCACATCTAACTCTGATTCCAGGGCTTCTGACACCGTCTTCTGACCCCGGCAGGCACCTGCCATGAACATGGTGCCCATAGAGACAAGCGGGCATACACATATGGGTACATTAATAAAAGAGGGAAATGCATACCAATAGATGAGGTGCCATTTGAAAGCTTTAGGTCTGCAGCATGTCACTCCATTGATAATTTAATTAGAAACAGCCATCGACAAATGATGTTAAACTTTGCAGTCACTCTCGTTTAGTAGATCTCCCCTATGGGATTCTAAATGTGTCACCATATTACCGTCATTTCTTGCTGGGGGGGGGGGGGGAGGAATGTGCATTTTCTTTGATGTAAGTTTTTAGTGGCTTCTTGAATTTCAGTCCCCTAACAGCTGAGGAAGTTCGAAGAGCCCGTGGTCTGAACTGCTGGCCTTAGTCCGGGAAGAATATATTGAATATCTCAAATAATGGATTCTTTGGGCTGAGATGGGGAAGGTGGGATAAACGGATATGCTGGGATCGTCGAGGAATCCAAGTAAAATGAACAGGATTTTTTTTTTTCCCTTAAGAACTCATAAGAAATCAATCTCAGGACACATAACTTCATAGCAGAAAGAGACCTTGGAGATTAAACAAGAAAAAAATAATAGATGACTTTACTTAATAACATTAGTTTTAAAGCAAATAAAATTAAACAAAGCCAGAAATGCGTTTCCAGCACATCTACATTTCATTACTTTAAGTCTCACAATGGCTTTTTGGCTGACCACTGTCAGAGCCATCTCTCAGAAAAGGAGACTTGAGGACACAGATCCCAGTCTCTTAGTTTCCACAGCTAAAAACCACATGAGCTCTGGCCTTCCGTTTAAAGAAGAGAGAAGAAAAGAAAAAAAAAAAAGAATGTGTGTCAAACATTGAGAACTTACAAAGGATTTATCAGAATGAATTGGGAAGTGCAGATAAGTCCAGAGATGCTCAGATTTCTACGTGAGTGATCTGGGTGATTTTTGAAAAGGGAAACAGTCTTTGAGGGTCTAAGGATGCGAGAGATTCCCCAGGCTGTGGTGACACATGCCCTAAACCCTGAGTGATGAGGTTCACATCCAGCGTGATGACAAAAAACCCACAGCCTCTTGTGTGGACACCCGAGTGGCATCCAGGGAGAAATTCTCCTCTCTGCCTCCGGCTTGTTAGCTATAGTCACGGGGCTGTGTCTGTTCACTCTGCCCAATATGAAATCTTCTGAAACCCCCATAGGGCGAAAAAAAATTTGCCTACTACCTCCCTAGAGTTTGTGATGGTTGCTTTAAAAGAGAGTGGAAGCAAGCATACAAAAATGTAACTTCATGCCTGTTCACAAAAAGTGCATTTCTTCTTCCCTTTTCTCCCTCCTCCCTCCATCCTTCGTCTTTGCTGAGGACGAACCACAGATGGTTATCTCTCAGAAGTGTGTAACTAGGGAAACCACAGACCTGCCCCAATCACTATGGAGACAGCAGTTTATTTATCCAGCCTGTGAGTATTCATGACATCAGCAAGGCCAGTGAGTAAAACACAGATACCTCTTACAAAGAAACTTGAATTCCCAATCAGGTTGAGAGAGGCATGTAGAAGAATTGAGATACTTTCAGGTATCTGCCAGCCTCACCTCTCAGTGTATCCCACAAAGAAGTTCATTTTGCATAACGCATAGTGAGAAGCCTCTGGGGGTCGGTGTAACCAAAAGTAAGCTCCTGAATCCAAAGCCAACTGAAGCTTCAGAGAACAATGCTTTGAAAATGAATACCCTTCCAATGGGCTCCGCCTGAGGACCCAACAGAATAGATAGCCACCACGTGCATGCCTGCACAGTTTGCTGAGGACCGATGAGTTTTCCCAGAATAGGATATGTAAAGTTACAGGCAAACTGCAATGCCATGGCAACTTGGTCAGCCTTTGGTCCTGATGCAAAGGTGAGCACAGGGTCTGGAGCTGATGTGAGATGTGAGCCTTAAAACAGTTTATAAATAGTAACTAAGCCTTTTTGGTTCCTTGATCTAGAAAGTCAAATGAAGCTTTCTCGTTCTGAGTGTGGCCTGTTTTAGATGGATGGGCTTTCCTGCCTGCTTTGTTGTTTTTCCTTTATTGACCTAGAATACCAGAATGTGTTTCGAAATCAAATCTGACATACATGAATGAAGCAGGGGTGCTGCCCCTTCCCCTGGCTTACCCTTGATGCTACATCCTCTACTTGGATTTTTCGGCTCCATTTCATTTGCCAAACACTCCTGTCTAGGAAGGTTCCGTACACCGGACTGGACTTATTGATATCTCTCAAGGACGCGTGAGACCCCTCTTTATTCTTCAAGGTCAGGTGTGGCCTCTTTGCTGCTAATCCCTCAGCAGTTTGTGAGATTGCAGAGCTAACTTCCAGAAGCATCACCTAAGTGGACACAGCCACGCTCCTGCTGAGAAGTTGCATATGTTGGCCAGCAATATGGTTATATACTAAGCAGGAGCTACCACACGAGCTGTGTGGGAAAGTATGCCTGACGATGTTTGTTAGAATAGATTTCTGTTCCATGTTCAACTCTGTCCCCAAGCAGGCTATTGTGATCAGAAAGCTTAATGAACCCGACTCTGTCCCTTCCTCGCCAAGCCTCTGGAATGATAGCAGTCAGGTTTCTGAGTAATTCTGTAAGTAGAGTCACACTAAATGTCAGAGGTCCATTATCGCTTTGACTGTTTTGTAAGATACACGTTTATTCACATGTGGACCGGAGTGCCAGCTTACACCTGTGCATATGCATGTAGGAGATGCGAGCACAGAGTTGTCAGTTTACAGACAGGGATCTTTGCAGATAGTTAAATAATTCATGGGTGGGTAAACATATCTCTATGCATGTATTCCTGGGTCTGGTGGACAACTGTACTAAATTCGTAGAAGAATAGATTCACCTCCTTTTGCTCATGTCTTTTTAATGTGGAATTACTGTAGCTCCTTAATGGTGAGAAGGGGTGACAATTCATTAACAGACTCTGGCTAAGATCAAGTGTTTGATTTGCCTACAAAGTGTGACCGGAACTCAATTATGTGAGGTGTGTGGGTTTCTTTTGAATGTAATTTTTTTTTCCTTTTGCCAGTTAAAATAACCTTGAGCTTTATTAATATTTTAAGGAGCAGCAGACGAATGCTTCTACAACGTGTTCCTCAGTAAGGAGCTTTGTAATGTTAAAAGGCATATTTTTAAAAGTGTTACTAGATTTCTTGTTCTACTTAAAGAACAAATAGGTAATGCCCAGAAGACAAACAGGGTGTCAAGGCTCTTCCTGTCTGATCCAAAGTCTTGGTTTATAAAAGCAGAATTTTCACCAAAAAAATTTTTTGTTAGTTATTATATTATCTCTCTTCAGTCTAGAAAAAAAGGTACATGGAAGACGCATATATGAATATATATTGCAAAAACAAATTTAAATTGCTTTGGACTTTTAGAATTATACCATAAAGATGCAAAATATATGTGGCATGCAAAACCCACATATAAGGTAACCATCCTGCTGTTTTCAAAGTCTGTCCTGTACTTCATTCTGGTTTTTTGGGGGGTGGGGTACCTAATGCTGTCTGGACGTCTCTTAAGGTGCTGTGACGACTCTGGGTTAGTGAACTGCTAGATCCCGTGGCCACAGACTTGCTTGGCTTCCTACTGAGGCTTTCCTTGTGAATTTTGTACAGGACCCTTGGCTGGTTTCGTGCATTTTGCAAAGGTGGTTTTATATGGAAAAGAGTCGTTGGCGGTGTAAGAACAGAGGATGTCCAGACACCTCTGCTTCTTCCACTTCACACGGGGTGACTTCAGCGACTCCCCGTAGTTCCAAAGCTGCTGCTGCTGGGGGGCCCTGGAGTGACAATGCCTTCAGGCTAAGTTCCACCAGCCATTTGACAAGATGCTGGGACACACACACACACACACACACACACACACAACAGCTGGATGAGCCCTGGTGTGCAGACCTGGCAAGTGTACAGAGAATTCTAGTTAATAATTCCATTCTTCTTCCAAATACCAAAGCCCGTTTCTGGAGATTTCTATTTCCGGGTATTTCTTATGGGGACTCACGTGTGACGCTCAAGTCTTGGAGTTTTCTTACTTTTTTTTTCCCCTTCCCCTTTCTTACCTTTTTATGGCTGTCGTTGTAAGCTTGGGTACTGTTAATGTTGTAGGCGCCAGTTTTAAGGATGTATGCATGCTTTTTAAAAATTTCTGAACTGCAAAAAAAAGTTTCTCTCCTGCTCCAATTATGAAAATTAAAGCTGCAAGCAGAAGAGAGGAACTGTGATAATTCGGAGAATATTACTCGTAGGATCAGGAATTCTCACGGAAGTGCTAGCGCCTGGTCTACTATATGAAGAGATTACTTTCAGTCTCCACTCATGCTGGCTTCCCTTCCTGATTTGTTTGTGTTTTGTTTTGGTTTGGTTTTTTTTCAGAATATAAAAAACTCAGTCGTCAGAGCATTGCTCCCAGGCAGTCTGTGCTTAGTCCTTATCTGACGATTTCTTTCTAAATGGGCCCTGGTACCATTTTAGCAGCATATTGTTTGCTGAAATGAAAGCTTCCTGGGGATATAAGAGCGTTTAATTTAATATCAGGAAATGTTTGGGGGCTTCTCAGCTTCTTCAGAGACCAAGGAGTGCAAATCAAATTAGGTGTTCTGTATAATGAAACAATGGAAGTTACCTCCCAAAAGGAAAAAAAAAAAAAAAGCACCTCTTCTCTTCAATCCACAGCCTCCCTAGACTTCCTAGGAAGACCACAGTTCTTTCTGGGGGTCCCTGCTGGGAACCGGGGTGTCTGGGCTCTGTGTCTCAGGAACCCAAAAGGTGCTAAGCTCTGTATGGGCTCAGAGGGAAATAATACTTAGGCATGCTCTCTGGTCATAGCATAGAGCTCACGGCTTAGCAGTTTTTCCCATGGAACTGTGCTAAGCTCCAGAAGACACCTTAGCTGCCAAGAGAAATAAATACACTTCTCACCGCCCAAGAAGAATAGGGGCAGAGCCAGGCACGCTTAGTGAGCTCTTTCTACTCACATTCCTAAAGTTCCTTTTGCCCATGCCCCTTAAGTGAGAGGACGCTCACTCCTTTTTAAAGAGGGTCTTTGAGTGAATCTCTTCAAAGGCATAATACAGACCTTTGACCGGGGAGCTCAGAATACACATCAGCAGCCTCCAGCATCCTGAGCTCTCAGAAACAAACTGCTAAATCAACTGCTTTGGCTTCAGCTACCCGAAGATTCTCGGTGTGTTTATTAATCCCCTCTTCGAACACCAACAAAGAAATGCTGGCCTTGCATTTTTGGCAATCCCCACCCCCACCCCCACCCCATGTGCCTGAGGACTTTGATGTCTCTGAGTTGTTATTTTGGAAAGAAATGGGCAATCCAGGGATGGCGAGATGGTTCAGTAGGTAAAGATGCTTGCCACCGGGTCTGATGACCCCAAGTTCAGTCCCCCAAAGCCCATGCATGAGTTGAAGCTGAGATCAGACTTAGTCAAGTTTTCTCTGACCTCCACACCCCCTTCCCTAGAATAAATAAATAAGCGTAAAAGACAAGACATCTTCTGAACCAACAAGGTGCCTGCTCATTTTGTTTGGGGACCCAGTGCTCACATAGAAACAACAGGACTTACTGTGATGTTCAGCTCCACAGAGCTGTACTAGCAGGAAGGTAGAGTCAGTGTTGTAGTCCCCCACTTACCCGACAATCCCTCACCTCGGGCAGAGCACCTCCGTAGATTTAACAACAGCACATCTTGAACTCGGCCCTTTGACCACCGGGAAGTTGGGATACAGGTCCTGTTCGGCTCACGCGTGGCTGGAATGAAAGGGCACTATCTCTATTATAATAAACATCTTCTGGGCAAGCACACTTAAGCATAAATATTTTAATCTTTGATCCATTTTGTATGTGCTCAAGTAAGCGAGGAAACACACCCGCAGAGAGGCTCAAGTTACTTCTCAGTTTTCCCTCTTATGAATAAACAAATAGGTGTCAATTTGTGCCTCCCACGGAAAGTACTTAAACATCACCCAATTAATAATGTATCCAACCGCTCTGATTTTGCCTTCACGATCAGGGTCCTTCCTCTTCTCCACACCATTTCGTGACCTGGGTTTCAGGACTCTGATGCCACACAGAGTGCAGAATTTTATAAACCATTTTAACCCTTCCCTCCCCCAGACTTTTAATTCTCTTCCTGCCACTCTGTGATATGGTCCCCCCTTCCCTCCCCCTGCCATTGCCGCCTCTGACTCATTTCTATAGCTTTCTCTTTTCTCTTAAAGGTTCCGTCTTTTCCCCCATGGGGGTAAAAATCTGTACATTTAGAATTTCTTCTTTGGAGGAATAGGAACTACTTTGCAAATTCATCCTCCCGCAGCGTGCTGTAATTGCAAGGGTCTCTCTGAGATTCACGACCATGAGCAGGTTTACCACAAATCACCGTTTCTCCATACAGCATTCCAGTCTGATGATTTAGATATTTTTATACTTGGGCGGATGGTATGGTTTTTGTTTTGTTTTGTTTTGTTTTGTTTTGCCGGATTCAGCATGTTCGCTGGAACAGTTTTTTTGGAGCTCAAAGCCAGCCCTGAGGAGTTTCTGCTTGGTAAGGTTTGGTGGCCTTGACGTGTGGCAGAGGTTGTTGATTCATGGGCCTTTAAACTGATGATAAATCTGGAATTGGGCAGCAAGACTAGACTGCCCTAATAGACCCAGGGTCCTGAAAGTGGCTGGCCCAGTACAGATCCAAAGTTTCAGCAAAATTGTGTAAAGAACAGCTCCAAAAAGACAAGGAACCCAGCAAGTCCGAGTACACCGGCATTAGCCAGGGCTTGGCACACTAGGAATACAGCTGATCCGCATCAAGGGTGCTTCTGCTTTCTGAGACTTGTGTCTTGGTTACTTTCAGTTCTGGACACATTATTCATTTTAAGCCTTGAACCCTGGTGGCTGTCTAGCTGGGTGATATGGTTTCATAACATCACACAGTTCCTGACATGTATTCATAGCCCTACATCCATATACCCTTCACTATGATAGTAATGCTTTAGTTTCAACTCTTTATCTTCCTTTGGAAAAAATAAAATAAAGCCCTCTGTGAGAGTTACCAAGTGATAGTTGGACCGAGCTTTGTGGAGAGCTGATTTGGGATTTATTCATGGAAATTACAAACCAAAATACCAGCCGTAGGAAGTGACTCGCCTGAAAAGGCTTGGGGTTTTCATTTCACATGGGTCTCCATGGGGAGACAGCTACAATCTCAGCCTGTCCCCAACTGTGGTGTCCTCTGCAGGGGACAGTAGATTTCTGGTTACTGATTGTCATTATCGGTACGAGTTTCTTTTCCGTCCATTGTCGTTTGGGGAATGAAATGAAGTAGATACAGTATAAGTTTGGGTATAGTTATAATAAACACCTTGATTTGTTACTTATCAAATAATGTACATTTTTGGCTCAGAAAAAAAAAAAAAAAAACGTGTGTGTATATTACTTCTTGACTAAAATCATTTAGTCTTTAACTGGAATGTATATTAGTCAAGGCATCTCTGAGAAAGACATTATTTTCCTACACTTAGGACGGGAAAGGGAAATTAAAAAGGAATCCGAAAATAGGTGCATTTAATTCTTGCCCATTTAAGTGTAAGTGATCCATCTTTTAGGCAATAATGATGCTCCTTTTAGTTGCCCATCACAGACACTTCCACGAATGAACTTCCTTAATGCCGAGGATGGTTAGTGCAGGTTTGAGGGAATCTGCATTTATTCAGAAAATGGTCCCATAGAACGACCTACCAGACGGGCCCCATAACAATGCATGGAGACATCAAACCTCCACAGACATTTGGTGCTTAGAATAATAAAAAGACTATAAAATTAGATTAGTTGAGTCTAATTTGGAATTGGTATATTCCCTACGCACCCTCACTGCTCTTGGGCAGATAAAGCCTTGAGATTTAGCGCTGTGTCAAAGCGAAGACTGTAACTTCCAGTAAAAGGGGGGGGGGGAAGGCATTCTGGGAGGTCGCGGAGGGCAGAGCAGGTGACCTCCAGTGATTTACAGGCCTTTAGCTTAATGAAATTGTTTCAGGGACATGACAGTAAGAGCTCGTAATGGATTGGATGCCCTAATGTAATGAAATTACTCCCTTCTGCCTAAAAAAAAAAAAAAGTGCGCAATTAATATTTACTGAGACCTGACAGCCTTTGGTGCGCTCGCCTGTGTAGTTCCCTCAGACAGTCAGAGAGAAGAGACGGAGCAGCAGCGTGGCAGACAGGCTGGCTCTGCAGGAGCTCCTGGCAGGGACAAGCGGAGCCTGCAAGGGGTGGAGGGACAGGCGCTTGGTGGCCAGGGAGCCGCTAGCCGCCCAGCCCCTTGCCGCTGCCCCTGTTCAGCCTTCATTGCTCTCCCTTGCTTTCCCACAGGCAACTGGACAATAACCACATCAGCTGCATTGAAGATGGAGCCTTCCGAGCGCTGCGCGATTTGGAGATCCTGTGAGTTGATTTTGCGATTGCTGCCTTGTGTGTGTGTATGAGAAGAGAGAGAGTGTGTGTGTGCGTTGTGCAGAGAGGAGAGAGGGGGAGCATGTGTGTGTGTGTGTGTGTGTGTGTGTGTGTGTGTGTGTGTGTGTGTAGGGGGTCCTTGTGGGTGCGTTTCTGGGTCTCATGCTGCAATGCTACTAAAATTGGGCACCAGGAGCTCCCTCCGGCTTACCTCCAAAGTGTTTGCAGGCTGCAAAGTGCGATTTCTCACCTGCCACAAACTGGGGTTCCTCAATCAGCCGTTTCTACCTTGCTTCTGCCCTAGTTGGTGAAGCAGACGGCCAGAATACCCCCCAGCATCTGTCTGTGTATTGAAGGAGCGGCTGTTTGAGTGTGGGCATACAGGGAGACAGGTTACAGGTCTGTGGCCAGTAACAGAGGGGTTACCACCAGAAGGTGAGTCAGAATCAGCCAGAGGCAGGGAGGGACCTTGGCACAGGACTAGGGGGAACGAGAGACAGCCTGGTAAGATTTAGTTATTGCTACTGCTCCTGGGATCTTATCTCGGGCTTAAATTCAAACTTTAAATAGTAACCTTAAAGTGGCAAGGATAAAAAGATGAGAGAAAATAGTCCTTTCTTGTAATCCTAGCATATACCTTGTAGAGAAACAGACACACACACACACACACTCAAGACTAGACTACATCCCTGTCTTGCTCTAACTAAAGAAACCTGCTTTCTGGAGAAAAGTCCCTGAGGGGTCATGTTGGGGTCATTCGACTAAACTTGGGTTGTATTAGAAAACAGTTGATTGTTCTCCGGGGCAGCTACATTGCTCACTGCCCCTTCATGTGAGGGAGCCCGGAGAGGAAGCAGTAACGCATTGTAGAACTTAGGTCAGGGGTTATGAGACTCGGTCCTTGTCCTGCCGAGTGACCTTGGGCAAGTCTCTTCAGCTCCGAGAGCCTCAGTTTTCTCTATTGTAAGATAAAGGAGTTGATTGCTCAAACTTGGGAGTGACTTGTGCTCTCCAAAAGCTGTCAAAATAATTACAGTGGGACAGTTCTAGCTTCAGCATGATAAGAGAATGGGATGGGTTGGGTTGAGCATCCTTGGGAAATTAAAAAAAAAAAAAATACATAGTCAAAGGTTTCCTGTGTCCTCAGTATAAAAAGGAGTGCCAAGTAAATGAATGAATGCATTAAAACGTCCCTTTGCACATAAAGGAAGGTGTACGGGTCCGTCCCTTATGGTCCTTTTTACCTAGAAGAGGCCAGCAGTGGGTTAGAAAGACCCTCTCCACCTTGCTAGGGAGAAAGGTGATTCTAGGAGGAATCACGGGAAATACAGGGGATGCTGATTCTGCAGACTACTTGAAATCGGTTGTGAGCTGAGGATTCCTGGCATAGGAAAGACAGGACCCACAGACAGGAGAGGTCAAGTTGTCAGTCCTAAGATGGATGGTCCCTCCTCACCCAAACTCTGACCCCGGAACCAGCCACAATTGCATGTCTGTGGGAAGAGTGTGCCGGCTCAAATTTAGCAACCCAACCCAGGACTTCTCTTCCTGAGAAACTGGAGTGGAAAAGGGAGGTGTGATTTCTCCTGCCATCGGGAAAAGCCTGAATGGTCAGATAGGAACCTTTTTGCTCCTTGCCAGAGCAAAAAAAAAAAAAAAAAAAAAAAAAAAAAAAAAAAAAGACGAGAAAGATGAGAAAATTCCTTGGGAAGAACTGGAGACATGGAAGCCACAGCTGCCACAGAAGAGCTGTGGTAACATAGCAGCCCCCTGGTTAGTTCTCCACAGCAAACGGTGTCTGAGGAAGGCTCTGGGGGCAAAGGAGCTTTAAGGATAGACTCATGTGGAGTGGGACGAGGGTCAAGCTCTGTGACCTCTCTGGGTGTCCCTTACCTTTGAGAAGGGATTCCAAATGCTGCCCTTTCCACATCTTACCACTCTCTTACCCTGAATTTATCTTGATCAAACTCCTCACCAAGCCATATTTAGACAAGTCTTCTCTATTCAGCTACTTGCTAGGCAAACAAAACAAAACAAAACAAAAAAAAAAAAAAAGAAAGAAAGAACTGATACCCAGATACATCAGGTGTTGCTAAGTTAAAACCTAGAAACCCATGACCAAAATAACGATACTAGTGATAAAATGAATTCAAGTCCTCATCTCTCATCATTTCGGAAGACCTGCAGGATCTGATTAGTTTATCCTCCCAATCCCAAACAAAGCCAGATCAATGGCTTTGTTTTAAGGATGCTCATTTGGCTTCACACGGCTAAGCGCTTAGAATTAATCATAATCAGTTATCCCATGTCCTTTTTTTTTTTTTTTTTCCTTAATTTCCAGCAGAGGCATGGGGCTTTGAAAACATCCATCTTAATGGTGAACCATCCTGAAATTGGCTTAAGTTGACATCTCTATTTCAGGAGCCTCCCCTCCTCCACTTTCCAAGCCTCATCTACACATGGACATTTTGTAACACGTCTCTGTGACCAAATATTAGACATCAGAAATCTTGTCAACGAAATAATGACCAGTAATTAAGTGGAGGCCTTACACATTAATAATTTTTTTCAAATAGAAAGATTTTCAAACTACACTAGCCCTAGAGAGGTTAATGTTAGGATCCTAATAAATAAATAAATAAATAAATAAATAAATAAATAAATAAATAAATAAATTGCCCGTTAAGAAGAGTATCGTAGCTTGGATGTGCTGATATCGAGTGGTATGTGAGAGGAAATCTGGAAAGTGACTCGCTTGTCTCTTAGAAAGTTCTAGAAATTATCTGTGAAGCCAACCACTCGGAATATTTCACACTCAGTTATGCACTTCCCCCTCCATCCTGTGGAGTACCATCAGTTGCTTTGCATTGAGAAGTCGGTTTATCCATCACATTGAATGTGAACTCAAGGGGGAATCTGAAAGGGGACTGACCACAGTGAGGAGACGGAGGTCTGGGGCCAGCATGGGAAAGGGTCAGCGGCCCCTCCTTCCCGTCCCTGCTGGCTGTGCCCCTTGGGGGATGCTCAGCTCAAGGTGAAGGGAGAGAGGAAAGAGAATGCTACTCTATGCTTTCCAGTCAACAGATTTGGGGAGAAGGAGACAGTATAGTAGGGATGGAACTTCCTAAGGCTGGCACCTCATCACAGGGAGGAAGAAGGGCAACGTGGCCAGAGCTGGCAGTTCATCTGTGTGCCCGCCACCATAGTCAGTGCGTGCTCACCACCATGACCAGTGCACCCACCATTATAGCCGGTGTGTGTGCCCTATCATAGTCAGTGGACTCATCAACACTGCCAGTGAGCCCACCACCATAACCAGGATGCCCACACTATAACCAGGACACCCACACCATAACCAGGACACCCACACCATAACCAGGATGCTCACCACCATAAAACTCCCTCACACTATCTGCATGCCTTCAGCTTTCCCTCCAAGAAGTTACTGTCCCCGTCACCCTCCTCTTACGCTAGTTCCCCTCGGAGAAGCCAACAAGCCACTGAGCAACAAGCAGGCCAGCCTCTGTGACCACTGTGCCAAGCTGCCTCAGCAGCCTTGTTGACGAGGCTGGAGGTGTTAGACGCCCCCGAAGTGTGGTCATTGTGTGTTGCAGGGGGTGTGGGGTGTTCTCCAAGGGCTGAGCCAGGCCAGTTGTTGGTGCCTCTTGCTAAAGCTTCCCACAAGCTGCAAAAATTGTCCTTGGCAATCCCTTTACCCAGCTAACAGGCCTCTCAGTGCAAGACACCTCTAAGTGTAGGTAAATCACAATTGCAGTGGAAAGTAAAGAATAAATCAAACTTACAGGGGAAAGTAGAGGACCTTTCCCCCCACTTACTAATATTGTGATAGCAGGGACAATCTGGTTTCATTACTGTTGTCTCTAGCATTCAATAGTTAGGAGCTTTGTGTTCCACAAACTCACACGCGCGCACACATACACACTCACGCACGCTCTCACACACTCACGCCACGCAGAGGTGCAAGGGTCATCACTGGAATAATGGAAGGAAGGTTGGCCTCCCAGAAGCCTGTGCTCCCCAACAAAGACCTTTACCTGCCACGGAATAAAATCTGCAGTGCGTGTGTGCGTGCGTGCGTGAGTTAAGCACTTCTTGTGATTCATACACTTTTTCCACCACGGAAGTTGTGTTGCAAAGCAACCTTGCGTGATAACACTGCATTCTGAGTTTCCAGTGGTCAGGATGCTGTTAGCTAGGCTTCCAGCCCTTAGCAGCTAAGGCACTTCTCAGGTAGACCAGGCCTGTCCCTTGGGACAGCATCCCTTTGTGAATGAAAAGCCACAACAGAGCAGAGACTTTAACTTGCGCTTTCAAAATTGAGAGGGCAGACAGATGAAACACATCTGAGACAGGGGAGTGGCTCTGAAGGCAAAATGCTTTGCTCTCCAGCATCAGGACTTGAGTTTGATCCCCACAATTCTGTCTTTAAAAAGCTGGACCTCGAGGCATCTACTTGTAATTGCAGCATTGGAGGAGACAGAAACAGGCCCATCCCTGGGGCTTGCTGGCCAGACAGCCTAGCCTACATGGAGTGTCTAAGCCAGTCAGGGACCCCATTTCAAAAACAAGATGACTGTCACTTGGGAAACAACACCCCAAGTTTCATCTGCTCTCCACTCACATGTTCACACACAGGTACAGTCACACATACACTAAGAATCCTGGTTAATAAGATATGTGGGGTTTTTTTTTCTTCTGTAGTTTATAAGAGATGAAAAGATATTTTCAGTTATTATATCCAGAGCAAATATAGCAAGTAGGAATTCTTTATTTTTAAAAAAAATCAAGGCTACAGATATGAGAAAAACACACCTAGGTACCAGCTTAATAGATGGAGATTCCCATGGGTGTTAATAGGTATGTACATGTGTAAAAGTCCAATTCCTACTTATGCTACTTGCCAATTTGGGAAATTCAGTGACTTCACTGTAGCCTGTGGCTGGCAGGATCTCTAGGGGTCTCCAGAATGACCAACTACTGCTCAGGTAAAATCTGGGGAAGATGACTGGGACATGACAAAGAGCCATACCTCCTACCCTCTGCACCCTAGGCACCCCTGTCACCTAGTCTTGGTGTCCCCAAGGTCAACAGTAAATTGTCATTGGTAGAGAGATTGGAACCCAGAAGTCTTGGCTCCTTGGTCTTGTGCTCTTTGCCTTCTTTAGACATTGTGTCCCATACAGCTGCTGGTCAAAGGGGACCTGGCAAGATTGGGGATCCTAAACACAACTTGTATTTTCAAGACCCACCTACGGTTAGTTTGACAGGGAGCTTGGAGAAGGGTAAACGTGCCCATGACAGAATCTAAGGCCAGTCCACCTTTCTGGTCTCTTTCAAACCAGACGTTGCAGACTAGACCATAAACCATATTCTATAGACAAATAACGATTTTTTTTAATTCTGTAAACATAGACACACATATATGTGAGCGTATACACATGGGAGCAACATTTCACATTTAAAAATTGAGATCAGCTACATAAACATCCAAATCTCCAGCATCGCGAACGAATCCAGACATATCTGGCAACCCTGAGAGACCACAGTTCTGCACTGCAGCGGTCATTCCGTGGCCAAGGAGCATCCGTCCTGCTTACATTCTGCTCCGCCACCCACTTGGTCTCCTTCAAGTTCACTGCCAACCCAGGCAACCCTGCAGGGTGAATACGCTCCGTCAGCAGAGTGCCAGGTGACGTGCTAGGGCCAGAGCTTGCCAGAATTTTTGAATGGCTGTAGACAGAGAGACCTGAGCAACACAGAGTCAAGGACTGCCCCAGACTGAGCAAGGACACCCCAGGAAGTGCCAGGGATGCCTCATGACTCATATCCTGTGGGGCTTCCTCTCCAGAGTTAAGCTGGCCTCCAGATTCAAGCAGTAGCAACGAGGTTCATGCACCCAGACAACTCAAAGGGGCATTCTGAAGTGACAGTGTAGAGCAGGCTCCTGGTGTCCTTCTAATTCAGTCACACCCAGGCTGGTATGGCCTAGGCAGACATTGTACCCACCCATAGACAGAGAAGGGTAAGTGGGAAGAAGTGCTTTTTCTGATGTTCGAGGAAGATGACAAAAATGAACTGACAATAGTCTTGTACTCTTCTAGCATGTGGAGATCGGTGTCCTAGCTGAGGGGTATGCGGCACTGGGGTTGGGTGTGCTTAAGGACAGTCCGGTTCAGAAAAGCCGGAGTTCAGTGCAAATGGAGATCTGTCCTCCACTTCAGCTGAGCTGCCTCTGCTCTGGTTCACAATAACAATGTCCTAATAATATATTACATAGCGTGGAGATGTAAAGAATATCGTTATTCCTCTGTGTGGGAGCATCCACGCTTTTGATCATCCGCCTTCCTTTTTGACCAAGTTTCAGACAGCAAGCTAAGAGTAAAAGGCTGGCCTTTTACTTATGGGTATGCCATGGCTTTATAGGGAAGATTACATTAGTCCAGTGAGGAGACCTCGGATCAGAGAATGTAAATTAAGTTCTCCAAAGTGACACTGGCCAGGTCAAGGAAAATTTTAGTCTTCAGCTTTGTCACTGCATGAAACCTAACCCCTTCCACTTAACCACTCGACTATAATAACATTACTAAAAATTATTAATGATACCCTATAATGCCCAACCTATAGGAGGAGGTAAACGCACAGTACATCCAGGGGCCATTCTCATTGTGTAGAATAGTGCAGGAAAAAAGCTGGTCAATCATCTTCCCAGATCTACATTTAAACCCAGCTCAATCACCATTATATAGGGGTCCCCAGAACTGCCCCACGGTTAAGCATGGGGCTGGGAGATATTCTCAACGAGCTGGAAGCTGGTCCACTGTCACCAAAGGTTCAGTCCTCACTGGACAGTAAGGACGTCCATACATATCCCTTAGAACTTTTGTGTAGGTGAAAGGAGATGTCACTAGCGTGTGCCTAAGAAAACTTGTGAAAACCTAAGTGGGTGGATGCTTGGTACTGCTTCATTGGTACACATATTAGCTCAAGTACAAGGCACCCCGTCAAGGTGAAATTAGTAAACTAAACAGAGACCCACCACGCCACAATTCCTCTGCAGAATGCTGTTTTATTCTGGCCCAGAATGAAATTAAGGTGTGGCTGTCCTAGTGTGTTAAAGGTTGGCCAAGGTGTTTGACAGAAGCTGCCCTTTCTCAAGTTACCTGTGATTTTACAGTTCTGCAGCCAAATGGTGTCTTTCCCTGACCCCGGTCCTCTCTTCCTTTTAATACAGAACAAAAATCAGAGCTCCAGACGAAAGTCGGTGCATTCTAGTAGATGAACTTCGTTTTCATCTAGTTCCAAAATGCACCACCTGGGTTTCTCTGGGGGGCTGCGCGTTTGTTTTTAACAGGCCCGGAGTCCGTGTTTACTCATGGCACGGTTTTGAATTTAGAGCTGTCATTGCTTAATGAAACTTTTAAAATATCCCTGGATATGATATTTTGACACTGTGCTGCAAACTACGACGTGCCCCAGACTATCAGGATTAAATTGCATTTTGCGAATTCTGTTCAACCTTCGGCATATGAGGACAGGCGCTGGCTTCTCTCCAAGCACTCCTGGTACCACGTAACACATCCCTCTTCCAGAGCCCCCCTCAGTTTCTGTGTTCAATGATGGCCCTATGTTTAAAATAACTAGGTTTTCAGAACGCCGGCTTCGGAAAAAGTAAAAAATGTAATTGGGGGTCTAAAATAATGTTTCCATTTCAATAACCAGCATTTTTAGTCTTTAAAGAATCTGCAATCTGAGGTACCTTGTGGTTTCATTTTCCCTCTTAAGTAAAAACTGGTTATTTGGAAACGCACTGGTGTGTACTCCTAGGTAAAGAGGATGTACTGAGATGACTTAATTGTTCTTTAAGAACAAAGGAGTATTGAAGCAAATCTTCCTGTGGATGCCATCTGGGGGTGACTGGTTCTCAGGGGTAAGGTTAGGGCTTCTTTTCAAGTTTCCCCATGGTCGTTGTTACTGCTGTTTTAAAACGAGTCGAGCTCGGCATGCTGGCATCCATGTGTGTTCTCAGAACTCAGAAAGGCAAGGCAAGATCAAGAGTTCAAGTCCACCCTGGGCTGCATAGCGAGGTGCCAGCCAACTGCTTAGGAAAACCCTGTCTCAGGAAGAAAATGAGAGTTTCCAATCCCAACGTTTAGAACTTACGTGATTTTATATAAAATAACATCTCCTCAGCCTTCACTGACTGGCGTGCGAACCCTTGGCACACGCCTGGCTGTAATGTCTAACAACTCCATCCACTAGCCCTTCAACAACTGTGAAGGAAATACTACGTCTGTGGGGTATATACATGGTAGCTACAAGTTCAGGCGTGACTCTTGAGCACACGCACTTGAGAATGAATTATCTCATCACCTCTTACCTCAAGTAGTGGAAATTTAAATATCCACGTTTAGCATCTAATGGGACAACGCCTGTCGGTGGCTAACTGGAAGTCCGTGTCCGTGTGCTGTTTCGACTGGGCATGCCTTATGCACTGTTCCAGAGTTCTCTCCAGGTCTGACTCTCCAAACCTCCCTTGCACTGCTGTGTCCTAAACAGCATTTTCTAATAGTAAATGCATTGCTGTATCATCCTCCCCACCCTGGCCTTCCTCTGCCTTAATGTAAACATCTAGCCCTTAGACCCACAAAAAAACCCATTTTCGAAAGTCCTGGGTTATAATGATTGCAGTCGTGTCCCGCTGACGTCAGGCCTCAGACGGCCAGCGTTCCCTTCTCTCAGTCTTGTGACTGACTTCTGTTTTCGGGGTACTCAGCTGAGTGGCAAACTCACTTCCTCATCTGGCCCCTTTCGCCTCCAAACATCAGCTGGAAACACAGCCGGTTAGCGAAAGAAGCCTGTTAGCCATACAAGCTGAAGCAGGTATCTCTGCAGAAAGAGAAAGAAAGGAAGCCACAGCCATGTTTGCAGCTGTTGTCTGTCACGTGCCAAGTTCTGGGGACCGAAAGTGACTTGTAGAGCCTGGCCAGGTATCCTGCCTGTGTGCACAGTTGGCAATCCAGGATACTTAGAGATGTGTTTTGAAAGGTAGTCACAGTCCAGCCATGGATTCATTTTTACAGTGAGTACCCACCCTCCTGGGATTAGTGAAATTAAGGACTAGAAAGACCCTGGTGGGTGGGAGCTCTCTTCATTTAAAAGGGGAAAAAAAAAAAATCCCCACGGGAAGGCTACGTTTGTAGCTATAGGAAAATTTCATGGCAGCACCAGGCCAGAAAACAGTCCTTTTGGATTCTTATCCAATTTTTTTTTATGGCCGTCTGCTTCTCTGTATTACCAGACAGGAAACAGAAATTAGTGAAGCCAGACTCTGTCCTGTCTGTAGCATCATCCTGGGATCCCTGGGCTTGCCAGAGGGAACATTCTACATGAGCAGAACACCCTGCCTTTTTAGACCCTTCCAAGCATATGGTCACTGCCTAGGAAATGGCCGCCCCAGTGTCTCTGCCTTGTTAGAGGGTAGCCTGGGAGGGGGTCCCAGGTCATTGTTCCTCAGCTACCATTAGTGATCCGAGGCTCAGTGAGTAAATCCCAGAGCCATTCCTCCCCACTCCTTGTTTTTGTGAGTGCAGATAAGCCAACATGTGAATTGTACCCAGCTCTCCAATGGAGACCCTCCCCACTACGACTATCAGAGATCTCTTTGGGTCTCAGCCCGAGATCAAAGCCACAAGCCCACTGTGTAATCTCCCTGAAGGGGCTCCATGACAAATAGGCAGTGACTCTAGTGTAGCCATGGAACTGAGGAGTGGCATTCTCGGACAGGCGGGGAAGGGCAGCCTGCCCTCAAGAACAGAACCGCAGGGATGTCTGTCACCAAGTAATAACCATGGAGTAGAAGATACTGTTGTGCCACTCTGGGTTGTTTAAAGACAGGGGATCTGAGTAGTGGGCTCGCAGGGACTGTTTCTCAGAGAACAGCTGCCCTTCAGGGGATGACATGCAGAGGAAACTGTTAACCACAGCTCATGTTTGCCATCAAAAGAATCATTCTTAACATGTGCATGCATATGTGTGTGTGTATGTGAATGTATGCACGTGTGTAAGTGTGTGTGAATGTGTGTGTAAGTATGTGAGTGTGTGTGTAAATGTATTTGTATAAGTGAGTGTGTGAGTGTGTATGTGTGTGTGAGTGTGTGTGAATGTATGCATGTGTGTATGAATGTATGCACATGTGTGTGAGTCTGTATGAATGTGTGTGTAAGAATGTGAGTGTGTGTGTAAATGTATGTGTATGAGTGAGTGTGTGAGTATGTATATGTGTGTGTGTGTGTGTGTGTGTGTCCTATTTCAAATTGTTCATTGTTTAAGTCAGAGCATGAAACCCAGCCCCCAGAAACCAAATCTACCTCCCAAGTATTTGGTCCATTTATGGATTTTGTTTCTAAAGGTTAGTGGTACCAGTCTTAAAAATGCAGAAGATTTCCAATGGAAATTGTGCAGGCTTCACGTTCCTCTTAAAAGAATAAAAGGGAATCCTGGTAGCATGATGGCCCAGCTTAGCACAGGTCCTGGAAATTCGAAGTGACAATCGGTTTAGGGAGGCTGCTTTGACTGCAGCCCACTTGTGTGGATAATTGAGTTGTCCCCTGGATTAGCACAGAAGGCTGTTCAATTCAGACATTTATTTGTTTCAAAAGATGCCCCAAACACCACCCTTCCTATTTTTAAACAAACCACCCATATGGTAAATGCTTACTGAGTCTTCCCATGTGTCAAACATGCAACCAGGCCTTGCTTATACAATGAAGCTCAAAACAGTCTTTCTAGGGTCGGAGAGGTGGTTCAGTGGTTAGAGCACTGGCTGTTTTTCCAGAGGTCCTGGGTTCAGTTCCCACCAACCACATAAAGATGGTGTCTGTAACTCTGGTTCAGGAAGGTCTGGTACCCTCTTCTCTCTTCTGTGGACACGCAATGAACATGGATACATTGCAGGCAAAATATCGATACACATAAAAGTAAATAAACCTTTTTTCGAAAAGTTGATACACATAAAATAAAAGTGCATAAATATTTTTTTAAAGCAGACACAGTCTTGATATCTTTATCAAGATGGTGCGGCGTCCTGTTATTAAGTGTTTAATCACTACCCTCCTTACCCGCCTTCCTTTCTTACTAGGTGAGATACCAAGTACAGCCAAGATTTAAAAACATACCTTCTCTCCTTGATTCCAAACTCATCTGCCCTGCTATAGAAGTCAGAGGTTACTCTTCCATTCGGGGCCTATTGCAGACACCTTGGCATAGTGGCATTGCCTGCCTCCTGCATAGAACAGTTTGCAGCCCGGATTTCATCCTGTAGACAACAAAAGGGAGTAGGAAGAAGACCACGGCTCTCCCAGTCACATTTCATCCCAGGGCATGTTGTTTTTGGTTAACCAAACCGTAAAGCAGTTGGACCATTCTCAACCACGGCTAGTATCTATAAATGAGTTCTTCAGCTTGCTCTCACCAAAGACACCAGGGCATGATTAATACTTACGCAGGCCAAACGGATGGCAGTGGGTGAGGGCTTGTCTCTCTCCTCTGCTCTGCCCTCTCTACACTTTTAAAGCATCTTTTCCTCTCTCAGCGCAGAGGCTCTGCTGAGTGGACGGAGATAAATTTCTGTAGGTCGTAATCTGAATCCATAATGAAAGAAGAACCGGAAACAAGCCCTTTTGTTAAGGAAACCCTCCTTATCAAAGGGCCAAATTGGCAGCTGATTGTTTTTATTTATTTCTGTAGGTTTTTCCATGACACCTGGAGACCATTTAAAATGTGACTTGGCGGTGAGCGCTGTGTGTTTAAAAATAACGCTCACCCAGTGCCAAATCACTTTTAGAGTAGGGTACAAATATTGAGACAAAAACCCCAGCTGTTATTGCTTTGGCTGCTAATTTGAGGTGTCAGATGAGAGCCCGGCTGCTATACGTCAGTGAATAAGGCCCCTTGCGAGATCATTATGTTTTCTAACAGTTGAGAGTAATGGTCCAATCAGTGCAGCATCAGTTGCTTTCATTATCAGCCCGCACAATGGTTATGAGCTTTAATTTAAACGGTCCTCGGGGAGATCAGGGAACTTGGTATTACGTAGCACCCGAGATAGCCGAGAGCAGGTAGTGGAGGCTGGTGGCTGCCTGTCATTCTTCTGTGTCATCTGACCTCAGAGACCTATTTCTCTGTCCGACGGGAGAAAAATTGTCTTGGGTTAAGGAGCTTTTGGTTCTGTGGTGTATTTGTAAAACTCATTCAGCCTATACAACACCAAGGACCACGATGATTTTTGGTAACATTTCCACCTATCAACCAAGCCTTTTCCTTAAAAGGCGTTGGGTCACAATTATCTTCTCTTGCATGAAGTCTCAATGCCCCCCACCCCTGTACTGGTACAGCTGAACTCTTCCTTTTCATAGAACAAGAGCAGGGCTGTTGTCTCTGAGCAGCCTCAGCAGTGAGCCTTGTCCCTGACATGTCATCCAAAGTGGAGAGCACAAGTCCAGCACAAAGCAATATGACCCACCTCCGCCATGTAAGACTGACAGCCACGGGCCCCAGTAGCACGCCTGGCTGTGGATATAGTCTCTCCAGCACAGCAGTGTGCGCACTGGGCAGAGCCCACATGGGCTAGCAAATGAGCGTCAGGTGTGGACTTCTGGACTCGAGGAGAAATGGGACAGCGTGTGCACAGTGCCCAGGCCACAAGGCAGAGTGTCAGCACTGTCACTACCACTCTACAACTATGGTCACCTTTGGCAAATCGAGGCAATTCTACTGCAGAGCACCATTCTTTCCAGACAGGTTGAGCTCAGCAGCGGACATTAGGGAGACAGTGAGAGAAACTATATATTTGATATTTTCTCAAAGGGTTAACCATCCACCACCTCTTCCTGGACTTCTAGAGTTGACTAAGAGCATCAAGACAAATTAGAACGGTGCAGAGCTAGGAGAGAAGGGAATCCCGCCTAACTGTAAGAGAAAACGGTGGGAAGAGCCTCGTGCACAAAGGCTAACTATTGAGGGGTACCTTACGTAGCTATTGTCCAGCACAGGCTTAGTTAGAGGTTTCTATCTCAAACCAGTGTGTGCTCTCCGAGGACCGTGTCTGCAGAGACAAGCCACAAACACGCTGATGAGAACTGAGTGAGCAGACACTCAGATTCCACTCCTAGGATCTTGAAGAGTTGTAAGGAGTTGGTCGCCGGCCACAAGTTCTCATTCCTGGCGCATATGATAGTTGACAGAACAAAGCCAGCCAGCTTTGCTATGACACACACGCCAGAGAAGAGAACCAGCCATTTAGGAACAGCCCTGAAGACTTGAGTTTCATTCCCCTTGCCTTCCCGGAGCCAAGCAAGAGGAAGGGGAAGCTTCAGACTCCAAGCCCCCCTCCTCTTGAAGTTCACAGGCTGTCAGAACCCCTACTATGTTTCACACACCCCTTGCCAGTAGTTTAGATGTTTCCCACAGGGTCTAGCCCTGGTGTTTACACTCAGAAAACAGAAAACAGGTTCTGCATCCCATGAATTCAACAGAAGCACTGTTGGAGGTAGTTCTAGCTTTCAGGCATGAGACATCCAGCCATGCCCAGACTCTTTTTAAATAAAAGAAGGTTGCTGCTGATTCACCTAGGTGACCATCCCATCGAGGAAGGAGCCACATCCCTTCTCTGGGCTTAGGGAAAAGGAAGTCTGTTTGGAGGTAGGGAATGAATGGGCCAGTCTACCAAGGGAGTCCATCTGACCCTAGGAGTCTGGTTATCTGGAGTGTGTGGGGGGGGTGCATATCAGTGGGGTTCTCAGAACCCAGAAAAGTTGACCCAGTGGGCGGCTGTGGTTGCATTCACCGCAGATGCCTGCTTTTTACAATTATGTGATACACTTGCACAGATAATATTGTTGCATTAGAACCAATTACATGGTGTTATGGATACACAACATGCAGATTACACCCGGAGCCAGGAAAGCTCAGAGTGATAAAGCGATGGCCTAATGGGAGGAGACAGAGGGAAATGTCAGCCTTATTAAGGTTGCCAGGGTGGAGTGGATGTAGCAGGTCAGAGCTCCTTAGATCAAAGATGGCTATCTTGACTGATGCATCAGAGAACTACACACTGGCACCCAGCAGAGACCAATAAAGAGCTGGGGGACAGAAGCCACACCAGATCTGTCCAGTGCTGGTCACAGACCCCTGTCCCTAACTGGGAAAGCACCATCCCTACCACAAAAGAGGTCTTTGGTCATCCTGTTGACTGGCCTGTATATACTTACAGGCAGGAGCGTCTGTTCTTAGCCTTTCTCCTTGTTCAGCGAGTGTTGATTGATTGTGAGGTTAGCTGGGTGTGGCAGCACACAGCCATAAGGGCAGATCCTTGGGAGACTGAAATTCTAGGGCAGCCCGGGCAACTGGGCGAGACCCTGTCTCAAAATTTAAACTAATGACAAAGGGCCGGGGAAGTAGATTGGTGGTGTTGCCTTGTCTTGCATGCCTGTGTTTGAGCCCCAGGAGAGCAAGAGGAAGTGGACTTGCAGAAGGAGCCTCTGGAGGGTTGGTTAAAATGGAGAGCACAGGGGTCCACAC